>NC_136485.1:133014851-133614851 GCF_053919585.1 Euprymna scolopes
AATTTATAATAAAATTTATAAAATATATATATTTTATAAATTACTAACTAGCTCTACCTACGTATTGAGCACTTTTGAAGTAAATACTTAAAGTTTACGCATAAATCTATACTTTGGTATATTAAATTTATGTGAATAAATGAAGTAGTCATATATATATATATATATATGGGTTGCCAAGTGAAGTCTCATAGGATTAGTACCTTGTCAGAAATTCAAGTTTAAGTAGTCTCAAAGTTTATTTCGTTTTCTTATTTTTTGTTCTCATTTCATGTTTTGTCTTGTATTATAAACAATTATCGTTTTGCTTTATTCAAAATGTTTTGACTCTTCTTCATTCAAACCAAGCTACTGTGATAGAAGCCATATTTATAGGGTGTGCGCGAGCCTTTTCTAGTCTCACACAAAAACATGCGTTCGCATCTCGAGCTATATTTTTGTCATATACATACGCGCACACGTACACACACGTAGATATATTCACGTTCACGTATATACACACACACGCTAACGCGCACATGTACGCACAGATGGACGACGTCACTTCCCCTTTCAAAGGAAATCCACACATGCGCAAAAGACCACCGGAAACGCCTATAAAAGCAATAGACGACCTGTTTCCAGCCCTTTTCAGACTAGCTTCCGAGGTGAGTGGTCGGCGCACCAGCCACCGCCGTTTCGGCAGGCGCGCGCACGCGCGTGCCTCACGCCACTTGCTACTATGTGAGGCAAAAAGCTAACAAACAGTACATACACTTTATACGTTTCTCTCTCCATGAACTGGATTGACATTCTCACTCTTTCTCTCTCTATATCTACAACTTGTGCCAGAGAACACCACCGCGTAGCTGACTGCTAACATGTGGACAGTTTAACTGATGTCAACCCTCTATCCATTTCTTTGTCTACACGCTGGACTATCATTCTCATTTCTACTATATCACTCACTTCTTTTCCCACGCGCGAACAAACGATATTGAGATGAACACACATTTCCTTTTCTTTCTACACCACCAGTCCCGTAACAAACGATGGTTACACCCGCGCGGACATGAACACGTGTTATATCTAAAACATTCATTCTTTCAACAGTAAATACACGACGTTTATCTTATCCATCAATTGAGTTTTGGTTTCCTTCAATTCCATTCGTTTCATTATTTTCTTTTGTAACGGGATTAGGATTTATATATCCTAGTCCTCTACAGGTGTCACCTTGACAGGGCGTTAATTGTTGCATTTTACAGTATATCATCTTTTTTCGGGATTTAAAGGCAAGTCTTATTATTTTGTCGAATTGAAGTGTTTTTTTTTTTTTTCGTAAACTTTATTTCACTCAGAAAATGTTGTTAGAAATTCAGCAAAAATTGAAACAATTCAAAGAAAACCTGTTCGAAGAAAGGATGCTATCAGAATAAAAAAAACACACACACACATGGCGTATAAGGATCACTAGAGTGACGTAAAGATTTGTTGGACAATATGTTGTGGAAATATTTGTTAAACAAGCACAGAGATATCACCATTTATCAAGCCCTGGAGGCCACTCGAGGATAGGGCTTAATGGGTATACATTAGTCAAAGTGATTATTGCGTAGTAAACAAAATCAGTGGAAATTTTGTAAATTGGATTACTTAGGGGGATGGTTCCTCAAGAACTTGTTTACATTGGACTTGACGACAATCAACTGGAAAGCAGGTAAACGGAATAAAGTTTCATAGGCGTACAGCTCTAGCTTTGTTCATGGATATCTACGTTTAGATTTAGGTACAGATAAAGAGTGTGGGAAATTATTGATAGCGGTTTTGGCTAGATGAGTGTTTATCGTGAAAGGTTGGCAAAGGGGGACCATAGATTGAAGCTCAGGCGAGCACTTGCCATGAAAATTACGATAAAGCAGAGACAGGCTGGCAATGTCTCTTTTGTAAGAAAGAGGTTGCAGGGAAGAGAAAAGGGCATCTCCTACTTAGCTTCCACGGCTAATAAAATATTTGTGAATGTTTTTGTGTGAAAAATACGTTGATTGGTTGTTTTTGTTTTACGGCATATCAACCCTTTTCGGGTTATTTAATGCCGAACCCAAAGATTTTGAAGAAATTTTTTTTTAATAGAATATATTCGTTGTTTTCACGTCGGTTTCTATTTAACCCATAGTTGGGACCCTAACAGGTACTACCACTCCGGGCCAGAGTGGACCTGGGAGCAATGGTAATTAAAGGGTTGCTCCACACTCCCCAAAGCCCACAAGCTGGGGCCTAACCACTGGATATAGTTTAAAGTCATATCCAGGCCCCCCAGTGAGGGACTTTTACTCTCTGCAGGGGGGGGGGCAGTCGGCGTATTCTAATGCCCTACCGACAGGGCCGGTGAAAAATACGATACTTGCTATCCATATGAGAGTCAATAACCATGATAACTGTATTTGCGTATTGTTTATATTGGCAAAACATGGGAAACTTAAAAATTAGATTTTAAGTAAAAATAATAAATTTCAAATTATCTGTTCTGTCAACTTATGCCGATTATCGAAAGAGATTATTCCATATTTTAAAATATATTTCTGTAATGCGTTTTATGCTAATTTAATATGACATGTACTTAGTAAAATCCATCAGACTTGTGTAAGATTCGAACTTGAATATTGATATTGTAAAAACTACTGGTTTAGTGACGTGTACTCTACTTTTCAACAATTCAAGTTTATATTTGCGTGCGAACAGGCACGCGTCAAAAACACCGCAATTTTCACATAGTTTATAGATTGCCAAGATGTGGCACCTGGTACACATTTTTGTCGATACTGACTGCGAAGTCTTATCCGCTGCTCTCGTTATATTATTGGTGATTTCGCAATAATATACATGTAAAAAGATAATCAGTTCCTAGCGAGCTTAGAGAAGCAAGTATTTATCAGAGATGAATGCGACACGTCAAGGAATGGAGCCAGAAAGGCGACAAATTGATGAGCGCTAGCGTTTTTAAAACCAGCCATGTTATTTACACAAATTAGCTTTCGGTTTTGCCTCGCTGAACCGAATCGAGCGACGAAACTTGAGCCGAGCATTTCCCAGCGAACGAATGCGATGAAATAGAAAAAATAATAATAAAAAAGAATCACGTAACAGTCGGACAGATTGGTTCAATGTTTTTCTCGTCTTTGATATGTGATTGCGCATTCGAAAATTAACGTTTCCTTTGTTTTAGAACACATGGATTATTATATTTTTTAAATTTAAACTTGAATTCAGGTCATACATCATTTTTACTTTAAACTGTTTAAGAGAATAATGCAGGAAGATATCGTAAGTTTGGGCCCATTTTCCGAGGACAAAAACGATTCCTTTAATTCACATTCTTTATTTAGTTTGTATTGAAAGCAATATCATTCATTGCTGATAGTAACAGTAAAATAATAAATATTTTTTTGGTTAAAAACCCCTAAAATCGGTAGATCATTCTACACAAGTGTACTTTTCCGTTTGAAAAAAAAATACATGCACATTTAACATATGTTTTTACGATAGATGAGAAAAACAACGGCTTTATATTTAAATATATAAACATTTATAAAGAATCGGAATCAGAATCGGTAATTTTATCGGAATCGAGAATTTAACAAGGAATCGGTCATTGTATCAAAATCAGGAAACTATTGGAATCGTCTCATTACAAATATATATACATGAATGAACCCTTTTTCGACGTCAACGGCCAACTAGCACCGTGTATATTTGTGCGTGTATATATATATATATATATATATATATATATATATATATATATATATGTGTGTGTGTGTTGGGGTGGAGAGGGCTCCCGTAAGCCGTGGTGAAGGTAACCTTTCTAATAGAAGCAAATCTCTGATTTAAAAAAAAACATAAAGCGGGAGACCAGTACCCGCATTAAGCTGGTTTGCAGTTTAACTTGTTGCTGGCTATCTTGCTCTTACTTGTTGCTGGAACTCAACATTTTGAACCGAGAGAGAGAGACTTAGCTATCGTACAAAGATAAAACTCTGTAACATCATCTTTGTATAGATACTCCCTCAGGCATTTGGGCTCATGGACATTAAGTGTCTGAGGGAGTGGCACTCGTCTGACAAGACGTTGCAATCATCATATATATATAATTATTACAATAATAGTTTTTTTTTATATAATACCTACAGGCACTAGTGTTTCATCCTTTCGGGGTCATCAGTGCAGAGTGCCACTATTACTACCAGTCGGGAGATTCGAACCCGGCCACAAGGCCATCTCTGACTCTATTAGCGAGGAACAAACCTCACGGCCAATCTGAACCGTGAGAAATATCGTTGAAATTTTAACATTTATTTTCTAAATATCGCAACATCCGTCCATAGTGATCTAATGATCATAACATCATGATCTATGCATGCGAGCATTTATGACCGACTTTCTATTTCAACTTTAAAATGCTCAACAATAAGAAGCGAGTTTCTTAAAGGATCTGACATAATTATAACAATAGTGCTAGATACATACGTAGAGCTAGGTAGTAAATTATGAAAATATGTACGTCAATTAAGCTACACAGAATATTCCGCGTTTCATTCTCGTAAGAATTCGTCAGGCTTAAGCTACAAAATTTAAAAAAAAACGATAAGGCTTAAGCTGACGAATTCTTACGAGAATGAAACGAGGAACATTCTGTATAGCTTAATTACCGTATATATTTTCATAACTTACTATATATATATATATATATATATATATATATATATATATATATATATATATATATAAATAAGGGAGTAGTCACCAACAATGTGTCGAGGGAGACATTAGCAGAAAGAGATAGCCAGGTCAGCGGTCTCCCTCAACAAGCCCAATAAAAGAGTAATAAAAATTGAGCATGCCAATGAATAATAAACACTTACAAGCCTCCACCCCTTGGAAAAACTTCAAATTAACTACGAAAATCGCCATTTTTACATCGCCAACACATTTGAAAATAATTTCTGACGAGGACGCATCACAGAACGTCTGAAACACACGTAAAAACGTTTTCAATCACTTAAAAACATTATTACAATGATCCAAACATAATTCCCAATGAAAAACCAAGACACGGAATAATAAAATAATGTTAAAAAATACACATTGTTGGTGACTACTCCCTTATTTAAATATACATCTTTCTTTCGTTGGAATTTCTTAACCCATTATATATATATATATATATATATATATAAAATCAAAGGAACAAAACCTACTTCCAAAATACTCAGCTACTGAAGACCATCAAAGGATAAAAAGCGCTTGAATAATAGATGAAACAAGAATACTCGTAGTCACACTATAACCAACTAAAATCAAGAAAATTTCTCGCGCACCGTGAAAATATTCTAGTAAATAAAAAGCATACACTGTTGTATTAAATCCAATCTGTTTAAATAACATTTTAAGCCTATACAGTGTGTGTGTGTGTGTGTGTGTGTGTGTGTGTGTGTGTGTGTGTGTGTGTGCTTATTATCAATAATCAACATTTTAAGCCTATACAGTATGTATATGTGTGTGTATGTATATATATGTGTGTGTGCGTGTGTGTGTGTACTTATTATTAATAATCAAGCTTTCAAGGTTAAAATTCAATGGATGTTATTTTTTTTTATTCTTGAACATCAAGCAATAGACAATTATTTTTTTAAACTTCAGCGATTTGGTTTTGCATTTCTTCTTAAGAATCCCACTCATAAAAAAAATCTCGGATATATAACTCTTTTTCCCCTCATTTTCTTATCTATTTCCTTTAACTGGTAATAGGGCATTCTTATCTATGTCAGGCATTCTCCCAGTATTTTAGAGAATCCAACCAAGCGATCTTTAAAGATTCTCATCTTCTATATAAGCGCAATCGTTTGTAGCTCCATCACACTTGGATCACCGAGTATATTTGCCAGGTATTTTTTTTACTTTATCTTTATGGCCTTGGTTGCTCTGATATTTGTACTGAAATAATGTAGACCTTTGTACGTTTCCAGTTTCGTATCGTATCCTCGATTATACATTTCTGTTAAGTTATCTTCAGTTCCAAAAAGGGTTAAAACATCCTCCTATCTTATTCCATATCACTCTATCAGATCGAACAACTCCGTTTCTAGGTATGTAGCTGTTGTTAATGCTACACTGGATATTACATTTTTATGTATCGTCGAGTCAAGATATTTACACATTCTATTGCGTCGTCTTTTATAGTCTTTGTCGGGTATATGGTTAGAAAAGAAGAAAAAAAAAGAAACGTACCGAGCGTATCTGCATCACTATTTGGGAAAGAAGAAGGAAAGGATGGCCAGCGCATTTGTATACACGAATGGCATCTTGGAAAGACAGAGCATGATGGGAGAAGCTATTTTTTTTTCCTGTCTCTTCCTTTTTTTTCTAGATAGGAGGATATAAAAGCAGGGGAAAATTCCCTGTAGGAGCAGAGAGAAAAGAGTCGTGAACATCTTCTCTTGAAAAGAATTTTTGTATTGCTGACGTTCGGATTGTGCGGTGTGGCATTGGTGGCGAGAGGCCAGGTGTGGTCGATTGGAAAAGAAGAGGGCAGAAACGTGCTGTTGTCGAGAGAGTGACTCACTCCTTCCCGAACCCCAGAACCGAATCCTGATTATAACCCTAGAAGCTATTTCGGCGAGTCAAGCAGGTTAACATGGCTGACTGGAGACTCAACTCAGATGTTGAGACCCTTCACTGGGGATGGTGGCCTAATTAAATGGCTGGAAAAATTAAAGATGGTGGCAAGGTTGCAAAAAATCGAAGATGTGGTCACCCTGCTGCCGCTCTACTTAGAGGGGGAAGTCCTCACTATTTACCAGCAGATGCGTGATGAAGATAAGGGAGACCTTGCCTCAGTGGAGCAAAGACTGAAATTGGCTCTCGCCGAGAGTCCATTTGAAGCACTCGGCAAGCTTGCAAGTTTGAGGTGGACAGGCGAGTCTGTTGACGTCTTTGCTGCAGAGATCAGAAGACTGGCAGGATTGGATGGTTACGTGGGGAGGAGTCTGGAGATGACGGTAAAGCTATACCTAGTGAATGGCTTCCCAGAAGAAATCTCCGCGAACCTGCAGAGAATCACTGAGATCAGTACGATGGAAGTGGACGATCTCTTGGTCCACGACAGAGTCCTAGTCAAGAATGTCAAGGGCCCAATCGTGGCTGCAGCTGTGAGTGGAAACAAGTGCATGAGGCCCCACTTGAATGACGAGAGACAGGCAGCGAAGCAACAGGAGGGGAGGCCTGCCATTAAGTGCTTCCGGTGCCAGGGTCCTCACTTGCTCAAGGACTGCAAAGAGCCGAGACCGGGGGGTCATCTGCTACCGATGTGGACGAATGGGGCATATTAGCCACTATTGCATTGCTGCACGGGACCAGGGAAACGAGTGAAGAGGAGCCATTGCACCAGTGGTCCCCCCTTCTATGTGGAAATGGCGCACAACAAAACGTTGCCTCAGTTACCGGTAGTGGTCAATGGAAAGAGAGCCATGGCCCTTGTTGACTCAGGCTGCACCACGACGTTAGTAACGAAGAATGTCGCTAGATCATGGAGTGGAACCAGGAGTATTAAAACCGTGGAGGGCAGGGAGGTGAAATGCCTGGGAGAGACAACAACGGAAGTACTGGTGCAAGGTGTGCCTATTGGACTACGAGCCCTGGTGTTGGATCGTCTGGTTGGTGATGTTGATGTGGTTTTAGGTGTAAGTGCGATCAACCAACTGGAGGGGTGCTACGTTGATAGGGGGCCAAGTAACTTTTGGACGCCTTAGTGCAGTAGGAATGGCAGGAGTGGAAGTTGATAGAAATATGAGAACACAAAAACCAGGAACTACGAAACAAAGTAAGCTGCTACGAGAAAACACTGCGAGGAGAAATAAGAAAAGGATTCGAGGAAGAAGTGGAGAGGTGGATAGAGGAGGGAATTCTGAAACCGTGGACAGGAGAAGAAAAAGGAGTGCTACCATTACTGGCGGTTGTTAAACCCACAAAGTATTGGATTTCAGAGAATTAAACAGATACGTAGAGTACGGGGAAAGGGGATCGATGTATGTAAAGAGGTGATGAGGAAGTGAAGGAGAATGAAGCAGACCACTAAGATTGTCGACCTGAAGTCGGCTTATCTCCAGATTCATGTAGATGAAAAACTCTGGAAGCCTCAATTGGTCCGGTACAAGGGGAAGTCGTATTGCCTGACGAGGTTAGGCTTTAGGCTGAGCTCAGCCCAAAAAATTATGACTGCCGTGCTGAAGACGGTGCTGAGTAAAGACTGTACAGTGGACAAGGCCACTAGTTCGTACATTGATGACAGTCTTGTGGAGGACAGCAGAGAAAGTGAGAGGCCATGTCGCGAGGTATGGGTTGACTGCAAAACCGGCGGAGTCGCTGGATGGAGGAGCAGCGTTGGGGTTGAAACTATGCCAAGATGGCAAAATAAGCCTTGTCTTTAGACGAGGGAATGCAATAGCCGAAATTGGAACCGACCTGACAAAACGAGAACTCTTCTCAGTCTGCGGGAGACTGGTGGGACACTATCCAATCGCTAGCTGGCTCAAGATAGCGTGCAGCTTTAATAAACGACAAATGGGCACTGATGGCTGGGAGGGTTGTGTGACGAAGGAGGTCATGAACATGCTACAGGAAATCATCGTGAGAGTGGCGAAAGAAGACCCAGTAAAGGGGGAATGGTACGTCAACGGCGGAGACGCGGGGGTGATTTGGTGTAATGCCATCAGTCTGGCATTGGGTGCCATATAAGAGATGGGAGGCGTAACTGTGGAAGATGCGGCGTGATTAAGGAAGAAAAACGAATATTTCCATATCCACGTAGCAGAACTGGAGGCTGCTATGAAAGGAATCAATTTGGCCCTGAAGTGGAGATTGAAAACAAATCCGATTCGGCAACGGTAGTTTCATGGATCAGCTCAGCAGTGACTGGCGATAAGAGAGTTAGGACCAGAGGTGCTGCAAAAATGCTGATCAAGCGCAGGCTTGGAGCACTTGCAGATTTGATAGCGGAATTCCAGTTGAAAATATCTGTAGTGTTGATCCCATCAGAAAAGAACAAGGTGGATTCGATGACACGGGTAAAGAAGGCCTGGCTGCAAGAGAGAAAGGAGGTTTCCTCAGTATGCTTTGCAGGGGGGGGCAGTTAAAAAGTTATATGAAATGCACCACTTTGGTTGGAACGGACGTTATTCCTGGCAAGAGAGGTTTACCCGGAAACCACCGAGTAGGAGGTCAGGGAGGTAGTGGAGCACTGTCAGGAGTGCCAATAGATAGACCCCGGACCATCCAGACATGAAGCAGGAGAGTTACACATTGCAGAGGACTGGAAGCGATTGGCGATTGATGTTATCCATTATCGCCATAAGCTGTACCTGTCAATGATCGACTGTGAACCGGGGAAGTTTGCCATATGGAGAGAAATCAGGGCAGAAAATGCATGGGCGATCGGAGGGATCATCGAAGAAATATTTTTGGAAAGAGGGCCGGTTGAGGAACTGTTAATGGACAATGGCCCCGCTTTCTGATCAGAAGCCTTTAAAGAGGTGTGTGATAGGTGGGGAGTAAGGCAATTTTTTAGGGCAGTGTATCGGCCAAGTGGCAATGGGATAGTGGAGAGGAATCATCACACCATCAAGGCTGCTGCGAAAAAAAGCAACATTTCACCCATGGAGGCGGTGTTTTGGTACAACATCTCACCGAAAACCAGATAAGACGAGACAACTGTGCCTCATAGAGCCATCTTTACATATAAGTGGCGGCATCCGAGCAACAGTAGGAATTGAGGGTAAAGAAGCTACCATTAAAGCAGGCGAGGAGGTGTGGGTAAAGCCCCCCAATGCAAAATGTACCACTCGCTGGGGGAGGGGGTTCATAATGGGAACGCAGTGAAAGAACAGCGTAATGGTGAATGGCGTTCCCTGGCATATCCTAGACCTGCATCGTGTAACCTTGCCGGTGTGCAGTGATGGCAGTGAAGAGGAAGAAGTCAATTTCCACCAAGACGCTAACGATGCACCCCAATTCGACTTATCCCCACATTGTGGTTCTTTAAAACTGAATGAGAATGTCCGTAGTGAACTTGAAAATGTCAATCCCCAAGAAGTTGTCCCCCAGAGGTCTCAACGTGAGAGGAGGAGGCCTGCTTGGATGAAGGATTATGAAGTGTTTTATTGATCTCAAAGATCAGGGGGACGTGTGGGGTATATGGTTAGAACAGAAGAAGAAAAAAAAAGAAACGTACCGGGCGTATCTGCATCGCTCTTTGGGAAAGAAGAAGGAAAGTATGGCCAGCGAATTTGCATATGCAAAGGGCATCTTGGGAAGGCAGAGCATGATGGGAGAAGCTATTTTTTCCTGTCTCTTCCTTTTTTTCTAGATAAGAGGATATAAAAGCAGGGAAAAATTCCCTGGGGGAGCAGAGAGAAAAGAGTCGTGAACATCTTCTCTTGAAAAGAATTTTTGTATTGCTGACGTTCGGATTGTGCGGTATGACTTTGGTGGCGAGAGGCCAGGTGTGGTCGATTGGAAAAGAAAATAGCAGAAACGTGCTGTTGTCGAGAGAGTGACTCACTCCTTCCCGAACCCCGGAACCGAATCCTGATTATAACCCTAGATATTTACACATTCTATTGCATCATCTTTTATAGTCGTCATCTCTCAGCAGAACTTTAAAACTGGATGTCGGGTTGCTCATACTCTCTACGTCTGTGTCCTATGATTTGCACTTGCCGTTGCCGAGGTCATTCATCTTTGTAAAATTATTATTCATAAAGCCTAGATCTTCAGCTTCCATTATCATTCTCTTCGGATCATCATGGAGTGATAATCTTTTAGGTCTCTTGACAGTCTTCCTAAACATTTATATTTCTTTAGATAGTTTGCCATGATAATATTTGAGATGTTGTTGGTTTGCCCATTCTGCCAGTTTTGATTCAGTTTGTCCCGTTATTTCTTGGTTCTCTCGGATAAATCTTGTTTGCTTTTACGACTTCATGTGTAATGCAGTCTTGTCCAAACCGTTTATCAGGTTGTTTACTTTTGCAACAAAAAGTTATAATTGTGATTAGCCAACAATGAAAACTGAAGAAAAAGCAACGATAATTTCATGAGGATACAGTATTTACATGTACGGTTTTACACTTAACAGTTAAAAATTAAATAAAAACATTACATATGAACATGAATAGGTAATATGAAACATTACCTATTACCAGAAAAAAAAGAAATATAAAACGATTTATTTAGGATCAGTTTAGCTCATGCATTTAACGTAAAATAAGCGCCTTTTCCAGAAACATTCTAGTGTATTAGGGCAGTTAACTGAAAATAAAATATTTTTGTTTTTATTAGAGATAAATTATATGTGTTTATTTGAGAGATATCTACGTTTTTAAGAGATGGCGACTTTTAAATTGGCTATTGATTATTGACGTTGATTTAACCTCATAAATTTCGAGTTATGGGAGCCTATTAGATATTGCTCAGTTTTCACAAATAACATAAATTAGATATTACTCAGTTTTCACAAATATACTTCATTGTTGATGTTCAATTTCTGAGATATCCATACAAATTACTCTTCTGTACAGTCTCTGGTTTCTGTACATTATTCTATACAGTAACAGCATTTATATTATTTTAGTATATAACCTGTTTATATCTTTTTGCGGACAAGCAATAATCCCAAAACTATGTTATAAATGACAGAGCGAGTTAGTTAATTCTGATACTTTGTTTTTGTAAGCCGCAATAAGAAATATAAGGAGAATGTCCCCTGACACTTTCAAAAAACAACTGAACATCAGCCTGTAAAAGATACCTTAAAACCAACACCAGGCTACACTAGTCCCAACCTCAATCGTCTAGTGGACTGAACCTCTATATGAAGTAGGCAGCCTGGGTGCAGTGGAGCATCAGCTCAGCTGTGTCAATTACCGACTGAATAACAGAAACTACAAACTACAATGTTTTCCAGATTTTTCTTACACTGCCTGTACATTCTCTGATAATTTTCTCTTTCATCTTGGAGTATTGATTTGAATCGTTTTCTCCAATCGCAAAGTATTGGTATTGTTCCTGCTCCTCTTAAGTATTTGATGCTACATTTCAAGCTGTGTTTTTACACATAGATCTTCTTTCTAGCCCAGAGTTGCATATTTGTTCAGTTTTCAATTATTATGCTTAGTAGCAGTTCTGTATTCTAATTTTACTTGTTAAGAAACATAATTTTTGAAACGCCATAGAATAAGGGAAAGTTTTCATGACATCCATTGTTTATGAACTGTGATGAATTAATAAATGATATCAATTTTAAATTTTCGCTTAATTTTAATTATTCTTGTATAACCCCCTATATATATATATATATATATATATGAGGTTGCTATTTTCAAAAGTTAGGGTAACCAGTGAAATATAACAAGGTTCATACAAGAGTGCTCAATACAGAAGTAGAGAAGGTTACATTTGTCTTTACATAAGCAATAGTTTGTTGCTACACAGTCATTAGCATGTTTCGGTCTACTAGTATTTACTAACTAGAGACCTCATCAGGCAACAACCCTTATTTTTGAAAACGGAATTCTAAAAAAAAATCTGGGTTTTATTTTTTAGAATTCCGTTTTCAAAAATAAGGGTTGTTGCCTGATGAGGTCTCTAGTTAGTAAATACTAGTAGACCGAAACATGCTCATGACTGTGTAGCAACAAACTACTGCTTATAAAGACATATATATATATATATATATATATATATATATAAACAGAACGGGAGAGCGAGTAGTGTGATGATTGAGAGAGACATACAAAGGCAGAAATCACGAGGTTGATAAATATGTAGATGATAGAAAACGACTATTTGTGAACAGGACTTTATGCAGACATCAAGAGAGTTTTATGAATAGGAATATATAGTCAGATAGAGAAACAAACAGTTAATGAGTGTAGATATACAGTGTGTCGATAGAAATATATCTACTTATATATAAACGATAATGTGTGGGTACGTGTATGAGTTAAGTCCCTATTGATCGAAACGGCTTGCCCGTTTTTTTTTTCATCTACACAAGTGTACTTTATGTGTCTAGGAGTGTTCTTAAGTTTTGTATCGGAATACCTCCTCTATGTATCGAAAATCGATAATGGAAAGTTCGATTAAAGATACAGTAGTCCGATTTTGACCAAAGTTAACAACCTTATACTGCCTAACATCACTAGTGAATTTAAGAAGATTTATCACCGCGAAAGCAGAAGAGCACAGCATATGTCAATAGAAAGTTATTGATAAGATACGGGCACGTTTGAAATGAATGTTTCTGTTCATGGCACCATGACAATTGACTCTTGTATTGTATGCTTTAATTTAAGACATTATATAAATATAAAAAAAAAAAAATTAACAGTATGTTCTCTACCGCTCAATATAGACTACAATGTATTGTCGACTAAGTCACTGCGTGGAGAGGTATGTGAAACATCGTTTTGGTGCAGGTGCCCGACTAGAGTAACAATCTATCGATTTAGTTGTAAAATGAACGATTTAACCTGTTTCGATAATAATAAAAGTAATTGGAAGTATGGATAATTCGTTGATTTGTATTTAATCCCGGACAACATCGTGACTCCTTACTAAAACATATAAAATCGGTTAAAGATAGAGGAGCAATTTTTTTTCAAATGAATGGTAAATATACATATATTCATAGATAAAAGAAAGATGGTTATAGAGGTACAGATGAAAATAGAGAGAGGAGGATAAAGAAATGGAAGAAGAAAGAGAGGGGGAAATCAATTCCTTTGCAGTCAACGAAATAATAATAATAATGCCAACGGTACAATATGTATTTGGTCGGTTTAGCAGTTTGCACAACATACGAGCGGGTGTCCAGGGAGCTACACATACTCGGTTTTTTCCTGGCTCTGTTAATCACCTAACCTAAGTAGTTGGCCATATTTTTACATCTGCTAATTCACCAAATACCTGATAGTTGATTGTTTTCTCTGCTTTAATTTGGTCTTCATCATTAAACCGACAATCTTTAGCAATAAATCTCGTTCTAGTATACTAATAGAGACAAGTGGAATCGGTATATTATCATTGATTGTGGAGAGCCTCGTTGTGGATCTGTGTGACAATTTCCAACAAATCTAAATGTGGTTAGAAGCAAGAAAGAGAAGTCAGCGAGTGAGTTCAGGCGAGGAAGGAAGAACAAACATGGCGGCCAGCATTTTTATTTCGTCCGTTCTCGCATAATCTCGTGTGTGCATGAAGATGGAAAGGATAAAACGCTGTTCATTTCTCGGGGCTGGGAGATTTATTCCCAATCAGGCAGGAGAGAAGGCAAAGAGAGAGTAGAGACAGAGGACTGTAGCAATAATATTTCTGGATCATTCCGTTTGGGTATTTTTGAGGTGACCCCCCCCATTATACTTTAAGCTATTTCGGCGATGGCCAACGCAGGCTTAAGCAACATGATTAAGCCTTTTAATGGCGACGGTGATGTGGTGGCGTGGCTTAAAAAAGTGGACCTTGTAGCAAGGATTCAGAAGCTGGATGATGTGGCCGCAGTAATACCACTGTTTCTAGAAGGGGACGCACTGGCCCTCTATTTGGGGCTCAGCGAGCAGGAACAGGGTGATGCTGACGCCATCAAGTGTCGACTGATCGAAGCTTTTGCAGAGGGGCCTTTCGAGGCCTTTAATAAGTTGAAAGAGAAAAGGTGGACTGGTGAATCTGTTGATGTCTACGCAAATGAGATAAGGAGATTGGTTGAGTTGTCGGGCATCAGGGGACACGCCATGAGTCACGTAGTCAAGATGACTTTTGTTACCAGGTTCCCGGAAGAGATATCGAAAAGGTTGCAGCAGGTACCGGGAGTGGAGACGCTGGATGTGAGTGAGCTGCTTTAAAATGCAAAAATCTTGGTGAGCACCCAGCCCATGGAGCCTGGAGGAACGGCAGCAACAGTACAGCAGGATGTGGGAAGGAATCTGCCAAACCCGGGGATCGCATGCTTCGAAAGCGGGGGACCACACATGAGAAGAGACTACAGGAAGTTCTTGCAACGGACAGTGTGTTACAAATGCAATCGAAGAGGCCATTTAGCGGTAAAATGCACAAGTTCAGGAAACTGGCGAGGGGAGGCTGACGTGCCAGCGGCCGCCCCAATTCGAGAATAGAGGCGCACCCGCAACAGATGCCCAAACAGAAGATTGCGGTGGAAGGACGGGAAGTTATGGCCCTGATTGACACTGGCTGCACCACTACCATGGTGCACACTACCCTAGTCGGAAGATGAAAAGGGAAGGGTGAAGTAGTGGCATTCAATGGGTCACGAGTGAAGTGTCGAGGGAGGAAGACCGTCACTATTGATATTGCTGAACGTCGTATGAGGGTCCATGCAATTGTCACTGATCGCCTGGTGCCTGGCGTCCAAGCCATCATTGGAATGGATGTTATATGCCGCCTTGGAGGTGTTACCATCATATGTGACAACGTGAGGTTCGGACTAGCTGAGTGCGCGGTGATGGAGAACACCCCAGAGGGATCAACAAGGCCGGGGAGGAAAGAAAATTGTCGATCAAAGATCAGGACTTCTGAGCCGAATTCGACGGAGAGCAGTGGAGGGTGGAGTGGGCATGGAAACATCAAGCGCCATCGCTGACAAACAGGGTGGCGTGCGACACAAATTCGCTTAGAGGAGGGGCGAGAAAGGAGTTTGAGCAGGAAGTCGACCGATGGATTGAGGAGGGGATACTGATGCTTTGGACGGATGATGTGGAGTCGGGCATTTTGCCGTTGATGGCCGTTCTGCAAACAACTAAAGGGAAAGTAGACCGGTCCTGGATTTCCGAGAGCTGAACAGCCATGTTAAGTGCCATACGGGAGGCGACACCGTAGATGTGTGCAGTGAGACCATTAGGGAATGGAGGCAGATGAATGGCGCATCTACGTTGGTAGATCTAAAATCTGCCTATTTGCAACTCTATATTGCCAAGAAGCTCTGGAAATATCAGTTAGTCAAGTACAAAGGCAAAACCTACTGCCTTACGCGAGTGGGGTTCGGGTTAAATTCGGCACCCAAGATTATGTCAACTATCCTCAGGAAGATTCTGGAGACCATGGGAAAGGGAGATGGAGTAGTGAGCTCATACATAGACGACATTCTGGTGAATGAGACTGTGGTAACTGTCAAGGAGGTGGTGGCTCATTTGAAGAGGTTCGGGTTGGTCGCCAAAGAGCCGGAAAAATTAGATGGAGGGGGTGCTTTGGGCATAAAACTGAAATGAGGTGCATCAGGCGGCCTAGTGTTTCGCAGGGGAAACGAGATCCCACAACTGAAGCAGGAGCTCAACAGACGTGAACTTTTTTCCATATGCGGAAAGTTGATCGGACATTACCCCGTTGCTAGCTGGCTTAGACCAGCATGCAGCTACATAAAGAGACATGCTGAAGGACGAGGATGGAATGATAAAGTGGGAGAAAGAACGGTCACCATGATGGAAGAGCTCCTGAAAGAAGCAGAACGGCAAGACCCAGTCTGAGGAACCTGGAATGTACCGCGAACATTGGATGGAGTCGTGTGGTGCGATACGAGCAGCATTGCAACAGGGGTCGTTTTGGAAATTGGAGGAGTAGTTGCAGAAGATGCAGCCTGGTTGAGGAAAAAGAATAATGTCAGCCACATCAATGTGGCGGAATTAGACGCGACAATAAAAGGAGTCAATCTGGCCTTGAAATGGGGACTACGTGACATCTGCATCAAAACAGACTCTGCCACGGTGTTTGCTTGGCTAAAGTCTCTAATTTCAAGCGAAAAAAGAAAAAAGATGAAAGGGGCTGCGGAGATGTTAGTGAAGCGCAGGCTTGGGGTGCTGGCTGAGCTGATGCAAGAGTTTTGTTTGAAGCTTCGCGTAGACATGGTGGCTTCTGAAAAGAACCGAGCAGATGCTCTCACGAGAGTGAAGAAGAGTTGGCTGTTGCCAAAGAAAGATGTTGTTGCTGCATCGGATCTAAATGATGTTGGCATGCGAGAACTGCACAATTTGCACCATATGGGTGTAGAGAGGACTTGGTACTTAGTGAAAAAAGTCGACCCGAGGATCACCAAGGAGCAAGTGAGGCAAGTGGTCAGGACATGCGACAGATGTCAGTGGATTGATCCTGCTCCAAGCACGCATGAAGCTGGCCAATTGGAGGTGAGTGGGACCTGGGAGAGACTGGCATACGATGTCACCCATTATAGGGGTGGACTTTACCTGACCATGTTTGACTGTGGGTCCGGGCGATTTGCCCTATGGAAGAAGCTACGTGGAGGAACAGGCAATGAAATAGTGGCAATCCTTGATGAGGTGTTTTTGGAGCGAGGCCCTGTGGAAGAGTTGTTAACCGACAACGGGACTGCGTTCAAGTCAGTAGCAGTGACAGAAGTACTGAAGAAATGGAAGATCCAACAATTTTTCAGAGCTGCCTACAGACCTAGTGGCAATGGGATCGTGGAGAGAAACCACCGCACCATAAAAGCAGTTGCAGAAAGAGGAGGCACCTCACCTGAGCAAGCCGTCGTCTGGTATAACATATCACCTAAACTGGGACAAGTACCAGAGACGGTCCCGCAACTGTCAACAGCCACAGGGACAATTAAACTCGGGGACGAGGTATGGGTGAACCAACCAGGGGCGCGCTGCACCACACAATGCAGTAGGGGTCGCGTGACTGGGAGGAACACTAGTAACAACATTGTGGTGGGAGGAGTCCCGAGGCACATTCTCGACACCAGACCAGCTGAGGGCAAAGCAGTGGAGGGGAGTGTGCAGCCACAGGAGGAGGAGGACGAGACACCTCAGAGGCCAAGTAGAGAGAGGCGACCGCTACAGTAGATGAGAGACTATGAAATGTGAAGAAAAGGCAGAACAAACATGGCGGCCAGCATTTTTATTTTGTCCGTTCTCGTGTTATCTCGTGTGTGCGTGAAGATGGAAAGGATAAAACGATGTTCATTTCTCGGTGCTGGGAGATTATTCCCGATCAGGAAGGAGAGAAGGCAACGAGAGGGTAGCGACAGAGGACTGTAGCGCTAATCTTTCTGGATCATTCCGTTTGGGTATTTTTGAGGTGAACCCCCTCCCCCATTATACTTCAGTATCGACACCGGGAAAACTATTGGAATCGTCCAATCGCAACAGTAACCGAATGGTCCTTGCTTAATGAAGGCAGAGATGATTTCTGTTGCCGGGTTCGAATCTATCGACCAGTTAATTGGGACACCCTGAACTGATGATTCCCGAGAGGATAAAACACTAGTGTCTCTAGGTAGTTAATAATTATTGTAATAAATAATTATGTATTCCCCGGTATGGGCGCCTCAGGTGACAAGCAATAAACTTGTTCAACGCAAAAGCCGCATGAAAAGGCCTGAGATAGTGGAGCTCATGGGTGTTGCCCATGTAGTGTACCTCAGTCCGACAGGTAGTGGGCCAGTCCCCGGCCCTGCACCTGTCGCACGTAGTGTCAAGAACGGATCTTCGACAAGTTAGGATATTCGGTGTATCTTAATATAATGTCTCCACACAGCAATATATTTCGACCGGGCAAGGACGGGTATATGCAACCAGTATCTAGTATATATATATATGGAAATTTTTCTCGATAAGTATCAATGGATAGAAAGATCAATAAAAAGCGAGATACGTTGGTCTGGATTGTTTGACTCCAAGATCGACAATTATAAACGAGGGTCATTTTTGTTGTAATCTAAAACAATTTTATGTTCAAATCATAGAGATTCAGCCAAAAATACATAATAAATACATCATGGCACTAGTATTAGAGTGTAAATATTAGAAAAAGCATAAAAAGCAAAACCCTTTAAAATCGGACAAATCTGATAGGTCCGCGCTCATGAGAATTTTCAATTTTTGCAATATGTCAAATTTGTCTTAATTTTATGTTCAAATCATAGAAATTCAGCCAAAAATACATAATAAATACATCATGGCACTTGTATGATAGTGTAAATATTAGAAAAAGCATCAAAAGCAAAACCCTTTAAAATCGGCCAAATCTGATAGGTCCGCGCTCATGAGAATTTTCAATTTTTGCAATATGTCAAATTTGTCTTAATTTTATGTTCAAATCATAGAAATTCAGCCAAAAATACATAATAAATACATCATTGCACTTGTATGATAGTGTAAATATTAGAAAAAGCATCAAAAGCAAAACCCTTTGAAATCGGCCAAATCTGATAGGTCCGCGCTCATGAGAATTTTCAATTTTTGCAATATGTCAAATTTGTCTTAATTTTATGTTCAAATCATAGAAATTCAGCCAAAAATACATAATAAATACATCATGGAACTAGTATTATAGTGTAAATATTAGAAAAAGTATCAAAAGCATAACACTTTAAAATCGGCCAAATCTGATAGGTCCGCGCTCATGAGAATTTTCAATTTTTGCAATATGTCAAATTTGTCTCAATTTTATGTTCAAATCATAGAAATTCAGCCAAAAATACATAATAAATACATCATGGCACTTGTATGATAGTGTAAATATTAGAAAAAGCATCAAAAGCAAAACCCTTTGAAATCGGCCAAATCTTATAGGTCCGCGCTCATGAGAATTTTCAATTTTTGCAATATGTAAAATTTGTCTTAATTTTGTGTTCAAATCATAGAAATTCAGCCAAAAATACATAATAAATACATCGTGGACCTAGTATTATAGTGTAAATATTAGAAAAAGCATCAAAAGCAAAACCCTTTGAAATCGGCCAAATCTGATAGGTCCGCGCTCATGAGAATTTTCAATTTTTGCAATATGTCAAATTCGTCTTAATTTTATGTTCAAATCAGAGAAATTCAGCCAAAAATACATAATAAATACATCATGGAACTAGTATTATAGTGTAAATATTAGAAAAAGCATCAAAAGCATAACACTTTAAAATCGGCCAAATCTGATAGGTCCGCGCTCATGAGAATTTTCAATTTTTGCAATATGTCAAATTTGTCTTAATTTTGTGTTCAAATCATAGAAATTCAGCCAAAAATACATAATAAATAAATCATGGATCTAGTATTATAGTGTAAATATTAGAAAAAGCATCAAAAGCAAAACCCTTTAAAATAGGCCAAATCTGATAGGTCCGCGCTCATGAGAATTTTCAATTTTTGCAATATGTTCAATTTGTATTAATTTTATGTTCAAATCATAGAAATTCAGCAAAAATTACATAATAAATACATCATGGACCTAGTATAATAGTGTAAATATTAGAAAAAGCATCAAAAGCAAAACACTTTAAAATCGGCCAAATCTGATAGGTCCGCGCTCATGAGAATTTTCAATTTTTGCAATATGTCAAATTTGTCTTAATTTTATGTTCAAATCATAGAAAATCAGCCAAAAATACATAATAAATACATCATGGCACTTGTATGATAGTGTAAATATTAGAAAAAGCATCAAAAGCAAAACCCTTGTAAATCGGCCAAATCTGATAGGTCCGCGCTTATGAGAATTTTCAATTTTTGCAATATGTAAAATTTGTCTTAATTTTATGTTCAAATCATAGAAATTCAGCCAAAAATACATAATAAATACATCATTGCACTTGTATGATAGTGTAAATATTAGAAAAAGCATCAAAAGCAAAACCCTTTGAAATCGGCCAAATCTGATAGGTCCGCGCTCATGAGAATTTTCAATTTTTGCAATATGTCAAATTTGTCTTAATTTTATGTTCAAATCATAGAAATTCAGCCAAAAATACATAATAAATACATCATGGAACTAGTATTATAGTGTAAATATTAGAAAAAGTATCAAAAGCATAACACTTTAAAATCGGCCAAATCTGATAGGTCCGCGCTCATGAGAATCTTCAATTTTTGCAATATGTCAAATTTGTCTCAATTTTATGTTCAAATCATAGAAATTCAGCCAAAAATACATAATAAATACATCATGGCACTTGTATGATAGTGTAAATATTAGAAAAAGCATCAAAAGCAAAACCCTTTGAAATCGGCCAAATCTGATAGGTCCGCGCTCATGAGAATTTTCAATTTTTGCAATATGTAAAATTTGTCTTAATTTTATGTTCAAATCATAGAAATTCAGCCAAAAATACATAATAAATACATCATGGAACTAGTATTATAGTGTAAATATTAGAAAAAGTATCAAAAGCATAACACTTTAAAATCGGCCAAATCTGATAGGTCCGCGCTCATGAGAATTTTCAATTTTTGCAATATGTCAAATTTGTCTCAATTTTATGTTCAAATCATAGAAATTCAGCCAAAAATACATAATAAATACATCATGGCACTTGTATGATAGTGTAAATATTAGAAAAAGCATCAAAAGCAAAACCCTTTGAAATCGGCCAAATCTGATAGGTCCGCGCTCATGAGAATTTTCAATTTTTGCAATATGTAAAATTTGTCTTAATTTTGTGTTCAAATCATAGAAATTCAGCCAAAAATACATAATAAATACATCATGGACCTAGTATTATAGTGTAAATATTAGAAAAAGCATCAAAAGCAAAACCCTTTTAAATCGGCCAAATCTGATAGGTCCGCGCTCATGAGAATTTTCAATTTTTGCAATATGTCAAATTTGTCTTAATTTTATGTTCAAATCAGAGAAATTCAGCCAAAAATACATAATAAATACATCATGGAACTAGTATTATAGTGTAAATATTAGAAAAAGTATCAAAAGCATAACACTTTAAAATCGGCCAAATCTGATAGGTCCGCGCTCATGAGAATTTTCAATTTTTGCAATATGTCAAATTTGTCTTAATTTTGTGTTCAAATCATAGAAATTCAGCCAAAAATACATAATAAATAAATAATGGACCTAGTATTATAGTGTAAATATTAGAAAAAGCATCAAAAGCAAAACCCCTTAAAATCGGCCAAATCTGATAGGTCCGCGCTCATGAGAATTTTCAATTTTTGCAATATGTCCAATTTGTATTAATTTTATGTTCAAATCATAGAAATTCAGCCAAAAATACATAATAAATACATCATGGACCTAGTATAATAATGTAAATATTAGAAAAAGCATCAAAAGCAAAACCCTTTGAAATCGGCCAAATCTGATAGGTCCGCGCTCATGAGAATTTTCAATTTTTGCAATATGTCAAATTTGTCTTAATTTTATGTTCAAATCATAGAAATTCAGCCAAAAATACATAATAAATACATCATGGCACTTGTATGATAGTGTAAATATTAGAAAAAGCATCAAAAGCAAAACCCTTTGGAATCGGCCAAATCTGATAGGTCCGCGCTCATGAGAATTTTCAATTTTTGCAATATGTAAAATTTGTCTTAATTTTGTGTTCAAATCATAGAAATTCAGCCAAAAATACATAATAAATACATCATGGACCTAGTATTATAGTGTAAATATTAGAAAAAGCATCAAAAGCAAAACCCTTTGAAATCGGCCAAATCTGATAGGTCCGCGCTCATGAGAATTTTCAATTTTTGCAATATGTCAAATTTGTCTTAATTTTATGTTCAAATCATAGAAATTCAGCCAAAAATACATAATAAATACATCATGGAACTAGTATTATAGTGTAAATATTAGAAAAAGTATCAAAAGCATAACACTTTAAAATCGGCCAAATCTGATAGGTCCGCGCTCATGAGAATTGTACATTTTTGCAATATGTCAAATTTGTCTTAATTTTGTGTTCAAATCATAGAAATTCAGCCAAAAATACATAATAAATAAATCATGGACCTAGTATTATAGTGTAAATATTAGAAAAAGCATCAAAAGCAAAACCCTTTAAAATCGGCCAAATCTGATAGGTCCGCGCTCATGAGAATTTTCAATTTTTGCAATATGTCCAATTTGTATTAATTTTATGTTCAAATCATAGAAATTCAGCCAAAAATACACAATAAATACATCATTGACCTAGTATTATAGTGTAAATATTAGAAAAAGCATCAAAAGCAAAACCCTTTGAAATCGGCCAAATCTGATAGGTCCGCGCTCATGAGAATTTTCAATTTTTGCAATATGTCAAATTTGTCTTAATTTTATGTTCAAATCATAGAAATTCAGCCAAAAATACATAATAAATACATCATTGCACTTGTATGATAGTGTAAATATTAGAAAAAGCATCAAAAGCAAAACCCTTTGAAATCGGCCAAATTTGATAGGTCCCCGCTCATGAGAATTTTCAATTTTTGCAATATGTCAAATTTGTCTTAATTTTATGTTCAAATCATAGAAATTCAGCCAAAAATACATAATAAATACATCATGGAACTAGTATTATAGTGTAAATATTAGAAAAAGTATCAAAAGCATAACACTTTAAAATCGGCCAAATCTGATAGGTCCGCGCTCATGAGAATTTTCAATTTTTGCAATATGTCAAATTTGTCCTGATTTTATGTTCAAATCAGAGAAATTCAGCCAAAAATACATAATAAATACATCATGAAACTAGTATGATAGTGTAAATATTAGAAAAAGTATCAAAAGCATAACACTTTAAAATGGGCCAAATCTGATAGGTCCGCGCTCATGAGAATTTTCAATTTTTGCAATATGTCAAATTTGTCTTAATTTTGTGTTCAAATCATAGAAATTCAGCCAAAAATACATAATAAATAAATCATGGACCTAGTATTATAGTGTAAATATTAGAAAAAGCATCAAAAGCAAAACCCTTTTAAATCGGCCAAATCTGATAGGTCCGCGCTCATGAGAATTTTCAATTTTTGCAATATGTCCAATTTGTATTAATTTTATGTTCAAATCATAGAAATTCAGCCAAAAATACATAATAAATACATCATGGCACTTGTATGATAGTGTAAATATTAGAAAAAGCATCAAAAGCAAAACCCTTGTAAATCGGCCAAATCTGATAGGTCCGCGCTCATGAGAATTTTCAATTTTTGCAATATGTCAAATTTGTCTTAATTTTATGTTCAAATCATAGAAATTCAGCCAAAAATACATAATAAATACATCATTGCACTTGTATGATAGTGTAAATATTAGAAAAAGCATCAAAAGCAAAACCCTTTGAAATCGGCCAAATCTGATAGGTCCGCGCTCATGAGAATTTTCAATTTTTGCAATATGTCAAATTTGTCTTAATTTTATGTTCAAATCATAGAAATTCAGCCAAAAATACATAATAAATACATCATGGAACTAGAATTATAGTGTAAATATTAGAAAAAGTATCAAAAGCATAACACTTTAAAATCGGCCACATCTGATAGGTCCGCGCTCATGAGAATTTTCAATTTTTGCAATATGTCAAATTTGTCTTAATTTTGTATTCAAATCATAGAAATTCAGCCAAAAATACATAATAAATAAATCATGGACCTAGTATTATAGTGTAAATATTAGAAAAAGCATCAAAAGCAAAACCCTTTAAAATCGGCCAAATCTGATAGGTCCGCGCTCATGAGAATTTTCAATTTTTGCAATATGTCCAATTTGTATTAATTTTATGTTCAAATCATAGAAATTCAGCCAAAAATACATAATAAATACATCATGGCACTTGTATGATAGTGTAAATATTAGAAAAAGCATCAAAAGCAAAACCCTTTGAAATCGGCCAAATCTGATAGGTCCGCGCTCATGAGAATTTTCAATTTTTGCAATATGTAAAATTTGTCTTAATTTTGTGTTCAAATCATAGAAATTCAGCCAAAAATACATAATAAATACATCATGGACCTAGTATTATAGTGTAAATATTAGAAAAAGCATCAAAAGCAAAACCCTTTGAAATCGGCCAAATCTGATAGGTCCGCGCTCATGAGAATTTTCAATTTTTGCAATATGTCAAATTTGTCTTAATTTTATGTTCAAATCATAGAAATTCAGCCAAAAATACATAATAAATACATCATGGAACTAGTATTATAGTGTAAATATTAGAAAAAGTATCAAAAGCATAACACTTTAAAATCGGCCAAATCTGATAGGTCCGCGCTCATGAGAATTGTACATTTTTGCAATATGTCAAATTTGTCTTAATTTTGTGTTCAAATCATAGAAATTCAGCCAAAAATACATAATAAATAAATCATGGACCTAGTATTATAGTGTAAATATTAGAAAAAGCATCAAAAGCAAAACCCTTTAAAATCGGCCAAATCTGATAGGTCCGCGCTCATGAGAATTTTCAATTTTTGCAATATGTCCAATTTGTATTAATTTTATGTTCAAATCATAGAAATTCAGCCAAAAATACACAATAAATACATCATTGACCTAGTATTATAGTGTAAATATTAGAAAAAGCATCAAAAGCAAAACCCTTTGAAATCGGCCAAATCTGATAGGTCCGCGCTCATGAGAATTTTCAATTTTTGCAATATGTCAAATTTGTCTTAATTTTATGTTCAAATCATAGAAATTCAGCCAAAAATACATAATAAATACATCATTGCACTTGTATGATAGTGTAAATATTAGAAAAAGCATCAAAAGCAAAACCCTTTGAAATCGGCCAAATTTGATAGGTCCCCGCTCATGAGAATTTTCAATTTTTGCAATATGTCAAATTTGTCTTAATTTTATGTTCAAATCATAGAAATTCAGCCAAAAATACATAATAAATACATCATGGAACTAGTATTATAGTGTAAATATTAGAAAAAGTATCAAAAGCATAACACTTTAAAATCGGCCAAATCTGATAGGTCCGCGCTCATGAGAATTTTCAATTTTTGCAATATGTCAAATTTGTCTCAATTTTATGTTCAAATCATAGAAATTCAGCCAAAAATACATAATAAATACATCATGGCACTTGAATGATAGTGTAAATATTAGAAAAAGCATCAAAAGAAAAACCCTTTGAAATCGGCCAAATCTGATAGGTCCGCGCTCATGAGAATTTTCAATTTTTGCAATATGTAAAATTTGTCTTAATTTTGTGTTCAAATCATAGAAATTCAGCCAAAAATACATAATAAATACATCATGGACCTAGTATTATAGTGTAAATATTAGAAAAAGCATCAAAAGCAAAACCCTTTGAAATCGGCCAAATCTGATAGGTCCGCGCTCATGAGAATTTTCAATTTTTGCAATATGTCAAATTTGTCTTAATTTTATGTTCAAATCAGAGAAATTCAGCCAAAAATACATAATAAATACATCATGAAACTAGTATGATAGTGTAAATATTAGAAAAAGTATCAAAAGCATAACACTTTAAAATCGGCCAAATCTGATAGGTCCGCGCTCATGAGAATTTTCAATTTTTGCAATATGTCAAATTTGTCTTAATTTTGTGTTCAAATCATAGAAATTCAGCCAAAAATACATAATAAATAAATCATGGACCTAGTATTATAGTGTAAATATTAGAAAAAGCATCAAAAGCAAAACCCTTTTAAATCGGCCAAATCTGATAGGTCCGCGCTCATGAGAATTTTCAATTTTTGCAATATGTCCAATTTGTATTAATTTTATGTTCAAATCATAGAAATTCAGCCAAAAATACATAATAAATACATCATTGCACTTGTATGATAGTGTAAATATTAGAAAAAGCATCAAAAGCAAAACCCTTGTAAATCGGCCAAATCTGATAGGTCCGCGCTCATGAGAATTTTCAATTTTTGCAATATGTCAAATTTGTCTTAATTTTATGTTCAAATCATAGAAATTCAGCCAAAAATACATAATAAATACATCATTGCACTTGTATGATAGTGTAAATATTAGAAAAAGCATCAAAAGCAAAACCCTTTGAAATCGGCCAAATCTGATAGGTCCGCGCTCATGAGAATTTTCAATTTTTGCAATATGTCAAATTTGTCTTAATTTTATGTTCAAATCAGAGAAATTCAGCCAAAAATACATAATAAATACATCATGGAACTAGTATTATAGTGTAAATATTAGAAAAAGTATCAAAAGCAAAACCCTTTAAAATCGGCCAAATCTGATAGGTCCGCGCTCATGAGAATTTTCAATTTTTGCAATATGTCCAATTTGTATTAATTTTATGTTCAAATCATAGAAATTCAGCCAAAAATACATAATAAATACATCATGGCACTTGTATGATAGTGTAAATATTAGAAAAAGCATCAAAAGCAAAACCCTTTGAAATCGGCCAAATCTGATAGGTCCGCGCTCATGAGAATTTTCAATTTTTGCAATATGTAAGATTTGTTTTAATTTTGTGTTCAAATCATAGAAATTCAGCCAAAAATACATAATAAATACATCATGGACCTAATATTATAGTGTAAATATTAGAAAAAGCATCAAAAGCAAAACCCTTTGAAATCGGCCAAATCTGATAGGTCCGCGCTCATGAGAATTTTCAATTTTTGCAATATGTCAAATTTGTCTTAATTTTATGTTCAAATCATAGAAATTCAGCCAAAAATACATAATAAATACATCATGGAACTAGTATTATAGTGTAAATATTAGAAAAAGTATCAAAAGCATAACACTTTAAAATCGGCCAAATCTGATAGGTCCGCGCTCATGAGAATTGTACATTTTTGCAATATGTCAAATTTGTCTTAATTTTGTGTTCAAATCATAGAAATTCAGCCAAAAATACATAATAAATAAATCATGGACCTAGTATTATAGTGTAAATATTAGAAAAAGCATCAAAAGCAAAACCCTTTAAAATCGGCCAAATCTGATAGGTCCGCGCTCATGAGAATTTTCAATTTTTGCAATATGTCCAATTTGTATTAATTTTATGTTCAAATCATAGAAATTCAGCCAAAAATACATAATAAATACATCATTGACCTAGTATTATAGTGTAAATATTAGAAAAAGCATCAAAAGCAAAACCCTTTGAAATCGGCCAAATCTGATAGGTCCGCGCTCATGAGAATTTTCAATTTTTGCAATATGTCAAATTTGTCTTAATTTTATGTTCAAATCATAGAAATTCAGCCAAAAATACATAATAAATACATCATTGCACTTGTATGATAGTGTAAATATTAGAAAAAGCATCAAAAGCAAAACCCTTTGAAATCGGCCAAATTTGATAGGTCCCCGCTCATGAGAATTTTCAATTTTTGCAATATGTCAAATTTGTCTTAATTTTATGTTCAAATCATAGAAATTCAGCCAAAAATACATAATAAATACATCATGGAACTAGTATTATAGTGTAAATATTAGAAAAAGTATCAAAAGCATAACACTTTAAAATCGGCCAAATCTGATAGGTCCGCGCTCATGAGAATTTTCAATTTTTGCAATATGTCAAATTTGTCTCAATTTTATGTTCAAATCATAGAAATTCAGCCAAAAATACATAATAAATACATCATGGCACTTGAATGATAGTGTAAATATTAGAAAAAGCATCAAAAGCAAAACCCTTTGAAATCGGCCAAATCTGATAGGTCCGCGCTCATGAGAATTTTCAATTTTTGCAATATGTAAAATTTGTCTTAATTTTGTGTTCAAATCATAGAAATTCAGCCAAAAATACATAATAAATACATCATGGACCTAGTATTATAGTGTAAATATTAGAAAAAGCATCAAAAGCAAAACCCTTTGAAATCGGCCAAATCTGATAGGTCCGCGCTCATGAGAATTTTCAATTTTTGCAATATGTCAAATTTGTCTTAATTTTATGTTCAAATCAGAGAAATTCAGCCAAAAATACATAATAAATACATCATGAAACTAGTATGATAGTGTAAATATTAGAAAAAGTATCAAAAGCATAACACTTTAAAATCGGCCAAATCTGATAGGTCCGCGCTCATGAGAATTTTCAATTTTTGCAATATGTCAAATTTGTCTTAATTTTGTGTTCAAATCATAGAAATTCAGCCAAAAATACATAATAAATAAATCATGGACCTAGTATTATAGTGTAAATATTAGAAAAAGCATCAAAAGCAAAACCCTTTGAAATCGGCCAAATCTGATAGGTCCGCGCTCATGAGAATTTTCAATTTTTGCAATATGTCAAATTTGTCTTAATTTTATGTTCAAATCATAGAAATTCAGCCAAAAATACATAATAAATACATCATGGAACTAGTATTACAGTGTAAATATTAGAAAAAGTATCAAAAGCATAACACTTTAAAATCGGCCAAATCTGATAGGTCCGCGCTCATGAGAATTTTCAATTTTTGCAATATGTCAAATTTGTCTTAATTTTATGTTCAAATCATAGAAATTCAGCCAAAAATACATAATAAATACATCATGGCACTTGTATGATAGTGTAAATATTAGAAAAAGCATCAAAAGCAAAACCCTTTGAAATCGGCCAAATCTGATAGGTCCGCGCTCATGAGAATTTTCAATTTTTGCAATATGTCAAATTTGTCTTAATTTTATATTCAAATCATAGAAATTCAGCCAAAAATACATAATAAATACATCATGGACCTAGTATAATAGTGTAAATATTAGAAAAAGCATCAAAAGCAAAACCCTTTAAAATCGGCCAAATCTGATAGGTCCGCGCTCATGAGAATTTTCAATTTTTGCAATATGTCAAATTTGTCTTAATTTTATGTTCAAATAATAGAAATTCAGCCAAAAATACATAATAAATACATCATTGCACTTGTATGATAGTGTAAATATTAGAAAAAGCATCAAAAGCAAAACTCTTTGAAATCGGCCAAATCTGATAGGTCCGCGCTCATGAGAATTTTCTATTTTTGCAATATGTCAAATTTGTCTTAATTTTATGTTCCAATCATAGAAATTCAGGCAAAAATACATAATAAATACATCATGGACCTAGTATTATAGTGTAAATATTAGAAAAAGCATCAAAAGCAAAACCCTTTGAAATCGGCCAAATCTGATAGGTCCGCGCTTATGAGAATTTTCAATTTTTGCAATATGTCAAATTTGTCTTAATTTTATATTCAAATCATAGAAATTCAGCCAAAAATACATAATAAATACATCATGGACCTAGTATTATAGTGTAAATATTAGAAAAAGTATCAAAAGCATAACACTTTAAATCGGCCAAATCTGATAGGTCCGCGCTCATGAGAATTTTCAATTTTTGCAATATGTCAAATTTGTCTTAATTTTATGTTCAAATCATAGAAATTCAGCCAAAAATACATAATAAATACATAATGGCACTTGTATGATAGTGTAAATATTAGAAAAAGTATCAAAAGCATAACCCTTTAAAATCGGCCAAATCTGATAGGTCCGCGCTCATGAGAATTTTCAATTTTTGCAATATGTCAAATTTGTCTTAATTTTGTGTTCAAATCATAGAAATTCAGCCAAAAATACATAATAAATACATCATGGCACTTGGATTATAGTGTAAATATTAGAAAAAGCATCAAAAGCAAAACCCTTTGAAATCGGCCAAATCTGATAGGTCCGCGCTCATGAGAATTTTCAATTTTTGCAATATGTCAAATTTGTCTTAATTTTATGTTCTAATCATAGAAATTCAGCCAAAAATACATAATAAATACATCATTGCACTTGTATGATAGTGTAAATATGAGAAAAAGCATCAAAAGCAAAACCCTTTGAAATCGGCCAAATCTGATAGGTCCGCGCTCATGAGAATGTTCAATTTTTGCAATATGTAAAATTTGTCTTAATTTTATGTTCAAATCATAGAAATTCAGCCAAAAATACATAATAAATACATCATTGACCTAGTATTATAGTGTAAATATTAGAAAAAGCATCAAAAGCAAAACCCTTTAAAATCGGCCAAATCTGATAGGTCCGCGCTCATGAGAATTTTCAATTTTTGCAATATGTCAAATTTGTCTTAATTTTATGTTCAAATCATAGAAATTCAGCCAAAAATACATAATAAATACATCATTGACCTAGTATTATAGTGTAAATATTAGAAAAAGTATCAAAAGCATAACCCTTTAAAATCGGCCAAATCTGATAGGTCCGCGCTCATGAGAATTTTCAATTTTTGCAATATGTCAAATTTGTCTTAATTTTGTGTTCAAATCATAGAAATTCAGCCAAAAATACATAATAAATACATCATGGCACTTGTATGATAGTGTAAATATTAGAAAAATCATCAAAAGCAAAACCCTTTGAAATCGGCCAAATCTGATAGGTCCGCGCTCATGAGAATTTTCAATTTTTGCAATACATCAAATTTGTCTTAATTTTATGTTCAAATCATAGAAATTCAGCCAAAAATACATAATAAATACATCATTGCACTTGTATGATAGTGTAAATATTAGAAAAAGCATCAAAAGCAAAACTCTTTTAAATCGGCCAAATCTGATAGGTCCGCGCTCATGAGAATTTTCAATTTTTGCAATATGTCAAATTTGTCCTTATTTTATGTTCAAATCATAGAAATTCAGCCAAAAATACATAATAAATACATCATGGACCTAGTATTATAGTGTAAATATTAGAAAAGCATCAAAAGCAAAACCCTTTGAAATCGGCCAAATCTGATAGGTCCGCGCTCATGAGAATTTTCTCTTTTTGCAATATGTCAAATTTGTCTTAATTTTATGTTCCAATCATAGAAATTCAGCCAAAAATACATAATAAATACATCATGGCACTTGTATGATAGTGTAAATATTAGAAAAAGCATCAAAAGCAAAACCCTTTGAAATCGGCCAAATCTGATAGGTCCGCGCTTATGAGAATTTTCAATTTTTGCAATATGTCAAATTTGTCTTAATTTTATATTCAAATCATAGAAATTCAGCCAAAAATACATAATAAATACATCATGGACCTAGTATTATAGTGTAAATATTAGAAAAAGTATCAAAAGCATAACACTTTAAATCGGCCAAATCTGATAGGTCCGTGCTCATGAGAATTTTCAATTTTTGCAATATGTCAAATTTGTCTTAATTTTATGTTCAAATCATAGAAATTCAGCCAAAAATACATAATAAATACATCATGGCACTTGTATGATAGTGTAAATATTAGAAAAAGTATCAAAAGCATAACCCTTTAAAATCGGCCAAATCTGATAGGTCCGCGCTCATGAGAATTTTCAATTTTTGCAATATGTCAAATTTGTCTTAATTTTGTGTTCAAATCATAGAAATTCAGCCAAAAATACATAATAAATACATCATGGCACTTGTATGATAGTGTAAATATTAGAAAAAGCATCAAAAGCAAAACCCTTTGAAATCGGCCAAATCTGATAGGTCCGCGCTCATGAGAATTTTCAATTTTTGCAATATGTCAAATTTGTCTTAATTTTATGTTCTAATCATAGAAATTCAGCCAAAAATACATAATAAATACATCATTGCACTTGTATGATATTGTAAATATGAGAAAAAGCATCAAAAGCAAAACCCTTTGAAATCTGCCAAATCTGATAGGTCCGCGGTCATGAGAATGTTCAATTTTTGCAATATGTAAAATTTGTCTTAATTTTATGTTCAAATCATAGAAATTCAGCCAAAAATACATAATAAATACATCATGGCACTTGTATGATAGTGTAAATATTAGAAAAAGTATCAAAAGCATAACCCTTTAAAATCGGCCAAATCTGATAGGTCCGCGCTCATGAGAATTTTCAATTTTTGCAATATGTCAAATTTGTCTTAATTTTATGTTCAAATCATAGAAATTCAGGCAAAAATACATAATAAATACATCATGGACCTAGTATTATAGTGTAAATATTAGAAAAAGCATCAAAAGCAAAACCCTTTAAAATCGGCCAAATCTGATAGGTCCGCGCTCATGAGAATTTTCAATTTTTGCAATATGTCAAATTTGTCATAATTTTATGTTCCAATCATAGAAATTCAGCCAAAAATACATAATAAATACATCATGGCACTTGTATGATAGTGTAAATATTGGGAAAAAGCATCAAAAGCAAAACCCTTTGAAATCGGCCAAATCTGATAGGTCCGCGCTCATGAGAATTTTCAATTTTTGCAATATGTCAAATTTGTCTTAATTTTATGTTCAAATCATAGAAATTCAGCCAAAAATACATAATAAATACATCATAGACCTAGTATTATAGTGTAAATATTAGAAAAAGCATCAAAAGCAAAACCCTTTAAAATCGGCCAAATCTGATAGGTCCGCGCTCATGAGAATTTTCAATTTTTGCAATATGTCAAATTTGTCTTAATTTTGTGTTCAAATCATAGAAATTCAGCCAAAAATACATAATAAATACATCATGGCACTTGTATGATAGTGTAAATATTAGAAAAAGCATCAAAAGCAAAACCCTTTGAAATCGGCCAAATCTGATAGGTCCGCGCTCATGAGAATTTTCAATTTTTGCAATATGTCAAATTTGTCTTAATTTTATGTTCTAATCATAGAAATTCAGCCAAAAATACATAATAAATACATCATTGCACTTGTATGATAGTGTAAATATGAGAAAAAGCATCAAAAGCAAAACCCTTTGAAATCTGCCAAATCTGATAGGTCCGCGGTCATGAGAATGTTCAATTTTTGCAATATGTAAAATTTGTCTTTATTTTATGTTCAAATCATAGAAATTCAGCCAAAAATACATAATAAATACATCATGGCACTTGTATGATAGTGTAAATATTAGAAAAAGTATCAAAAGCATAACCCTTTAAAATCGGCCAAATCTGATAGGTCCGCGCTCATGAGAATTTTCAATTTTTGCAATATGTCAAATTTGTCTTAATTTTATGTTCAAATCATAGAAATTCAGCCAAAAATACATAATAAATACATCATAGACCTAGTATTATAGTGTAAATATTAGAAAAAGCATCAAAAGCAAAACCCTTTAAAATCGGCCAAATCTGATAGGTCCGCGCTCATGAGAATTTTCAATTTTTGCAATGTAAAATTTGTCTTAATTTTATGTTCAAATCATAGAAATTCAGCCAAAAATACATAATAAATACATCATGGACCTAGTATTATAGTGTAAATATTAGAAAAAGCATCAAAAGCAAAACCCTTTAAAATCGGCCAAATCTGATAGGTCCGCGCTCATGAGAATTTTCAATTTTTGCAATATGTAAAATTTGTCTTAATTTTATGTTCAAATCATAGAAATTCAGCCAAAAATACATAATAAATACATCATTGACCTAGTATTATAGTGTAAATATTAGAAAAAGTATCAAAAGCATAACCCTTTAAAATCGGCCAAATCTGATAGGTCCGCGCTCATGAGAATTTTCAATTTTTGCAATATGTCAAATTTGTCTTAATTTTGTGTTCAAATCATAGAAATTCAGCCAAAAATACATAATAAATACATCATGGACCTAGTATTATAGTGTAAATATTAGAAAAGCATCAAAAGCAAAACCCTTTGAAATCGGCCAAATCTGATAGGTCCGCGCTCATGAGAATTTTCTATTTTTGCAATATGTCAAATTTGTCTTAATTTTATGTTCCAATCATAGAAATTCAGCCAAAATTACATAATAAATACATCATGGCACTTGTATGATAGTGTAAATATTAGAAAAAGCATCAAAAGCAAAACCCTGTGAAATCGGCCAAATCTGATAGGTCCGCGCTTATGAGAATTTTCAATTTTTGCAATATGTCAAATTTGTCTTAATTTTATATTCAAATCATAGAAATTCAGCCAAAAATACATAATAAATACATCATGGACCTAGTATTATAGTGTAAATATTAGAAAAAGTATCAAAAGCATAACACTTTAAATCGGCCAAATCTGATAGGTCCGCGCTCATGAGAATTTTCAATTTTTGCAATATGTCAAATTTGTCTTAATTTTATGTTCAAATCATAGAAATTCAGCCAAAAATACATAATAAATACATCATGGGACTTGTATGATAGTGTAAATATTAGAAAAAGTATCAAAAGCATAACCCTTTAAAATCGGCCAAATCTGATAGGTCCGCGCTCATGAGAATTTTCAATTTTTGCAATATGTCAAATTTGTCTTAATTTTATGTTCAAATCATAGAAATTCAGCCAAAAATACATAATAAATACATCATGGCACTTGTATGATAGTGTAAATATTAGAAAAAGCATCAAAAGCAAAACCCTTTGAAATCGGCCAAATCTGATAGGTCCGCGCTCATGAGAATTTTCAATTTTTGCAATATGTCAAATTTGTCTTAATTTTATGTTCTAATCATAGAAATTCAGCCAAACATACATAATAAATACATCATGGCACTTGTATGATAGTGTAAATATGAGAAAAAGCATCAAAAGCAAAACCCTTTGAAATCGGCCAAATCTGATAGGTCCGCGGTCATGAGAATGTTCAATTTTTGCAATATGTAAAATTTGTCTTAATTTTATGTTCAAATCATAGAAATTCAGCCAAAAATACATAATAAATACATCATGGAACTTGTATGATAGTGTAAATATTAGAAAAAGTATCAAAAGCATAATCCTTTAAAATCGGCCAAATCTGATAGGTCCGCGCTCATGAGAATTTTCAATTTTTGCAATATGTCAAATTTGTCTTAATTTTATGTTCAAATCATAGAAATTCAGGCAAAAATACATAATAAATACATCATGGACCTAGTATTATAGTGTAAATATTAGAAAAAGCATCAAAAGCAAAACCCTTTAAAATCGGCCAAATCTGATAGGTCCGCGCTCATGAGAATTTTCAATTTTTGCAATATGTCAAATTTGTCTTAATTTTATGTTCAAATCATAGAAATTCAGCCAAAAATACATAATAAATACATCATGGCACTTGTATGATAGTGTAAATATTGGGAAAAAGCATCAAAAGCAAAACCCTTTGAAATCGGCCAAATCTGATAGGTCCGCGCTCATGAGAATTTTCAATTTTTGCAATATGTAAAATTTGTCTTAATTTTATGTTCAAATCATAGAAATTCAGCCAAAAATACATAATAAATACATCATGGACCTAGTATTATAGTGTAAATATTAGAAAAAGCATCAAAAGCAAAACCCTTTAAAATCGGCCAAATCTGATAGGTCCGCGCTCATGAGAATTTTCAATTTTTGCAATATGTAAAATTTGTCTTAATTTTATGTTCAAATCATAGAAATTCAGCCAAAATTACATAATAAATACATCATGGCACTTGTATGATAGTGTAAATATTAGAAAAAGCATCAAAAGCAAAACCCTTTGAAATCGGCCAAATCTGATAGGTCCGCGCTTATGAGAATTTTCAATTTTTGCAATATGTCAAATTTGTCTTAATTTTATATTCAAATCATAGAAATTCAGCCAAAAATACATAATAAATACATCATGGACCTAGTATTATAGTGTAAATATTAGAAAAAGCATCAAAAGCATAACACTTTAAATCGGCCAAATCTGATAGGTCCGCGCTCATGAGAATTTTCAATTTTTGCAATATGTCAAATTTGTCTTAATTTTATGTTCAAATCATAGAAATTCAGCCAAAAATACATAATAAATACATCATGGGACTTGTATGATAGTGTAAATATTAGAAAAAGTATCAAAAGCATAACCCTTTAAAATCGGCCAAATCTGATAGGTCCGCGCTCATGAGAATTTTCAATTTTTGCAATATGTCAAATTTGTCTTAATTTTATGTTCAAATCATAGAAATTCAGCCAAAAATACATAATAAATACATCATGGCACTTGTATGATAGTGTAAATATTAGAAAAAGCATCAAAAGCAAAACCCTTTGAAATCGGCCAAATCTGATAGGTCCGCGCTCATGAGAATTTTCAATTTTTGCAATATGTCAAATTTGTCTTAATTTTATGTTCTAATCATAGAAATTCAGCCAAACATACATAATAAATACATCATGGCACTTGTATGATAGTGTAAATATGAGAAAAAGCATCAAAAGCAAAACCCTTTGACATCGGCCAAATCTGATAGGTCCGCGGTCATGAGAATGTTCAATTTTTGCAATATGTAAAATTTGTCTTAATTTTATGTTCAAATCATAGAAATTCAGCCAAAAATACATAATAAATACATCATGGAACTTGTATGATAGTGTAAATATTAGAAAAAGTATCAAAAGCATAATCCTTTAAAATCGGCCAAATCTGATAGGTCCGCGCTCATGAGAATTTTCAATTTTTGCAATATGTCAAATTTGTCTTAATTTTATGTTCAAATCATAGAAATTCAGGCAAAAATACATAATAAATACATCATGGACCTAGTATTATAGTGTAAATATTAGAAAAAGCATCAAAAGCAAAACCCTTTAAAATCGGCCAAATCTGATAGGTCCGCGCTCATGAGAATTTTCAATTTTTGCAATATGTCAAATTTGTCTTAATTTTATGTTCAAATCATAGAAATTCAGCCAAAAATACATAATAAATACATCATGGCACTTGTATGATAGTGTAAATATTGGGAAAAAGCATCAAAAGCAAAACCCTTTGAAATCGGCCAAATCTGATAGGTCCGCGCTCATGAGAATTTTCAATTTTTGCAATATGTAAAATTTGTCTTAATTTTATGTTCAAATCATAGAAATTCAGCCAAAAATACATAATAAATACATCATGGACCTAGTATTATAGTGTAAATATTAGAAAAAGCATCAAAAGCAAAACCCTTTAAAATCGGCCAAATCTGATAGGTCCGCGCTCATGAGAATTTTCAATTTTTGCAATATGTAAAATTTGTCTTAATTTTATGTTCAAATCATAGAAATTCAGCCAAAAATACATAATAAATACATCATTGACCTAGTATTATAGTGTAAATATTAGAAAAAGTATCAAAAGCATAACCCTTTAAAATCGGCCAAATCTGATAGGTCCGCGCTCATGAGAATTTTCAATTTTTGCAATATGTCAAATTTGTCTTAATTTTGTGTTCAAATCATAGAAATTCAGCCAAAAATACATAATAAATACATCATGGCACTTGTATGATAGTGTAAATATTGGGAAAAAGCATCAAAAGCAAAACCCTTTTAAATCGGCCAAATCTGATAGGTCCGCGCTCATGAGAATTTTCAATTTTTGCAATACATCAAATTTGTCTTAATTTAATGTTCAAATCATAGAAATTCAGCCAAAAATACATAATAAATACATCATTGCACTTGTATGATAGTGTAAATATTAGAAAAAGCATCAAAAGCAAAACTCTTTGAAATCGGCCAAATCTGATAGGTCCGCGCTCATGAGAATTTTCAATTTTTGCAATATGTCAAATTTGTCTTAATTTTATGGTCAAATCATAGAAATTCAGCCAAAAATACATAATAAATACATCATGGACCTAGTATTATAGTGTAAATATTAGAAAAAGCATCAAAAGCAAAACCCTTTGAAATCGGCCAAATCTGATAGGTCCGCGCTTATGAGAATTTTCAATTTTTGCAATATGTCAAATTTGTCTTAATTTTATATTCAAATCATAGAAATTCAGCCAAAAATACATAATAAATACATCATGGACCTAGTATTATAGTGTAAATATTAGAAAAAGTATCAAAAGCATAACACTTTAAAATCGGCCAAATCTGATAGGTCCGCGCTCATGAGAATTTTCAATTTTTGCAATATGTCAAATTTGTCTTAATTTTGTGTTCAAATCATAGAAATTCAGCCAAAAATACATAATAAATACATCATGGCACTTGTATGATAGTGTAAATATTGGGAAAAAGCATCAAAAGCAAAACCCTTTTAAATCGGCCAAATCTGATAGGTCCGCGCTCATGAGAATTTTCAATTTTTGCAATACATCAAATTTGTCTTAATTTAATGTTCAAATCATAGAAATTCAGCCAAAAATACATAATAAATACATCATTGCACTTGTATGATAGTGTAAATATTAGAAAAAGCATCAAAAGCAAAACTCTTTGAAATCGGCCAAATCTGATAGGTCCGCGCTCATGAGAATTTTCAATTTTTGCAATATGTCAAATTTGTCTTAATTTTATGTTCAAATCATAGAAATTCAGCCAAAAATACATAATAAATACATCATGGACCTAGTATTATAGTGTAAATATTAGAAAAAGCATCAAAAGCAAAACCCTTTGAAATCGGCCAAATCTGATAGGTCCGCGCTTATGAGAATTTTCAATTTTTGCAATATGTCAAATTTGTCTTAATTTTATATTCAAATCATAGAAATTCAGCCAAAAATACATAATAAATACATCATGGACCTAGTATTATAGTGTAAATATTAGAAAAAGTATCAAAAGCATAACACTTTAAATCGGCCAAATCTGATAGGTCCGCGCTCATGAGAATTTTCAATTTTTGCAATATGTCAAATTTGTTTTAATTTTATGTTCAAATCATAGAAATTCAGCCAAAAATACATAATAAATACATCATGGCACTTGTATGATAGTGTAAATATTAGAAAAAGCATCAAAAGCAAAACCCCTTGAAATCGGCCAAATCTGATAGGTCCGCGCTCATGAGAATTTTCAATTTTTGCAATACGTCAAATTTGTCTTAATTTTATGTTCAAATCATAGAAATTCAGCCAATAATACATGATAAATACATCATGGCACTTGTATGATAGTGTAAATATTAGAAAAAGCATCAAAAGCAAAACCCTTTAAAATCGGCCAAATCTGATAGGTCCGCGCTCATGAGAATTTTCAATTTTTGCAATACGTCAAATTTGTCTTAATTTTATGTTCAAATCATAGAAATTCAGCCAAAAATACATAATAAATACATCATTGCACTTGTATGATAGTGTAAATATTAGAAAAAGCATCAAAAGCAAAACTCTTTGAAATCGGCCAAATCTGATAGGTCCGCGCTCATGAGAATTTTCAATTTTTGCAATATGTCAAATTTGTCTTTATTTTATGTTCAAATCATAGAAATTCAGCCAAAAATACATAATAAATACATCATGGACCTAGTATTATAGTGTAAATATTAGAAAAAGCATCAAAAGCAAAACCCTTTAAAATCGGCCAAATCTGATAGGTCCGCGCTCATAAGAATTTTCAATTTTTGCAATATGTCAAATTTGTCTTAATTTTATGTTCCAATCATAGAAATTTAGCCAAAAATACATAATAAATACATCATGGCACTTGTATGATAGTGTAAATATTGGGAAAAAGCATCAAAAGCAAAACCCTTTGAAATCGGCCAAATCTGATAGGTCCGCGCTCATGAGAATTTTCAATTTTTGCAATATGTCAAATTTGTCTTAATTTTATGTTCAAATCATAGAAATTCAGCCAAAAATACATAATAAATACATCATGGACCTAGTATTATAGTGTAAATATTAGAAAAAGCATCAAAAGCAAAACCCTTTGAAATCGGCCAAATCTGATAGGTCCGCGCTCATGAGAATTTTCAATTTTTGCAATACGTCAAATTTGTCTTAATTTTATGTTCAAATCATAGAAATTCAGCCAAAAATACATAATAAATACATCATTGCACTTGTATGATAGTGTAAATATTAGAAAAAGCATCAAAAGCAAAACTCTTTGAAATCGGCCAAATCTGATAGGTCCGCGCTCATGAGAATTTTCAATTTTTGCAATATGTCAAATTTGTCTTAATTTTATGTTCCAATCATAGAAATTCAGCCAAAAATACATAATAAATACATCATGGCACTTGTATGATAGTGTAAATATTGGGAAAAAGCATCAAAAGCAAAACCCTTTGAAATCGGCCAAATCTGATAGGTCCGCGCTTATGAGAATTTTCAATTTTTGCAATATGTCAAATTTGTCTTAATTTTATATTCAAATCATAGAAATTCAGCCAAAAATACATAATAAATACATCATGGACCTAGTATTATAGTGTAAATATTAGAAAAAGTATCAAAAGCATAACACTTTAAATCGGCCAAATCTGATAGGTCCGCGCTCATGAGAATTTTCAATTTTTGCAATATGTCAAATTTGTTTTAATTTTATGTTCAAATCATAGAAATTCAGCCAAAAATACATAATAAATACATCATGGCACTTGTATGATAGTGTAAATATTAGAAAAAGCATCAAAAGCAAAACCCCTTGAAATCGGCCAAATCTGATAGGTCCGCGCTCATGAGAATTTTCAATTTTTGCAATACGTCAAATTTGTCTTAATTTTATGTTCAAATCATAGAAATTCAGCCAATAATACATGATAAATACATCATGGCACTTGTATGATAGTGTAAATATTAGAAAAAGCATCAAAAGCAAAACCCTTTAAAATCGGCCAAATCTGATAGGTCCGCGCTCATGAGAATTTTCAATTTTTGCAATACGTCAAATTTGTCTTAATTTTATGTTCAAATCATAGAAATTCAGCCAAAAATACATAATAAATACATCATTGCACTTGTATGATAGTGTAAATATTAGAAAAAGCATCAAAAGCAAAACTCTTTGAAATCGGCCAAATCTGATAGGTCCGCGCTCATGAGAATTTTCAATTTTTGCAATATGTCAAATTTGTCTTAATTTTATGTTCAAATCATAGAAATTCAGCCAAAAATACATAATAAATACATCATGGACCTAGTATTATAGGGTAAATATTAGAAAAAGCATCAAAAGCAAAACCCTTTGAAATCGGCCAAATCTGATAGGTCCGCGCTCATGAGAATTTTCTATTTTTGCAATATGTCAAATTTGTCTTAATTTTATGTTCCAATCATAGAAATTCAGCCAAAAATACATAATAAATACATCATGGCACTTGTATGATAGTGTAAATATTAGAAAAAGCATCAAAAGCAAAACCCTTTGAAATCGGCCAAATCTGATAGGTCCGCGCTTATGAGAATTTTCAATTTTTGCAATATGTCAAATTTGTCTTAATTTTATATTCAAATCATTGAAATTCAGCCAAAAATACATAATAAATACATCATGGACCTAGTATTATAGTGTAAATATTAGAAAAAGTATCAAAAGCATAACACTTTAAATCGGCCAAATCTGATAGGTCCGCGCTCATGAGAATTTTCAATTTTTGCAATATGTCAAATTTGTTTTAATTTTATGTTCAAATCATAGAAATTCAGCCAAAAATACATAATAAATACATCATGGCACTTGTATGATAGTGTAAATATTAGAAAAAGCATCAAAAGCAAAACCCCTTGAAATCGGCCAAATCTGATAGGTCCGCGCTCATGAGAATTTTCAATTTTTGCAATACGTCAAATTTGTCTTAATTTTATGTTCAAATCATAGAAATTCAGCCAATAATACATGATAAATACATCATGGCACTTGTATGATAGTGTAAATATTAGAAAAAGCATCAAAAGCAAAACCCTTTAAAATCGGCCAAATCTGATAGGTCCGCGCTCATGAGAATTTTCAATTTTTGCAATACGTCAAATTTGTCTTAATTTTATGTTCAAATCATAGAAATTCAGCCAAAAATACATAATAAATACATCATTGCACTTGTATGATAGTGTAAATATTAGAAAAAGCATCAAAAGCAAAACTCTTTGAAATCGGCCAAATCTGATAGGTCCGCGCTCATGAGAATTTTCAATTTTTGCAATATGTCAAATTTGTCTTAATTTTATGTTCAAATCATAGAAATTCAGCCAAAAATACATAAAAAATACATCATGGACCTAGTATTATAGGGTAAATATTAGAAAAAGCATCAAAAGCAAAACCCTTTGAAATCGGCCAAATCTGATAGGTCCGCGCTCATGAGAATTTTCTATTTTTGCAATATGTCAAATTTGTCTTAATTTTATGTTCCAATCATAGAAATTCAGCCAAAAATACATAATAAATACATCATGGCACTTGTATGATAGTGTAAATATTAGAAAAAGCATCAAAAGCAAAACCCTTTGAAATCGGCCAAATCTGATAGGTCCGCGCTTATGAGAATTTTCAATTTTTGCAATATGTCAAATTTGTCTTAATTTTATATTCAAATCATAGAAATTCAGCCAAAAATACATAATAAATACATCATGGACCTAGTATTATAGTGTAAATATTAGAAAAAGTATCAAAAGCATAACACTTTAAATCGGCCAAATCTGATAGGTCCGCGCTCATGAGAATTTTCAATTTTTGCAATATGTCAAATTTGTCTTAATTTTATGTTCAAATCATAGAAATTCAGCCAAAAATACATAATAAATACATCATGGCACTTGTATGATAGTGTAAATATTAGAAAAAGCATCAAAAGACAAACTCTTTGAAATCGGCCAAATCTGATAGGTCCGCGCTCATGAGAATTTTCAATTTTTGCAATATGTCAAATTTGTCTTAATTTTATGTTCAAATCATAGAAATTCAGCCAAAAATACATAATAAATACATCATGGACCTAGTATTATAGGGTAAATATTAGAAAAAGCATCAAAAGCAAAACCCTTTGAAATCGGCCAAATCTGATAGGTCCGCGCTCATGAGAATTTTCTATTTTTGCAATATGTCAAATTTGTCTTAATTTTATGTTCCAATCATAGAAATTCAGCCAAAAATACATAATAAATACATCATGGCACTTGTATGATAGTGTAAATATTAGAAAAAGCATCAAAAGCAAAACCCTTTGAAATCGGCCAAATCTGATAGGTCCGCGCTTATGAGAATTTTCAATTTTTGCAATATGTCAAATTTGTCTTAATTTTATATTCAAATCATAGAAATTCAGCCAAAAATACATAATAAATACATCATGGACCTAGTATTATAGTGTAAATATTAGAAAAAGTATCAAAAGCATAACACTTTAAATCGGCCAAATCTGATAGGTCCGCGCTCATGAGAATTTTCAATTTTTGCAATATGTCAAATTTGTCTTAATTTTATGTTCAAATCATAGAAATTCAGCCAAAAATACATAATAAATACATCATGGCACTTGTATGATAGTGTAAATATTAGAAAAAGTATCAAAAGCATAACCCTTTAAAATCGGCCAAATCTGATAGGTCCGCGCTCATGAGAATTTTCAATTTTTGCAATATGTCAAATTTGTCTTAATTTTGTGTTCAAATCATAGAAATTCAGCCAAAAATACATAATAAATACATTATGGCACTTGTATGATAGTGTAAATATTAGAAAAAGCATCAAAAGCAAAACCCTTTGAAATCGGCCAAATCTGATAGGTCCGCGCTCATGAGAATTTTCAATTTTTGCAATATGTCAAATTTGTCTTAATTTTATGTTCTAATCATAGAAATTCAGCCAAAAATACATAATAAATACATCATTGCACTTGTATGATAGTGTAAATATTAGAAAAAGCATCAAAAGCAAAACCCTTTGAAATCGGCCAAATCTGATAGGTCCGCGGTCATGAGAATGTTCAATTTTTGCAATATGTAAAATTTGTCTTAATTTTATGTTCAAATCATAGAAATTCAGCCAAAAATACATAATAAATACATCATGGCACTTGTATGATAGTGTAAATATTAGAAAAAGTATCAAAAGCATAACCCTTTAAAATCGGCCAAATCTGATAGGTCCGCGCTTATGAGAATTTTCAATTTTTGCAATATGTCAAATTTGTCTTAATTTTATGTTCAAATCATAGAAATTCAGGCAAAAATACATGATAAATACATCATGGACCTAGTATTATAGTGTAAATATTAGAAAAAGCATCAAAAGCAAAACCCTTTAAAATCGGCCAAATCTGATAGGTCCGCGCTCATGAGAATTTTCAATTTTTGTAATATGTCAAATTTGTCTTAATTTTATGTTCCAATCATAGAAATTCAGCCAAAAATACATAATAAATACATCATGGCACTTGTATGATAGTGTAAATATTGGGAATAAGCATCAAAAGCAAAACCCTTTGAAATAGGCCAAATCTGATAGGTCCGCGCTCATGAGAATTTTCAATTTTTGCAATATGTCAAATTTGTCTTAATTTTATGTTCAAATCATAGAATTCAGCCAAAAATACATAATAAATACATCATGGACCTAGTATTATACTGTAAATATTAGAAAAAGCATCAAAAGCAAAACCCTTTGAAATCGGCCAAATCTGATAGGTCCGCGCTCATGAGAATTTTCAATTTTTGCAATATGTCAAATTTGTCTTAATTTTATGTTCCAATCATAGAAATTCAGCCAAAAATACATAATAAATACATCATGGCACTTGTATGATAGTGTAAATATTAGAAAAAGTATCAAAAGCAAAACCCTTTGAAATCGGCCAAATCTGATAGGTCCGCGCTCATGAGAATTTTCAATTTTTGCAATATGTCAAATTTGTCTTAATTTTATGTTCAAATCATAGAAATTCAGCCAAAATACATAATAAATACATCATGGCACTTGTATGATAGTGTAAATATTAGAAAAAGTATCAAAAGCATAACCCTTTAAAATCGGCCAAATCTGATAGGTCCGCGCTCATGAGAATTTTCAATTTTTGCAATATGTCAAATTTGTCTTAATTTTGTGTTCAAATCATAGAAATTCAGCCAAAAATACATAATAAATACATCATGGCACTTGTATGATAGTGTAAATATTAGAAAAAGCATCAAAAGCAAAACCCTTTGAAATCGGCCAAATCTGATAGGTCCGCGCTCATGAGAATTTTCAATTTTTGCAATATGTCAAATTTGTCTTAATTTTATGTTCTAATCATAGAAATTCAGCCAAAAATACATAATAAATACATCATTGCACTTGTATGATAGTGTAAATATTAGAAAAAGCATCAAAAGCATAACCCTTTAAAATCGGCCAAATCTGATAGGTCCGCGCTCATGAGAAATTTCAATTTTTGCAATATGTCAAATTTGTCTTAATTTTATGTTCAAATCATAGAAATTCAGGCAAAAATACATAATAAATACATCATGGACCTAGTATTATAGTGTAAATATTAGAAAAAGCATCAAAAGCAAAACCCTTTAAAATCGGCCAAATCTGATAGGTCCGCGCTCATGAGAATTTTCAATTTTTGCAATATGTCAAATTTGTCTTAATTTTATGTTCCAATCATAGAAATTCAGCCAAAAATACATAATAAATACATCATGGCACTTGTATGATAGTGTAAATATTGGGAAAAAGCATCAAAAGCAAAACCCTTTGAAATCGGCCAAATCTGATAGGTCCGCGCTCATGAGAATTTTCAATTTTTGCAATATGTCAAATTTGTCTTAATTTTATATTCAAATCATAGAAATTCAGCCAAAAATACATAATAAATACATCATGGACCTAGTATTATAGTGTAAATATTAGAAAAAGCATCAAAAGCAAAACCCTTTAAAATCGGCCAAATCTGATAGGTCCACGCTCATGAGAATTTTCAATTTTTGCAATACGTCAAATTTGTCTTAATTTTATGTTCAAATCATAGAAATTCAGCCAAAAATACATAATAAATACATCATGGCACTTGTATGATAGTGTAAATATTAGAAAAAGCATCAAAAGCATAACACTTTAAAATCGGCCAAATCTGATAGGTCCGCGGTCATGAGAATGTTCAATTTTTGCAATATGTCAAATTTGTCTACATTGTGTGTTCAAATCATAGAAATTCAGCCAAAAATACATAATAAATACATCATGGCCCTTGTATGATAGTGTAAATATTAGAAAAAGCATCAAAAGCAAAACCCTTTGAAATCGGCCAAATCTGATAGGTCCGCGCTCATGAGAATTTTCAATTTTTGCAATATGTCAAATTTGTCTTAATTTTATGTTCAAATCATAGAAATTCAGGCAAAAATACATAATAAATACATCATGGACCTAGTATTATAGTGTAAATATTAGAAAAAGCATCAAAAGCAAAACCCTTTAAAATCGGCCAAATCTGATAGGTCCGCGCTCATGAGAATTTTCAATTTTTGCAATATGTCAAATTTGTCTTAATTTTATGTTCCAATCATAGAAATTCAGCCAAAAATACATAATAAATACATCATGGCACTTGTATGATAGTGTAAATATTGGGAAAAAGCATCAAAAGCAAAACCCTTTGAAATCGGCCAAATCTGATAGGTCCGCGCTCATGAGAATTTTCAATTTTTGCAATACGTCAAATTTGTCTTAATTTTATGTTCTAATCATAGAAATTCAGCCAAAAATACAGAATAAATACATCATTGCACTTGTATGATAGTGTAAATATTAGAAAAAGCATCAAAAGCATAACCCTTTAAAATCGGCTAAATCTGATAGGTCCGCGCTCATGAGAAATTTCAATTTTTGCAATATGTCAAATTTGTCTTAATTTTATGTTCAAATCATAGAAATTCAGGCAAAAATACATAATAAATACATCATGGACCTAGTATTATAGTGTAAATATTAGAAAAAGCATCAAAAGCAAAACCCTTTAAAATCGGCCAAATCTGATAGGTCCGCGCTCATGAGAATTTTCAATTTTTGCAATATGTCAAATTTGTCTTAATTTTATGTTCCAATCATAGAAATTCAGCCAAAAATACATAATAAATACATCATGGCACTTGTATGATAGTGTAAATATTGGGAAAAAGCATCAAAAGCAAAACCCTTTGAAATCGGCCAAATCTGATAGGTCCGCGCTCATGAGAATTTTCAATTTTTGCAATATGTCAAATTTGTCTTAATTTTATATTCAAATCATAGAAATTCAGCCAAAAATACATAATAAATACATCATGGACCTAGTATTATAGTGTAAATATTAGAAAAAGCATCAAAAGCAAAACTTTTTAAAATCGGCCAAATCTGATAGGTCCACGCTCATGAGAATTTTCAATTTTTGCAATACGTCAAATTTGTCTTAATTTTATGTTCAAATCATAGAAATTCAGCCAAAAATACATAATAAATACATCATGGCACTTGTATGATAGTGTAAATATTAGAAAAAGCATCAAAAGCATAACACTTTAAAATCGGCCAAATCTGATAGGTCCGCGGTCATGAGAATGTTCAATTTTTGCAATATGTCAAATTTGTCTACATTGTGTGTTCAAATCATAGAAATTCAGCCAAAAATACATAATAAATACATCATGGCCCTTGTATGATAGTGTAAATATTAGAAAAAGCATCAAAAGCAAAACCCTTTGAAATCGGCCAAATCTGATAGGTCCGCGCTCATGAGAATTTTCAATTTTTGCAATATGTCAAATTTGTCTTAATTTTATGTTCAAATCATAGAAATTCAGGCAAAAATACATAATAAATACATCATGGACCTAGTATTATAGTGTAAATATTAGAAAAAGCATCAAAAGCAAAACCCTTTAAAATCGGCCAAATCTGATAGGTCCGCGCTCATGAGAATTTTCAATTTTTGCAATATGTCAAATTTGTCTTAATTTTATGTTCCAATCATAGAAATTCAGCCAAAAATACATAATAAATACATCATGGCACTTGTATGATAGTGTAAATATTGGGAAAAAGCATCAAAAGCAAAACCCTTTGAAATCGGCCAAATCTGATAGGTCCGCGCTCATGAGAATTTTACATTTTTGCAATATGTCAAATTTGTCTTAATTTTATATTCAAATCATAGAAATTCAGCCAAAAATACATAATAAATACATCATGGACCTAGTATTATAGTGTAAATATTAGAAAAAGTATCAAAAGCATAACCCTTTAAAATCGGCCAAATCTGATAGGTCCACGCTCATGAGAATTTTCAATTTTTGCAATACGTCAAATTTGTCTTAATTTTATGTTCAAATCATAGAAATTCAGCCAAAAATACATAATAAATACATCATGGCACTTGTATGATAGTGTAAATATTAGAAAAAGCATCAAAAGCATAACACTTTAAAATCGGCCAAATCTGATAGGTCCGCGGTCATGAGAATGTTCAATTTTTGCAATATGTCAAATTTGTCTACATTGTGTGTTCAAATCATAGAAATTCAGCCAAAAATACATAATAAATACATCATGGCCCTTGTATGATAGTGTAAATATTAGAAAAAGCATCAAAAGCAAAACCCTTTGAAATCGGCCAAATCTGATAGGTCCGCGCTCATGAGAATTTTCAATTTTTGCAATATGTCAAATTTGTCTTAATTTTATGTTCAAATCATAGAAATTCAGCCAAAAATACATAATAAATACATCATGGCACTTGTATGACATTGTAAATATTAGAAAAAGCATCAAAAGCAAAACCCCTTGAAATCGGCCAAATCTGATAGGTCCGCGCTCATGAGAATTTTCAATTTTTGCAATACGTCAAATTTGTCTTAATTTTATGTTCAAATCATAGAAATTCAGCCAAAAATACATAATAAATACATCATTGCACTTGTATGATAGTGTAAATATTAGAAAAAGCATCAAAAGCAAAACCCTTTAAAATCGGCCAAATCTGATAGGTCCGCGGTCATGAGAATTTTCAATTTTTGCAATATGTCAAATTTGTCTACATTGTGTGTTCAAATCATAGAAATTCAGCCAAAAATACATAATAAATACATCATGGCCCTTGTATGATAGTGTAAATATTAGAAAAAGCATCAAAAGCAAAACCCTTTTAAATCGGCCAAATCTGATAGGTCCGCGCTCATGAGAATTTTCAATTTTTGCAATATGTCAAATTTGTCTTAATTTTATGTTCAAATCATAGAAATTCAGGCAAAAATACATAATAAATACATCATGGACCTAGTATTATAGTGTAAATATTAGAAAAAGCATCAAAAGCAAAACCCTTTAAAATCGGCCAAATCTGATAGGTCCGCGCTCATGAGAATTTTCAATTTTTGCAATATGTCAAATTTGTCTTAATTTTATGTTCCAATCATAGAAATTCAGCCAAAAATACATAATAAATACATCATATCACTTGTATGATAGTGTAAATATTGGGAAAAAGCATCAAAAGCAAAACCCTTTGAAATCGGCCAAATCTGATAGGTCCGTGCTCATGAGAATTTTCAATTTTTGCAATATGTCAAATTTGTCTTAATTTTATATTCAAATCATAGAAATTCAGCCAAAAATACATAATAAATACATCATGGACCTAGTATTATAGTGTAAATATTAGAAAAAGTATCAAAAGCATAACCCTTTAAAATCGGCCAAATCTGATAGGTCCACGCTCATGAGAATTTTCAATTTTTGCAATACGTCAAATTTGTCTTAATTTTATGTTCAAATCATAGAAATTCAGCCAAAAATACATAATAAATACATCATGGCACTTGTATGATAGTGTAAATATTAGAAAAAGCATCAAAAGCATAACACTTTAAAATCGGCCAAATCTGATAGGTCCGCGGTCATGAGAATGTTCAATTTTTGCAATATGTCAAATTTGTCTACATTGTGTGTTCAAATCATAGAAATTCAGCCAAAAATACATAATAAATACATCATGGCCCTTGTATGATAGTGTAAATATTAGAAAAAGCATCAAAAGCAAAACCCTTTGAAATCGGCCAAATCTGATAGGTCCGCGCTCATGAGAATTTTCAATTTTTGCAATATGTCAAATTTGTCTTAATTTTATGTTCAAATCATAGAAATTCAGCCAAAAATACATAATAAATACATCATGGCACTTGTATGACATTGTAAATATTAGAAAAAGCATCAAAAGCAAAACCCCTTGAAATCGGCCAAATCTGATAGGTCCGCGCTCATGAGAATTTTCAATTTTTGCAATACGTCAAATTTGTCTTAATTTTATGTTCAAATCATAGAAATTCAGCCAAAAATACATAATAAATACATCATGGCACTTGTATGATAGTGTAAATATTAGAAAAAGTATCAAAAGCAAAACCCTTTGAAATCGGCCAAATCTGATAGGTCCGCGCTCATGAGAATTTTCAATTTTTGCAATATGTCAAATTTGTCTTAATTTTATGTTCAAATCATAGAAATTCAGCCAAAATACATAATAAATACATCATGGCACTTGTATGATAGTGTAAATATTAGAAAAAGTATCAAAAGCATAACCCTTTAAAATCGGCCAAATCTGATAGGTCCGCGCTCATGAGAATTTTCAATTTTTGCAATATGTCAAATTTGTCTTAATTTTGTGTTCAAATCATAGAAATTCAGCCAAAAATACATAAAAAATACATCATGGCACTTGTATGATAGTGTAAATATTAAAAAAAGCATCAAAAGCAAAACCCTTTGAAATCGGCCAAATCTGATAGGTCCGCGCTCATGAGAATTTTCAATTTTTGCAATATGTCAAATTTGTCTTAATTTTATGTTCTAATCATAGAAATTCAGCCAAAAATACATAATAAATACATCATGGACCTAGTATTATAGTGTAAATATTAGAAAAAGCATCAAAAGCAAAACCCTTTAAAATCGGCCAAATCTGATAGGTCCGCGCTCATGAGAATTTTCAATTTTTGCAATATGTCAAATTTGTCTTAATTTTATGTTCCAATCATAGAAATTCAGCCAAAAATACATAATAAATACATCATGGCACTTGTATGATAGTGTAAATATTGGGAAAAAGCATCAAAAGCAAAACCCTTTGAAATCGGCCAAATCTGATAGGTCCGCGCTCATGAGAATTTTCAATTTTTGCAATATGTCAAATTTGTCTTAATTTTATATTCAAATCATAGAAATTCAGCCAAAAATACATAATAAATACATCATGGACCTAGTATTATAGTGTAAATATTAGAAAAAGTATCAAAAGCATAACCCTTTAAAATCGGCCAAATCTGATAGGTCCACGCTCATGAGAATTTTCAATTTTTGCAATACGTCAAATTTGTCTTAATTTTATGTTCAAATCATAGAAATTCAGCCAAAAATACATAATAAATACATCATGGCACTTGTATGATAGTGTAAATATTAGAAAAAGCATCAAAAGCATAACACTTTAAAATCGGCCAAATCTGATAGGTCCGCGGTCATGAGAATGTTCAATTTTTGCAATATGTCAAATTTGTCTACATTGTGTGTTCAAATCATAGAAATTCAGCCAAAAATACATAATAAATACATCATGGCCCTTGTATGATAGTGTAAATATTAGAAAAAGCATCAAAAGCAAAACCCTTTGAAATCGGCCAAATCTGATAGGTCCGCGCTCATGAGAATTTTCAATTTTTGCAATATGTCAAATTTGTCTTAATTTTGTGTTCAAATCATAGAAATTCAGCCAAAAATACATAAAAAATACATCATGGCACTTGTATGATAGTGTAAATATTAAAAAAAGCATCAAAAGCAAAACCCTTTGAAATCGGCCAAATCTGATAGGTCCGCGCTCATGAGAATTTTCAATTTTTGCAATATGTCAAATTTGTCTTAATTTTATGTTCTAATCATAGAAATTCAGCCAAAAATACATAATAAATACATCATGGACCTAGTATTATAGTGTAAATATTAGAAAAAGCATCAAAAGCAAAACCCTTTAAAATCGGCCAAATCTGATAGGTCCGCGCTCATGAGAATTTTCAATTTTTGCAATATGTCAAATTTGTCTTAATTTTATGTTCCAATCATAGAAATTCAGCCAAAAATACATAATAAATACATCATGGCACTTGTATGATAGTGTAAATATTGGGAAAAAGCATCAAAAGCAAAACCCTTTGAAATCGGCCAAATCTGATAGGTCCGCGCTCATGAGAATTTTCAATTTTTGCAATATGTCAAATTTGTCTTAATTTTATGTTCCAATCATAGAAATTCAGCCAAAAATACATAATAAATACATCATGGCACTTGTATGATAGTGTAAATATTGGGAAAAAGCATCAAAAGCATAACCCTTTGAAATCGGCCAAATCTGATAGGTCCGCGCTCATGAGAATTTTCAATTTTTGCAATATGTCAAATTTGTCTTAATTTTATATTCAAATCATAGAAATTCAGCCAAAAATACATAATAAATACATCATGGACCTAGTATTATAGTGTAAATATTAGAAAAAGTATCAAAAGCATAACCCTTTAAAATCGGCCAAATCTGATAGGTCCACGCTCATGAGAATTTTCAATTTTTGCAATACGTCAAATTTGTCTTAATTTTATGTTCAAATCATAGAAATTCAGCCAAAAATACATAATAAATACATCATGGCACTTGTATGATAGTGTAAATATTAGAAAAAGCATCAAAAGCATAACCCTTTAAAATCGGCCAAATCTGATAGGTCCGCGGTCATGAGAATTTTCAATTTTTGCAATATGTAAAATTTGTCTACATTGTGTGTTCAAATCATAGAAATTCAGCCAAAAATACATAATAAATACATCATGGCCCTTGTATGATAGTGTAAATATTAGAAAAAGCATCAAAAGCAAAACCCTTTGAAATCGGCCAAATCTGATAGGTCCGCGCTCATGAGAATTTTCAATTTTTGCAATATGTCAAATTTGTCTTAATTTTATGTTCAAATCATAGAAATTCAGCCAAAAATACATAATAAATACATCATGGCACTTGTATGACATTGTAAATATTAGAAAAAGCATCAAAAGCAAAACCCCTTGAAATCGGCCAAATCTGATAGGTCCGCGCTCATGAGAATTTTCAATTTTTGCAATACGTCAAATTTGTCTTAATTTTATGTTCAAATCATAGAAATTCAGCCAAAAATACATAATAAATACATCATGGCACTTGTATGATAGTGTAAATATTAGAAAAAGCATCAAAAGCAAAACCCTTTAAAATCGGCCAAATCTGATAGGTCCGCGCTCATGAGAATTTTCAATTTTTGCAATATGTCAAATTTGTCTTAATTTTGTGTTCAAATCATAGAAATTCAGCCAAAAATACATAATAAATACATCATGGCCCTTGTATGATAGTGTAAATATTAGAAAAAGCATCAAAAGCAAAACCCTTTAAAATCGGCCAAATCTGATAGGTCCGCGCTCATGAGAATTTTCAATTTTTGCAATATGTCAAATTTGTCTTAATTTTATGTTCAAATCATAGAAATTCAGCCAATAATACATAATAAATACATCATGGCACTTGTATGATAGTGTAAATATTAGAAAAAGCATCAAAAGCAAAACCCTTTTAAATCGACCAAATCTGATAGGTCCGCGCTCATGAGAATTTTCAATTTTTGCAATATGTCAAATTTGTCTTAATTTTGTGTTCGAATCATAGAAATTCAGCAAAAAATACATAATAAATACATCATGGCACTTGTATGACAGTGTAAATATTAGAAAAAGCATCAAAAGCAAAACCCTTTGAAATCGGCCAAATCTGATAGGTCCGCGCTCATGAGAATTTTCAATTTTTGCAATACGTCAAATTTGTCTTAATTTTATGTTCCAATCATAGAAATTCAGCCAAAAATACATAATAAATACATCATGGCACTTGTATGATAGTGTAAATATTAGAAAAAGCATCAAAAGCAAAACCTTTTAAAATCGGCCAAATCTGATAGGTCCGCGCTCATGAGAATTTTCAATTTTTGCAATATGTCAAATTTGTCTTAATTTTATGTTCCAATCATAGAAATTCAGCCAAAAATACATGATAAATAAATAATGGACCTAGTATGATAGTGTAAATATTAGAAAAAGCATCAAAAGCAAAACCCTTTGAAATCGGCCAAATCTGATAGGTCCGCGCTCATGAGAATTTTCAATTTTTGCAATATGTCAAATTTGTCTTAATTTTATGTTCAAATCATAGAAATTCAGCCAAAAATACATAATAAATAAATCATGGACCTAGTATTATAGTGTAAATATTGGAAAAAGCATCAAAAGCAAAACCCTTAGAAATCGGCCAAATCTGATAGGTCCGCGCTCATGAGAATTTTCAATTTTTGCAATACGTCAAATTTGTCTTAATTTTATGTTCAAATCATAGAAATTCAGCCAAAAATACATGATAAATAAATCATGGACCTAGTATTATAGTGTAAATATTAGAAAAAGCATCAAAAGCAAAACCCTTTGAAATCGGCCAAATCTGATAGGTCCGCGCTCATGAGAATTTTCAATTTTTGCAATACGTCAAATTTGTCTTAATTTTATGTTCAAATCATAGAAATTTAGCCAATAATACATAATAAATACATAGTGGCACTTGTATGATAGTGTAAATATTAGAAAAAGCATCAAAAGCAAAACCCTTTAAAATCGACCAAATCTGATAGGTCCGCGCTCATGAGAATTTTCAATTTTTGCAATATGTCAAATTTGTCTTAATTTTGTGTTCAAATCATAGAAATTCAGCCAAAAATACATAATAAATACATCATGGCACTTGTATGACAGTGTAAATATTAGAAAAAGCATCAAAAGCAAAACCCTTTAAAATCGGCCAAATCTGATAGGTCCGCGCTCATGAGAATTTTCAATTTTTGCAATATGTCAAATTTGTCTTAATTTTATGTTCAAATCATAGAAATTCAGCCAAAAATACATGATAAATAAATCATGGACCTAGTATTATAGTGTAAATATTGGAAAAAGCATCAAAAGCAAAACCCTTTGAAATCGGCGAAATCTGATAGGTCCGCGCTCATGAGAATTTTCAATTTTTGCAATACGTCAAATTTGTCTTAATTTTATGTTCAAATCATAGAAATTCAGCCACAAATACATAATAAATACATCATGGCACTTGTATGATAGTGTAAATATTAGAAAAAGCATCAAAAGCAAAATCCTTTAAAATCGGCCAAATCTGATAGGTCCGCGCTCATGAGAATTTTCAATTTTTGCAATATGTCAAATTTGTCTTAATTTTATGTTCCAATCATAGAAATTCAGCCAAAAATACATGATAAATAAATCATGGACCTAGTATTATAGTGTAAATATTAGAAAAAGCATCAAAAGCAAAACCCTTTGAAATCGGCCAAATCTGATAGGTCCGCGCTCATGAGAATTTTCAATTTTTGCAATATGTCAAATTTGTCTTAATTTTATGTTCAAATCATAGAAATTCAGCCAATAATACATAATAAATACATAGTGGCACTTGTATGATAGTGTAAATATTAGAAAAAGCATCAAAAGCAAAACCCTTTAAAATCGACCAAATCTGATAGGTCCGCGCTCATGAGAATTTTCAATTTTTGCAATATGTCAAATTTGTTTTAATTTTATGTTCAAATCATAGAAATTCAGCCAAAAATACATAATAAATACATCATGGCAATTGTATGACAGTGTAAATATTAGAAAAAGCATCAAAAGCAAAACCCTTTAAAATCGGCCAAATCTGATAGGTCCGCGCTCATGAGAATTTTCAATTTTTGCAATATGTCAAATTTGTCTTAATTTTATGTTCAAATCATAGAAATTCAGCCAAAAATACATGATAAATAAATCATGGACCTAGTATTATAGTGTAAATATTGGAAAAAGCATCAAAAGCAAAACCCTTAGAAATCGGCCAAATCTGATAGGTCCGCGCTCATGAGAATTTTAAATTTTTACAATACGTCAAATTTGTCTTAATTTTATGTTCAAATCATAGAAATTCAGCTAAAAATACATAATAAATACATCATGGCACTTGTATGACAGTGTAAATATTAGAAAAAGCATCAAAAGCAAAACCCTTATAAATCGGCCAAATCTGATAGGTCCGCGCTCATGAGAATTTTCAATTTTTGCAATATGTCAAATTTGTCTTAATTTTATGTTCAAATCATAGAAATTCAGCCAAAAAATACATGATAAATAAATCATGGACCTAGTATTATAGTTTAAATATTAGAAAAAGCATAAAAAGCAAAACCCTTTGAAATCGGCCAAATCTGATAGGTCCGCGCTCATGAGAATTTTCAATTTTTGCAATACGTCAAATTTGTCTTAATTTTATGTTCAAATCATAGAAATTCAGCCAATAATACATAATAAATACATCATGGCACTTGAATGATAGTGTAAATGTTAGAAAAAGCATCAAAAGCAAAACCCTTTAAAATCGGCCAAATCTGATAGGTCCGCGCTCATGAGAATTTTCAATTTTTGCAATATGTCAAATTTGTCTTAATTTTGTGTTCAAATCATAGAAATTCAGCCAAAAATACATAATAAATACATCATGGCACTTGTATGATAGTGTAAATATTAGAAAAAGCATCAAAAGCAAAACCCTTTGAAATCGGCCAAATCTGATAGGTCCGCGCTCATGAGAATTTTCAATTTTTGCAATATGTCAAATTTGTCTTAATTTTATGTTCAAATCATAGAAATTCAGCCAAAAATACATAATAAATACATCATGGACCTAGTATTATTGTGTAAATATTAGAACAAGTATCAAAAGCATAACCCTTTAAAATCGGCCAAATCTGATAGGTCCACGCTCATGAGAATTTTCAATTTTTGCAATACGTCAAATTTGTCTTAATTTTATGTTCAAATCATAGAAATTCAGCCAAAAATACATAATAAATACATCATGGCACTTGTATGATAGTGTAAATATTAGAAAAAGCATCAAAAGCATAACACTTTAAAATCGGCCAAATCTGATAGGTCCGCGGTCATGAGAATGTTCAATTTTTGCAATATGTCAAATTTGTCTACATTGTGTGTTCAAATCATAGAAATTCAGCCAAAAATACATAATAAATACATCATGGCCCTTGTATGATAGTGTAAATATTAGAAAAAGCATCAAAAGCAAAACCCTTTGAAATCGGCCAAATCTGATAGGTCCGCGCTCATGAGAATTTTCAATTTTTGCAATATGTCAAATTTGTCTTAATTTTATGTTCAAATCATAGAAATTCAGCCAAAAATACATAATAAATACATCATGGCACTTGTATGACATTGTAAATATTAGAAAAAGCATCAAAAGCAAAACCCCTTGAAATCGGCCAAATCTGATAGGTCCGCGCTCATGAGAATTTTCAATTTTTGCAATACGTCAAATTTGTCTTAATTTTATGTTCAAATCATAGAAATTCAGCCAAAAATACATAATAAATACATCATGGCACTTGTATGATAGTGTAAATATTAGAAAAAGCATCAAAAGCAAAACCCTTTTAAATCGGCCAAATCTGATAGGTCCGCGCTCATGAGAATTTTCAATTTTTGCAATATGTCAAATTTGTCTTAATTTTATGTTCAAATCATAGAAATTCAGCCAAAAATACATGATAAATAAATCATGGACCTAGTATTATAGTGTAAATATTGGAAAAAGCATCAAAAGCAAAACCCTTAGAAATCGGCCAAATCTGATAGGTCATGAGAATTTTACATCTTAATTTGTCTTAATTTTATGTTCAAATCATAGAAATTCAGCCAAAAATACATAATAAATACATCATGGCACTTGTATGATAGTGTAAATATTAGAAAAAGCATCAAAAGCAAAACCCTTTAAAATCGGCCAAATCTGATAGGTCCGCGCTCATGAGAATTTTCAATTTTTGCAATATGTCAAATTTGTCTTAATTTTGTGTTCAAATCATAGAAATTCAGCCAAAAATACATAATAAATACATCATGGCCCTTGTATGAGAGTGTAAATATTAGAAAAAGCATGAAAAGCAAAACCCTTTAAAATCGGCCAAATCTGATAGGTCCGCGCTCATGAGAATTTTCAATTTTTGCAATATGTCAAATTTGTCTTAATTTTGTGTTCAAATCATAGAAATTCAGCCAAAAATACATAATAAATACATCATGGCACTTGTATGACAGTGTAAATATTAGAAAAAGCATCAAAAGCAAAACCCTTTAAAATCGGCCAAATCTGATAGGTCCGCGCTCATGAGAATTTTCAATTTTTGCAATACGTCAAATTTGTCTTAATTTTATGTTCCAATCATAGAAATTCAGCCAAAAATACATGATAAATAAATCATGGACCTAGTATTATAGTGTAAATATTAGAAAAAGCATCAAAAGCAAAACCCTTTGAAATCGGCCAAATCTGATAGGTCCGCGCTCATGAGAATTTTCAATTTTTGCAATACGTCAAATTTGTCTTAATTTTATGTTCAAATCATAGAAATTCAGCCAATAATACATAATAAATAATTAGTGGCACTTGTATGATAGTGTAAATATTAGAAAAAGCATCAAAAGCAAAACCCTTTAAAATCGACCAAATCTGATAGGTCCGCGCTCATGAGAATTTTCAATTTTTGCAATATGTCAAATTTGTCTTAATTTTATGTTCAAATCATAGAAATTCAGCCAAAAATACATAATAAATACATCATGGCACTTGTATGACAGTGAAAATATTAGAAAAAGCATCAAAAGCAAAACCCTTTAAAATCGGCCAAATCTGATAGGTCCGCGCTCATGAGAATTTTCAATTTTTGCAATATGTCAAATTTGTCTTAATTTTATGTTCAAATCATAGAAATTCAGCCAAAAATACATGATAAATAAATCATGGACCTAGTATTATAGTGTAAATATTGGAAAAAGCATCAAAAGCAAAACCCTTAGAAATCGGCCAAATCTGATAGGTCCGCGCTCATGAGAATTTTCAATTTTTGCAATACGTCAAATTTGTCTTAATTTTATGTTCAAATCATAGAAATTCAGTTAAAAATACATAATAAATACATCATGGCACTTGTATGACAGTGTAAATATTAGAAAAAGCATCAAAAGCAAAACCCTTATAAATCGGCCAAATCTGATAGGTCCGCGCTCATGAGAATTTTCAATTTTTGCAATATGTCAAATTTGTCTTAATTTTATGTTCAAATCATAGAAATTCAGCCAAAAATACATGATAAATAAATCATGGACCTAGTATTATAGTGTAAATATTAGAAAAAGCATCAAAAGCAAAACCCTTTAAAATCGGCCAAATCTGATAGGTCCGCGCTCATGAGAATTTTCAATTTTTGCAATATGTCAAATTTGTCTTAATTTTGTGTTCAAATCATAGAAATTCAGCCAAAAATACATAATAAATACATCATGGCACTTGTATGATAGTGTAAATATTAGAAAAAGCATCAAAAGCAAAACCCCTTTAAATCGGCCAAATCTGATAGGTCCGCGCTCATGAGAATTTTCAATTTTTGCAATACGTCAAATTTGTCTTAATTTTATGTTCAAATCATAGAAATTCAGCCAATAATACATGATAAATACATCATGGCACTTGTATGATAGTGTAAATATTAGAAAAAGCATCAAAAGCAAAACCCTTAAAAATCGGCCAAATCTGATAGGTCCGCGCTCATGAGAATTTTCAATTTTTGCAATATGTCAAATTTGTCTTAATTTTATGTTCCAATCATAGAAATTCAGCCAAAAATACATGATAAAGAAATTATGGACCTAGTATTATAGTGTAAATATTAGAAAAAGCATCAAAAGCAAAACCCTTTGAAATCGGCCAAATCTGATAGGTCCGCGCTCATGAGAATTTTCAATTTTTGCAATATGTCAAATTTGTCTTAATTTTATGTTCCAATCATAGAAATTCAGCCAAAAATACATGATAAATAAATCATGGACCTAGTATTATAGTGTAAATATTAGAAAAAGCATCAAAAGCAAAACCCTTTGAAATCGGCCAAATCTGATAGGTCCGCGCTCATGAGAATTTTCAATTTTTGCAATACGTCAAATTTGTCTTAATTTTATGTTCAAATCATAGAAATTCAGCCAATAATACATAATAAATAATTAGTGGCACTTGTATGATAGTGTAAATATTAGAAAAAGCATCAAAAGCAAAACCCTTTAAAATCGACCAAATCTGATAGGTCCGCGCTCATGAGAATTTTCAATTTTTGCAATATGTCAAATTTGTCTTAATTTTATGTTCAAATCATAGAAATTCAGCCAAAAATACATGATAAATAAATCATGGACCTAGTATTATAGTGTAAATATTGGAAAAAGCATCAAAAGCAAAACCCTTAGAAATCGGCCAAATCTGATAGGTCCGCGCTCATGAGAATTTTCAATTTTTGCAATACGTCAAATTTGTCTTAATTTTATGTTCAAATCATAGAAATTCAGTTAAAAATACATAATAAATACATCATGGCACTTGTATGACAGTGTAAATATTAGAAAAAGCATCAAAAGCAAAACCCTTATAAATCGGCCAAATCTGATAGGTCCGCGCTCATGAGAATTTTCAATTTTTGCAATATGTCAAATTTGTCTTAATTTTATGTTCAAATCATAGAAATTCAGCCAAAAATACATGATAAATAAATCATGGACCTAGTATTATAGTGTAAATATTAGAAAAAGCATCAAAAGCAAAACCCTTTAAAATCGGCCAAATCTGATAGGTCCGCGCTCATGAGAATTTTCAATTTTTGCAATATGTCAAATTTGTCTTAATTTTGTGTTCAAATCATAGAAATTCAGCCAAAAATACATAATAAATACATCATGGCACTTGTATGACATTGTAAATATTAGAAAAAGCATCAAAAGCAAAACCCCTTTAAATCGGCCAAATCTGATAGGTCCGCGCTCATGAGAATTTTCAATTTTTGCAATACGTCAAATTTGTCTTAATTTTATGTTCAAATCATAGAAATTCAGCCAATAATACATGATAAATACATCATGGCACTTGTATGATAGTGTAAATATTAGAAAAAGCATCAAAAGCAAAACCCTTAAAAATCGGCCAAATCTGATAGGTCCGCGCTCATGAGAATTTTCAATTTTTGCAATATGTCAAATTTGTCTTAATTTTATGTTCCAATCATAGAAATTCAGCCAAAAATACATGATAAAGAAATTATGGACCTAGTATTATAGTGTAAATATTAGAAAAAGCATCAAAAGCAAAACCCTTTGAAATCGGCCAAATCTGATAGGTCCGCGCTCATGAGAATTTTAAATTTTTGCAATATGTCAAATTTGTCTTAATTTTATGTTCCAATCATAGAAATTCAGCCAAAAATACATAATAAATACATCATGGCACTTGTATGATAGTGTAAATATTAGAAAAAGCATCAAAAGCATAACACTTTAAAATCGGCCAAATCTGATAGGTCCGCGGTCATGAGAATGTTCAATTTTTGCAATATGTCAAATTTGTCTACATTGTGTGTTCAAATCATAGAAATTCAGCCAAAAATACATAATAAATACATCATGGCCCTTGTATGATAGTGTAAATATTAGAAAAAGCATCAAAAGCAAAACCCTTTGAAATCGGCCAAATCTGATAGGTCCGCGCTCATGAGAATTTTCAATTTTTGCAATATGTCAAATTTGTCTTAATTTTATGTTCAAATCATAGAAATTCAGCCAAAAATACATAATAAATACATCATGGCACTTGTATGACATTGTAAATATTAGAAAAAGCATCAAAAGCAAAACCCCTTGAAATCGGCCAAATCTGATAGGTCCGCGCTCATGAGAATTTTCAATTTTTGCAATACGTAAAATTTGTCTTAATTTTATGTTCAAATCATAGAAATTCAGCCAAAAATACATAATAAATACATCATGGCACTTGTATGATAGTGTAAATATTAGAAAAAGCATCAAAAGCAAAACCCTTTAAAATCGGCCAAATCTGATAGGCCCGCGCTCATGAGAATTTTCAATTTTTGCAATATGTCAAATTTGTCTTAATTTTGTGTTCAAATCATAGAAATTCAGCCAAAAATACATAATAAATACATCATGGCCCTTGTATGAGAGTGTAAATATAAGAAAAAGCATGAAAAGCAAAACCCTTTAAAATCGGCCAAATCTGATAGGTCCGCGCTCATGAGAATTTTCAATTTTTGCAATATGTCAAATTTGTCTTAATTTTGTGTTCAAATCATAGAAATTCAGCCAAAAATACATAATAAATACATCATGGCACTTGTATGATAGTGTAAATATTAGAAAAAGCATCAAAAGCAAAACCCTTTAAAATCGGCCAAATCTGATAGGTCCGCGCTCATGAGAATTTTCAATTTTTGCAATATGTCAAATTTGTCTTAATTTTATGTTCCAATCATAGAAATTCAGCCAATAATACATAATAAATAATTAGTGGCACTTGTATGATAGTGTAAATATTAGAAAAAGCATCAAAAGCAAAACCCTTTAAAATCGACCAAATCTGATAGGTCCGCGCTCATGAGAATTTTCAATTTTTGCAATATGTCAAATTTGTCTTAATTTTATGTTCAAATCATAGAAATTCAGCCAAAAATACATAATAAATACATCATGGCACTTGTATGACAGTGAAAATATTAGAAAAAGCATCAAAAGCAAAACCCTTTAAAATCGGCCAAATCTGATAGGTCCGCGCTCATGAGAATTTTCAATTTTTGCAATATGTCAAATTTGTCTTAATTTTATGTTCAAATCATAGAAATTCAGCCAAAAATACATGATAAATAAATCATGGACCTAGTATTATAGTGTAAATATTGGAAAAAGCATCAAAAGCAAAACCCTTAGAAATCGGCCAAATCTGATAGGTCCGCGCTCATGAGAATTTTCAATTTTTGCAATACGTCAAATTTGTCTTAATTTTATGTTCAAATAATAGAAATTCAGTTAAAAATACATAATAAATACATCATGGCACTTGTATGACAGTGTAAATATTAGAAAAAGCATCAAAAGCAAAACCCTTATAAATCGGCCAAATCTGATAGGTCCGCGCTCATGAGAATTTTCAATTTTTGCAATATGTCAAATTTGTCTTAATTTTATGTTCAAATCATAGAAATTCAGCCAAAAATACATGATAAATAAATCATGGACCTAGTATTATAGTGTAAATATTAGAAAAAGCATCAAAAGCAAAACCCTTTAAAATCGGCCAAATCTGATAGGTCCGCGCTCATGAGAATTTTCAATTTTTGCAATATGTCAAATTTGTCTTAATTTTGTGTTCAAATCATAGAAATTCAGCCAAAAATACATAATAAATACATCATGGCACTTGTATGACATTGTAAATATTAGAAAAAGCATCAAAAGCAAAACCCCTTTAAATCGGCCAAATCTGATAGGTCCGCGCTCATGAGAATTTTCAATTTTTGCAATACGTCAAATTTGTCTTAATTTTATGTTCAAATCATAGAAATTCAGCCAAAAATACATGATAAATACATCATGGCACTTGTATGATAGTGTAAATATTAGAAAAAGCATCAAAAGCAAAACCCTTTGAAATCGGCCAAATCTGATAGGTCCGCGCTCATGAGAATTTTCAATTTTTGCAATATGTCAAATTTGTCTTAATTTTATGTTCCAATCATAGAAATTCAGCCAAAAATACATGATAAAGAAATTATGGACCTAGTATTATAGTGTAAATATTAGAAAAAGCATCAAAAGCAAAACCCTTTGAAATCGGCCAAATCTGATAGGTCCGCGCTCATGAGAATTTTCAATTTTTGCAATATGTCAAATTTGTCTTAATTTTATGTTCAAATCATAGAAATTCAGCCAAAAATACATGATAAATAAATCATGGACCTAGTATTATAGTGTAAATATTGGAAAAAGCATCAAAAGCAAAACCCTTAGAAATCGGCCAAATCTGATAGGTCCGCGCTCATGAGAATTTTCAATTTTTACAATACGTCAAATTTGTCTTAATTTTATGTTCAAATCATAGAAATTCAGCTAAAAATACATAATTAATACATCATGGCACTTGTATGACAGTGTAAATATTAGAAAAAGCATCAAAAGCAAAATCCTTATAAATCGGCCAAATCTGATAGGTCCGCGATCATGAGAATTTTCAATTTTTGCAATATGTCAAATTTGTCTTAATTTTATGTTCAAATCATAGAAATTCAGCCAAAAAATACATGATAAATAAATCATGGACCTAGTATTATAGTTTAAATATTAGAAAAAGCATAAAAAGCAAAACCCTTTGAAATCGGCCAAATCTGATAGGTCCGCGCTCATGAGAATTTTCAATTTTTGCAATACGTCAAATTTGTCTTAATTTTATGTTCAAATCATAGAAATTCAGCCAATAATACATAATAAATACATCATGGCACTTGTATGATAGTGTAAATGTTAGAAAAAGCATCAAAAGCAAAACCCTTTAAAATCGGCCAAATCTGATAGGTCCGCGCTCATGAGAATTTTAAATTTTTGCAATATGTCAAATTTGTCTTAATTTTATGTTCAAATCATAGAAATTAAGCCAAAAATACATAATAAATACATCATGGACCTAGTATTATTGTGTAAATATTAGAACAAGTATCAAAAGCATAACCCTTTAAAATCGGCCAAATCTGATAGGTCCACGCTCATGAGAATTTTCAATTTTTGCAATACGTCAAATTTGTCTTAATTTTATGTTCAAATCATAGAAATTCAGCCAAAAATACATAATAAATACATCATGGCCCTTGTATGATAGTGTAAATATTAGAAAAAGCATCAAAAGCAAAACCCTTTGAAATCGGCCAAATCTGATAGGTCCGCGCTCATGAGAATTTTCAATTTTTGCAATATGTCAAATTTGTCTTAATTTTATTTTCAAATCATAGAAATTCAGCCAAAAATACATAATAAATACATCATGGCACTTGTATGACATTGTAAATATTAGAAAAAGCATCAAAAGCAAAACCCCTTGAAATCGGCCAAATCTGATAGGTCCGCGCTCATGAGAATTTTCAATTTTTGCAATACGTCAAATTTGTCTTAATTTTATGTTCAAATCATAGAAATTCAGCCAAAAATACATAATAAATACATCATGGGACTTGTATGACAGTGTAAATATTAGAAAAAGCATCAAAAGCAAAACCCTTTAAAATCGGCCAAATCTGATAGGTCCGCGCTCATGAGAATTTTCAATTTTTGCAATATGTCAAATTTGTCTTAATTTTGTGTTCAAATCATAGAAATTCAGCCAAAAATACATAATAAATACATCATGGCCCTTGTATGAGAGTGTAAATATTAGAAAAAGCATGAAAAGCAAAACCCTTTAAAATCGGCCAAATCTGATAAGTCCGCGCTCATGAGAATTTTCAATTTTTGCAATATGTCAAATTTGTCTTAATTTTGTGTTCAAATCATAGAAATTCAGCCAAAAATACATAATAAATACATCATGGCACTTGTATGACAGTGTAAATATTAGAAAAAGCATCAAAAGCAAAACCCTTTAAAATCGGCCAAATCTGATAGGTCCGCGCTCATGAGAATTTTCAATTTTTGCAATACGTCAAATTTGTCTTAATTTTATGTTCAAATCATAGAAATTCAGCCAAAAATACATAAACAATACATCATGGCACTTGTATGATAGTGTAAATATTAGAAAAAGCATCAAAAGCAAAACCCTTTAAAATCGGCCAAATCTGATAGGTCCGCGCTCATGAGAATTTTCAATTTTTGCAATATGTCAAATTTGTCTTAATTTTATGTTCCAATCATAGAAATTCAGCCAAAAATACATGATAAATAAATCATGGACCTAGTATTATAGTGTAAATATTAGAAAAAGCATCAAAAGCAAAACCCTTTGAAATCGGCCAAATCTGATAGGTCCGCGCTCATGAGAATTTTCAATTTTTGCAATACGTCAAATTTGTCTTAATTTTATGTTCAAATCATAGAAATTCAGCCAATAATACATAATAAATAATTAGTGGCACTTGTATGATAGTGTAAATATTAGAAAAAGCATCAAAAGCAAAACCCTTTAAAATCGACCAAATCTGATAGGTCCGCGCTCATGAGAATTTTCAATTTTTGCAATATGTCAAATTTGTCTTAATTTTATGTTCAAATCATAGAAATTCAGCCAAAAATACATAATAAATACATCATGGCACTTGTATGACAGTGAAAATATTAGAAAAAGCATCAAAAGCAAAACCCTTTAAAATCGGCCAAATCTGATAGGTCCGCGCTCATGAGAATTTTCAATTTTTGCAATATGTCAAATTTGTCTTAATTTTATGTTCAAATCATAGAAATTCAGCCAAAAATACATGATAAATAAATCATGGACCTAGTATTATAGTGTAAATATTGGAAAAAGCATCAAAAGCAAAACCCTTAGAAATCGGCCAAATCTGATAGGTCCGCGCTCATGAGAATTTTCAATTTTTGCAATACGTCAAATTTGTCTTAATTTTATGTTCAAATAATAGAAATTCAGTTAAAAATACATAATAAATACATCATGGCACTTGTATGACAGTGTAAATATTAGAAAAAGCATCAAAAGCAAAACCCTTATAAATCGGCCAAATCTGATAGGTCCGCGCTCATGAGAATTTTCAATTTTTGCAATATGTCAAATTTGTCTTAATTTTATGTTCAAATCATAGAAATTCAGCCAAAAATACATGATAAATAAATCATGGACCTAGTATTATAGTGTAAATATTAGAAAAAGCATCAAAAGCAAAACCCTTTAAAATCGGCCAAATCTGATAGGTCCGCGCTCATGAGAATTTTCAATTTTTGCAATATGTCAAATTTGTCTTAATTTTGTGTTCAAATCATAGAAATTCAGCCAAAAATACATAATAAATACATCATGGCACTTGTATGACATTGTAAATATTAGAAAAAGCATCAAAAGCAAAACCCCTTTAAATCGGCCAAATCTGATAGGTCCGCGCTCATGAGAATTTTCAATTTTTGCAATACGTCAAATTTGTCTTAATTTTATGTTCAAATCATAGAAATTCAGCCAATAATACATGATAAATACATCATGGCACTTGTATGATAGTGTAAATATTAGAAAAAGCATCAAAAGCAAAACCCTTAAAAATCGGCCAAATCTGATAGGTCCGCGCTCATGAGAATTTTCAATTTTTGCAATATGTCAAATTTGTCTTAATTTTATGTTCCAATCATAGAAATTCAGCAAAAAATACATTATAAAGAAATTATGGACCTAGTATTATAGTGTAAATATTAGAAAAAGCATCAAAAGCAAAACCCTTTGAAATCGGCCAAATCTGATAGGTCCGCGCTCATGAGAATTTTCAATTTTTGCAATATGTCAAATTTGTCTTAATTTTATGTTCAAATCATAGAAATTCAGCCAAAAATACATGATAAATAAATCATGGACCTAGTATTATAGTGTAAATATTGGAAAAAGCATCAAAAGCAAAACCCTTAGAAATCGGCCAAATCTGATAGGTCCGCGCTCATGAGAATTTTCAATTTTTGCAATACGTCAAATTTGTCTTAATTTTGTGTTCAAATCATAGAAATTCAGCCAATAATACATAATAAATACATCATGGCACTTGTATGATAGTGTAAATGTTAGAAAAAGCATCAAAAGCAAAACCCTTTAAAATCAGCCAAATCTGATAGGTCCGCGCTCATGAGAATTTTAAATTTTTGCAATATGTCAAATTTGTCTTAATTTTATGTTCAAATCATAGAAATTCAGCCAAAAATACATAATAAATACATCATGGACCTAGTATTATTGTGTAAATATTAGAACAAGTATCAAAAGCATAACCCTTTAAAATCGGCCAAATCTGATAGGTCCACGCTCATGAGAATTTTCAATTTTTGCAATACGTCAAATTTGTCTTAATTTTATGTTCAAATCATAGAAATTCAGCCAAAAATACATAATAAATACATCATGGCCCTTGTATGATAGTGTAAATATTAGAAAAAGCATCAAAAGCAAAACCCTTTGAAATCGGCCAAATCTGATAGGTCCGCGCTCATGAGAATTTTCAATTTTTGCAATATGTCAAATTTGTCTTAATTTTATGTTCAAATCATAGAAATTCAGCCAAAAATACATAATAAATACATCATGGCACTTGTATGACATTGTAAATATTAGAAAAAGCATCAAAAGCAAAACCCCTTGAAATCGGCCAAATCTGATAGGTCCGCGCTCATGAGAATTTTCAATTTTTGCAATACGTCAAATTTGTCTTAATTTTATGTTCAAATCATAGAAATTCAGCCAAAAATACATAATAAATACATCATGGCACTTGTATGATAGTGTAAATATTAGAAAAAGCATCAAAAGCAAAACCCTTTAAAATCGGCCAAATCTGATAGGTCCGCGCTCATGAGAATTTTCAATTTTTGCAATATGTCAAATTTGTCTTAATTTTGTGTTCAAATCATAGAAATTCAGCCAAAAATACATAATAAATACATCATGGCCCTTGTATGAGAGTGTAAATATTAGAAAAAGCATGAAAAGCAAAACCCTTATAAATCGGCCAAATCTGATAGGTCCGCGCTCATGAGAATTTTCAATTTTTGCAATATGTCAAATTTGTCTTAATTTTGTGTTCAAATCATAGAAATTCAGCCAAAAATACATAATAAATACATCATGGCACTTGTATGACAGTGTAAATATTAGAAAAAGCATCAAAAGCAAAACCCTTTAAAATCGGCCAAATCTGATAGGTCCGCGCTCATGAGAATTTTCAATTTTTGCAATACGTCAAATTTGTCTTAATTTTATGTTCAAATCATAGAAATTCAGCCAAAAATACATAAACAATACATCATGGCACTTGTATTATAGTGTAAATATTAGAAAAAGCATCAAAAGCAAAACCCTTTAAAATCGGCCAAATCTGATAGGTCCGCGCTCATGAGAATTTTCAATTTTTGCAATATGTCAAATTTGTCTTAATTTTATGTTCCAATCATAGAAATTCAGACAAAAATACATGATAAATAAATCATGGACCTAGTATTATAGTGTAAATATTAGAAAAAGCATCAAAAGCAAAACCCTTTGAAATCGGCCAAATCTGATAGGTCCGCGCTCATGAGAATTTTCAATTTTTGCAATACGTCAAATTTGTCTTAATTTTATGTTCAAATCATAGAAATTCAGCCAATAATACATAATAAATAATTAGTGGCACTTGTATGATAGTGTAAATATTAGAAAAAGCATCAAAAGCAAAACCCTTTAAAATCGACCAAATCTGATAGGTCCGCGCTCATGAGAATTTTCAATTTTTGCAATATGTCAAATTTGTCTTAATTTTATGTTCAAATCATAGAAATTCAGCCAAAAATACATAATAAATACATCATGGCACTTGTATGACAGTGAAAATATTAGAAAAAGCATCAAAAGCAAAACCCTTTAAAATCGGCCAAATCTGATAGGTCCGCGCTCATGAGAATTTTCAATTTTTGCAATATTTCAAATTTGTCTTAATTTTATGTTCAAATCATAGAAATTCAGCCAAAAATACATGATAAATAAATCATGGACCTAGTATTATAGTGTAAATATTGGAAAAAGCATCAAAAGCAAAACCCTTAGAAATCGGCCAAATCTGATAGGTCCGCGCTCATGAGAATTTTCAATTTTTGCAATACGTCAAATTTGTCTTAATTTTATGTTCAAATCATAGAAATTCAGTTAAAAATACATAATAAATACATCATGGCACTTGTATGACAGTGTAAATATAAGAAAAAGCATCAAAAGCAAAACCCTTATAAATCGGCCAAATCTGATAGGTCCGCGCTCATGAGAATTTTCAATTTTTGCAATATGTCAAATTTGTCTCAATTTTATGTTCAAATCATAGAAATTCAGCCAAAAATACATGATAAATAAATCATGGACCTAGTATTATAGTGTAAATATTAGAAAAAGCATCAAAAGCAAAACCCTTTAAAATCGGCCAAATCTGATAGGTCCGCGCTCATGAGAATTTTCAATTTTTGCAATACGTCAAATTTGTCTTAATTTTATGTTCAAATCATAGAAATTCAGCCAATAATACATGATAAATACATCATGGCACTTGTATGATAGTGTAAATATTAGAAAAAGCATCAAAAGCAAAACCCTTAAAAATCGGCCAAATCTGATAGGTCCGCGCTCATGAGAATTTTCAATTTTTGCAATATGTCAAATTTGTCTTAATTTTATGTTCCAATCATAGAAATTCAGCCAAAAATACATGATAAAGAAATTATGGACCTAGTATTATAGTGTAAATATTAGAAAAAGCATCAAAAGCAAAACCCTTTGAAATCGGCCAAATCTGATAGGTCCGCGCTCATGAGAATTTTCAATTTTTGCAATATGTCAAATTTGTCTTAATTTTATGTTCCAATCATAGAAATTCAGCCAAAAATACATGATAAATAAATCATGGACCTAATATTATAGTGTAAATATTAGAAAAAGCATCAAAAGCAAAACCCTTTGAAATCGGCCAAATCTGATAGGTCCGCGCTCATGAGAATTTTCAATTTTTGCAATACGTCAAATTTGTCTTAATTTTATGTTCAAATCATAGAAATTCAGCCAATAATACATAATAAATAATTAGTGGCACTTGTATGATAGTGTAAATATTAGAAAAAGCATCAAAAGCAAAACCCTTTAAAATCGACCAAATCTGATAGGTCCGCGCTCATGAGAATTTTCAATTTTTGCAATATGTCAAATTTGTCTTAATTTTATGTTCAAATCATAGAAATTCAGCCAAAAATACATAATAAATACATCATGGCACTTGTATGACAGTGAAAATATTAGAAAAAGCATCAAAAGCAAAACCCTTTAAAATCGGCCAAATCTGATAGGTCCGCGCTCATGAGAATTTTCAATTTTTGCAATATGTCAAATTTGTCTTAATTTTATGTTCAAATCATAGAAATTCAGCCAAAAATACATGATAAATAAATCATGGACCTAGTATTATAGTGTAAATATTGGAAAAAGCATCAAAAGCAAAACCCTTAGAAATCGGCCAAATCTGATAGGTCCGCGCTCATGAGAATTTTCAATTTTTGCAATACGTCAAATTTGTCTTAATTTTATGTTCAAATCATAGAAATTCAGTTAAAAATACATAATAAATACATCATGGGACTTGTATGACAGTGTAAATATTAGAAAAAGCATCAAAAGCAAAACCCTTATAAATCGGCCAAATCTGATAGGTCCGCGCTCATGAGAATTTTCAATTTTTGCAATATGTCAAATTTGTCTTAATTTTATGTTCAAATCATAGAAATTCAGCCAAAAATACATGATAAATAAATCATGGACCTAGTATTATAGTGTAAATATTAGAAAAAGCATCAAAAGCAAAACCCTTTAAAATCGGCCAAATCTGATAGGTCCGCGCTCATGAGAATTTTCAATTTTTGCAATATGTCAAATTTGTCTTAATTTTGTGTTCAAATCATAGAAATTCAGCCAAAAATACATAATAAATACATCATGGCACTTGTATGACATTGTAAATATTAGAAAAAGCATCAAAAGCAAAACCCCTTTAAATCGGCCAAATCTGATAGGTCCGCGCTCATGAGAATTTTCAATTTTTGCAATACGTCAAATTTGTCTTAATTTTATGTTCAAATCATAGAAATTCAGCCAATAATACATGATAAATACATCATGGCACTTGTATGATAGTGTAAATATTAGAAAAAGCATCAAAAGCAAAACCCTTAAAAATCGGCCAAATCTGATAGGTCCGCGCTCATGAGAATTTTCAATTTTTGCAATATGTCAAATTTGTCTTAATTTTATGTTCCAATCATAGAAATTCAGCCAATAATACATGATAAAGAAATTATGGACCTAGTATTATAGTGTAAATATTAGAAAAAGCATCAAAAGCAAAACCCTTTGAAATCGGCCAAATCTGATAGGTCCGCGCTCATGAGAATTTTCAATTTTTGCAATATGTCAAATTTGTCTTAATTTTATGTTCCAATCATAGAAATTCAGCCAAAAATACATAATAAATACATCATGGCACTTGTATGATAGTGTAAATATTAGAAAAAGCATCAAAAGCATAACACTTTAAAATCGGCCAAATCTGATAGGTCCGCGGTCATGAGAATGTTCAATTTTTGCAATATGTCAAATTTGTCTACATTGTGTGTTCAAATCATAGAAATTCAGCCAAAAATACATAATAAATACATCATGGCCCTTGTATGATAGTGTAAATATTAGAAAAAGCATCAAAAGCAAAACCCTTTGAAATCGGCCAAATCTGATAGGTCCGCGCTCATGAGAATTTTCAATTTTTGCAATATGTCAAATTTGTCTTAATTTTATGTTCAAATCATAGAAATTCAGCCAAAAATACATAATAAATACATCATGGCACTTGTATGACATTGTAAATATTAGAAAAAGCATCAAAAGCAAAACCCCTTGAAATCGGCCAAATCTGATAGGTCCGCGCTCATGAGAATTTTCAATTTTTGCAATACGTCAAATTTGTCTTAATTTTATGTTCAAATCATAGAAATTCAGCCAAAAATACATAATAAATACATCATGGCACTTGTATGATAGTGTAAATATTAGAAAAAGCATCAAAAGCAAAACCCTTTAAAATCGGCCAAATCTGATAGGTCCGCGCTCATGAGAATTTTCAATTTTTGCAATATGTCAAATTTGTCTTAATTTTGTGTTCAAATCATAGAAATTCAGCCAAAAATACATAATAAATACATCATGGCCCTTGTATGAGAGTGTAAATATTAGAAAAAGCATGAAAAGCAAAACCCTTTAAAATCGGCCAAATCTGATAGGTCCGCGCTCATGAGAATTTTCAATTTTTGCAATATGTCAAATTTGTCTTAATTTTGTGTTCAAATCATAGAAATTCAGCCAAAAATACATAATAAATACATCATGGCACTTGTATGACAGTGTAAATATTAGAAAAAGCATCAAAAGCAAAACCCTTAGAAATCGGCCAAATCTGATAGGTCCGCGCTCATGAGAATTTTCAATTTTTGCAATACGTCAAATTTGTCTTAATTTTATGTTCAAATCATAGAAATTCAGCCAAAAATACATAATAAATACATCATGGCACTTGTATGATAGTGTAAATATTAGAAAAAGCATCAAAAGCAAAACCCTTTAAAATCGGCCAAATCTGATAGGTCCGCGCTCATGAGAATTTTCAATTTTTGCAATATGTCAAATTTGTCTTAATTTTATGTTCCAATCATAGAAATTCAGCCAAAAATACATGATAAATAAATCATGGACCTAGTATTATAGTGTAAATATTAGAAAAAGCATCAAAAGCAAAACCCTTTGAAATCGGCCAAATCTGATAGGTCCGCGCTCATGAGAATTTTCAATTTTTGCAATACGTCAAATTTGTCTTAATTTTATGTTCAAATCATAGAAATTCAGCCAATAATACATAATAAATAATTAGTGGCACTTGTATGATAGTGTAAATATTAGAAAAAGCATCAAAAGCAAAACCCTTTAAAATCGACCAAATCTGATAGGTCCGCGCTCATGAGAATTTTCAATTTTTGCAATATGTCAAATTTGTCTTAATTTTATGTTCAAATCATAGAAATTCAGCCAAAAATACATAATAAATACATCATGGCACTTGTATGACAGTGAAAATATTAGAAAAAGCATCAAAAGCAAAACCCTTTAAAATCGGCCAAATCTGATAGGTCCGCGCTCATGAGAATTTTCAATTTTTGCAATATGTCAAATTTGTCTTAATTTTATGTTCAAATCATAGAAATTCAGCCAAAAATACATGATAAATAAATCATGGACCTAGTATTATAGTGTAAATATTGGAAAAAGCATCAAAAGCAAAACCCTTAGAAATCGGCCAAATCTGATAGGTCCGCGCTCATGAGAATTTTCAATTTTTGCAATACGTCAAATTTGTCTTAATTTTATGTTCAAATCATAGAAATTCAGTTAAAAATACATAATAAATACATCATGGCACTTGTATGACAGTGTAAATATTAGAAAAAGCATCAAAAGCAAAACCCTTATAAATCGGCCAAATCTGATAGGTCCGCGCTCATGAGAATTTTCAATTTTTGCAATATGTCAAATTTGTCTTAATTTTATGTTCAAATCATAGAAATTCAGCCAAAAATACATGATAAATAAATCATGGACCTAGTATTATAGTGTAAATATTAGAAAAAGCATCAAAAGCAAAACCCTTTAAAATCGGCCAAATCTGATAGGTCCGCGCTCATGAGAATTTTCAATTTTTGCAATATGTCAAATTTGTCTTAATTTTGTGTTCAAATCATAGAAATTCAGCCAAAAATACATAATAAATACATCATGGCACTTGTATGACATTGTAAATATTAGAAAAAGCATCAAAAGCAAAACCCCTTTAAATCGGCCAAATCTGATAGGTCCGCGCTCATGAGAATTTTCAATTTTTGCAATACGTCAAATTTGTCTTAATTTTATGTTCAAATCATAGAAATTAAGCCAATAATACATGATAAATACATCATGGCACTTGTATGATAGTGTAAATATTAGAAAAAGCATCAAAAGCAAAACCCTTAAAAATCGGCCAAATCTGATAGGTCCGCGCTCATGAGAATTTTCAATTTTTGCAATATGTCAAATTTGTCTTAATTTTATGTTCCAATCATAGAAATTCAGCCAAAAATACATGATAAAGAAATTATGGACCTAGTATTATAGTGTAAATACTAGAAAAAGCATCAAAAGCAAAACCCTTTGAAATCGGCCAAATCTGATAGGTCCGCGCTCATGAGAATTTTCAATTTTTGCAATATGTCAAATTTGTCTTAATTTTATGTTCCAATCATAGAAATTCAGCCAAAAATACATGATAAATAAATCATGGACCTAGTATTATAGTGTAAATATTAGAAAAAGCATCAAAAGCAAAACCCTTTGAAATCGGCCAAATCTGATAGGTCCGCGCTCATGAAAATTTTCAATTTTTGCAATACGTCAAATTTGTCTTAATTTTATGTTCAAATCATAGAAATTCAGCCAATAATACATAATAAATAATTAGTGGCACTTGTATGATAGTGTAAATATTAGAAAAAGCATCAAAAGCAAAACCCTTTAAAATCGACCAAATCTGATAGGTCCGCGCTCATGAGAATTTTCAATTTTTGCAATATGTCAAATTTGTCTTAATTTTATGTTCAAATCATAGAAATTCAGCCAAAAATACATAATAAATACATCATGGCACTTGTATGACAGTGAAAATATTAGAAAAAGCATCAAAAGCAAAACCCTTTAAAATCGGCCAAATCTGATAGGTCCGCGCTCATGAGAATTTTCAATTTTTGCAATATGTCAAATTTGTCTTAATTTTATGTTCAAATCATAGAAATTCAGCCAAAAATACATGATAAATAAATCATGGACCTAGTATTATAGTGTAAATATTGGAAAAAGCATCAAAAGCAAAACCCTTAGAAATCGGCCAAATCTGATAGGTCCGCGCTCATGAGAATTTTCAATTTTTGCAATACGTCAAATTTGTCTTAATTTTATGTTCAAATCATAGAAATTCAGCTAAAAATACATAATAAATACATCATGGGACTTGTATGACAGTGTAAATATTAGAAAAAGCATCAAAAGCAAAACCCTTATAAATCGGCCAAATCTGATAGGTCCGCGCTCATGAGAATTTTCAATTTTTGCAATATGTCAAATTTGTCTTAATTTTATGTTCAAATCATAGAAATTCAGCCAAAAATACATGATAAATAAATCATGGACCTAGTATTATAGTGTAAATATTAGAAAAAGCATCAAAAGCAAAACCCTTTAAAATCGGCCAAATCTGATAGCTCCGCGCTCATGAGAATTTTCAATTTTTGCAATATGTCAAATTTGTCTTAATTTTGTGTTCAAATCATAGAAATTCAGCCAAAAATACATAATAAATACATCATGGCACTTGTATGACATTGTAAATATTAGAAAAAGCATCAAAAGCAAAATCCCTTTAAATCGGCCAAATCTGATAGGTCCGCGCTCATGAGAATTTTCAATTTTTGCAATACGTCAAATTTGTCTTAATTTTATGTTCAAATCATAGAAATTCAGCCAATAATACATGATAAATACATCATGGCACTTGTATGATAGTGTAAATATTAGAAAAAGCATCAAAAGCAAAACCCTTAAAAATCGGCCAAATCTGATAGGTCCGCGCTCATGAGAATTTTCAATTTTTGCAATATGTCAAATTTGTCTTAATTTTATGTTCCAATCATAGAAATTCAGCCAAAAATACATGATAAAGAAATTATGGACCTAGTATTATAGTGTAAATATTAGAAAAAGCATCAAAAGCAAAACCCTTTGAAATCGGCCAAATCTGATAGGTCCGCGCTCATGAGAATTTTCAATTTTTGCAATATGTCAAATTTGTCTTAATTTTATGTTCCAATCATAGAAATTCAGCCAAAAATACATGATAAATAAATCATGGACCTAGTATTATAGTGTAAATATTAGAAAAAGCATCAAAAGCAAAACCCTTTGAAATCGGCCAAATCTGATAGGTCCGCGCTCATGAGAATTTTCAATTTTTGCAATACGTCAAATTTGTCTTAATTTTATGTTCAAATCATAGAAATTCAGCCAATAATACATAATAAATAATTAGTGGCACTTGTATGATAGTGTAAATATTAGAAAAAGCATCAAAAGCAAAACCCTTTAAAATCGACCAAATCTGATAGGTCCGCGCTCATGAGAATTTTCAATTTTTGCAATATGTCAAATTTGTCTTAATTTTATGTTCAAATCATAGAAATTCAGCCAAAAATACATAATAAATACATCATGGCACTTGTATGACAGTGAAAATATTAGAAAAAGCATCAAAAGCAAAACCCTTTAAAATCGGCCAAATCTGATAGGTCCGCGCTCATGAGAATTTTCAATTTTTGCAATATGTCAAATTTGTCTTAATTTTATGTTCAAATCATAGAAATTCAGCCAAAAATACATGATAAATAAATCATGGACCTAGTATTATAGTGTAAATATTGGAAAAAGCATCAAAAACAAAACCCTTAGAAATCGGCCAAATCTGATAGGTCCGCGCTCATGAGAATTTTCAATTTTTGCAATACGTCAAATTTGTCTTAATTTTATGTTCAAATCATAGAAAATCAGTTAAAAATACATAATAAATACATCATGGGACTTGTATGACAGTGTAAATATTAGAAAAAGCATCAAAAGCAAAACCCTTATAAATCGGCCAAATCTGATAGGTCCGCGCTCATGAGAATTTTCAATTTTTGCAATATGTCAAATTTGTCTTAATTTTATGTTCAAATCATAGAAATTCAGCCAAAAATACATGATAAATAAATCATGGACCTAGTATTATAGTGTAAATATTAGAAAAAGCATCAAAAGCAAAACCCCTTTAAATCGGCCAAATCTGATAGGTCCGCGCTCATGAGAATTTTCAATTTTTGCAATACGTCAAATTTGTCTTAATTTTATGTTCAAATCATAGAAATTCAGCCAATAATACATGATAAATACATCATGGCACTTGTATGATAGTGTAAATATTAGAAAAAGCATCAAAAGCAAAACCCTTAAAAATCGGCCAAATCTGATAGGTCCGCGCTCATGAGAATTTTCAATTTTTGCAATATGTCAAATTTGTCTTAATTTTATGTTCCAATCATAGAAATTCAGCCAAAAATACATGATAAAGAAATTATGGACCTAGTATTATAGTGTAAATATTAGAAAAAGCATCAAAAGCAAAACCCTTTGAAATCGGCCAAATCTGATAGGTCCGCGCTCATGAGAATTTTCAATTTTTGCAATATGTCAAATTTGTCTTAATTTTATGTTCCAATCATAGAAATTCAGCCAAAAATACATGATAAATAAATCATGGACCTAGTATTATAGTGTAAATATTAGAAAAAGCATCAAAAGCAAAACCCTTTGAAATCGGCCAAATCTGATAGGTCCGCGCTCATGAGAATTTTCAATTTTTGCAATACGTCAAATTTGTCTTAATTTTATGTTCAAATCATAGAAATTCAGCCAATAATACATAATAAATACATAGTGGCACTTGTATGATAGTGTAAATATTAGAAAAAGCATCAAAAGCAAAACCCTTTAAAATCGACCAAATCTGATAGGTCCGCGCTCATGAGAATTTTCAATTTTTGCAATATGTCAAATTTGTCTTAATTTTATGTTCAAATCATAGAAATTCAGCCAAAAATACATAATAAATACATCATGGCACTTGTATGACAGTGTAAATATTAGAAAAAGCATCAAAAGCAAAACCCTTAGAAATCGGCCAAATCTGATAGGTCCGCGCTCATGAGAATTTTCAATTTTTGCAATATGTCAAATTTGTCTTAATTTTGTGTTCAAATCATAGAAATTCAGCAAAAATACATAATAAATACATCATGGCCCTTGTATCATAGTGTAAATATTAGAAAAAGCATACAAAAGCAAAACCCTTTAAAATCGGCCAAATCTGATAGGTCCGCGCTCATGAGAATTTTCAATTTTTGCAATATGTCAAATTTGTCTTAATTTTATGTTCAAATCATAGAAATTCAGCCAATAATACATAATAAATACATCATGGAACTTGTATGATAGTGTAAATATTAGAAAAAGCATCAAAAGCAAAACCCTTTAAAATCGACCAAATCTGATAGGTCCGCGCTCATGAGAATTTTCAATTTTTGCAATATGTCAAATTTGTCTTAATTTTGTGTTCAAATCATAGAAATTCAGCCAAAAATACATAATAAATACATCATGGCACTTGTATGACAGTGTAAATATTAGAAAAAGCATCAAAAGCAAAACCCTTTGAAATCGGCCAAATCTGATAGGTCCGCGCTCATGAGAATTTTCAATTTTTGCAATACGTCAAATTTGTCTTAATTTTATGTTCAAATCATAGAAATTCAGCCAAAAATACATAATAAATACATCATGGCACTTGTATGATAGTGTAAATATTAGAAAAAGCATCAAAAGCAAAACCCTTTAAAATCGGCCAAATCTGATAGGTCCGCGCTCATGAGAATTTTCAATTTTTGCAATATGTCAAATTTGTCTTAATTTTATGTTCAAATCATAGAAATTCAGCCAAAAATACATGATAAATACATCATGGACCTAGTATTATAGTGTAAATATTAGAAAAAGCATCAAAAGCAAAACCCTTTGAAATCGGCCAAATCTGATAGGTCCGCGCTCATGAGAATTTTCAATTTTTGCAATACGTCAAATTTGTCTTAATTTTATGTTCAAATCATAGAAATTCAGCCAAAAATACATAATAAATACATCATGGCACTTGTATGATAGTGTAAATATTAGAAAAAGCATCAAAAGCAAAACCCTTTAAAATCGGCCAAATCTGATAGGTCCGCGCTCATGAGAATTTTCAATTTTTGCAATATGTCAAATTTGTCTTAATTTTATGTTCAAATCATAGAAATTCAGCCAAAAATACATGATAAATAAATCATGGACCTAGTATTATAGTGTAAATATTTGAAAAAGCATCAAAAGCAAAACCCTTTGAAATCGGCCAAATCTGATAGGTCCGCGCTCATGAGAATTTTCAATTTTTGCAATACGTCAAATTTGTCTTAATTTTATGTTCAAATCATAGAAATTCAGCTAAAAATACATAATAAATACATCATGGCACTTGTATGATAGTGTAAATATTAGAAAAAGCATCAAAAGCAAAACCCTTATAAATCGGCCAAATCTGATAGGTCCGCGCTCATGAGAATTTTCAATTTTTGCAATATGTCAAATTTGTCTTAATTTTATGTTCAAATCATAGAAATTCAGCCAAAAATACATGATAAATAAATCATGGACCTAGTATTATAGTGTAAATATTAGAAAAAGCATCAAAAGCAAAACCCTTTGAAATCGGCCAAATCTGATAGGTCCGCGCTCATGAGAATTTTCAATTTTTGCAATACGTCAAATTTGTCTTAATTTTATGTTCAAATCATAGAAATTCAGCCAATAATACATAATAAATACATCATGGCACTTGTATGATAGTGTAAATGTTAGAAAAAGCATCAAAAGCAAAACCCTTTAAAATCGGCCAAATCTGATAGGTCCGCGCTCATGAGAATTTTCAATTTTTGCAATATGTCAAATTTGTCTTAATTTTGTGTTCAAATCATAGAAATTCAGCCAAAAATACATAATAAATACATCATGGCACTTGTATGACAGTGTAAATATTAGAAAAAGCATCAAAAGCAAAACCCTTTAAAATCGGCCAAATCTGATAGGTCCGCGCTCATGAGAATTTTCAATTTTTGCAATACGTCAAATTTGTCTTAATTTTATGTTCAAATCATAGAAATTCAGCCAATAATACATGATAAATACATCATGGCACTTGTATGATAGTGTAAATATTAGAAAAAGCATCAAAAGCAAAACCCTTTAAAATCGGCCAAATCTGATAGGTCCGCGCTCATGAGAATTTTCAATTTTTGCAATATGTCAAATTTGTCTTAATTTTGTGTTCAAATCATAGAAATTCAGCCAAAAATACATAATAAATACATCATGGCCCTTGTATGATAGTGTAAATATTAGAAAAAGCATCAAAAGCAAAACCCTTTGAAATCGGCCAAATCTGATAGGTCCGCGCTCATGAGAATTTTCAATTTTTGCAATATGTCAAATTTGTCTTAATGTTGTGTTCAAATCATAGAAATTCAGCCAAAAATACATAATAAATACATCATGGCACTTGTATGACATAGTAAATATTAGAAAAAGCATCAAAAGCAAAACCCCTTGAAATCGGCCAAATCTGATAGGTCCGCGCTCATGAGAATTTTCAATTTTTGCAATACGTCAAATTTGTCTTAATTTTATGTTCAAATCATAGAAATTCAGCCAAAAATACATAATAAATACATCATGGCACTTGTATGATAGTGTAAATATTAGAAAAAGCATCAAAAGCAAAACCCTTATAAATCGGCCAAATCTGATAGGTCCACGCTCATGAGAATTTTCAATTTTTGCAATATGTCAAATTTGTCTTAATTTTATGTTCAAATCATAGAAATTCAGCCAAAAATACATGATAAATAAATCATGGACCTAGTATTATAGTGTAAATATTAGAAAAAGCATCAAAAGCAAAACCCTTTAAAATCGGCCAAATCTGATAGGTCCGCGCTCATGAGAATTTTCAATTTTTGCAATACGTCAAATTTGTCTTAATTTTATGTTCAAATCATAGAAATTCAGCCAATAATACATAATAAATACATCATGGCACTTGTATGATAGTGTAAATGTTAGAAAAAGCATCAAAAGCAAAACCCTTTAAAATCGGCCAAATCTGATAGGTCCGCGCTCATGAGAATTTTCAATTTTTGCAATATGTCAAATTTGTCTTAATTTTGTGTTCAAATCATAGAAATTCAGCCAAAAATACATAATAAATACATCATGGCACTTGTATGACAGTGTAAATATTAGAAAAAGCATCAAAAGCAAAACCCTTTAAAATCGGCCAAATCTGATAGGTCCGCGCTCATGAGAATTTTCAATTTTTGCAATACGTCAAATTTGTCTTAATTTTATGTTCAAATCATAGAAATTCAGCCAATAATACATGATAAATACATCATGGCACTTGTATGATAGTGTAAATATTAGAAAAAGCATCAAAAGCAAAACCCTTTAAAATCGGCCAAATCTGATAGGTCCGCGCTCATGAGAATTTTCAATTTTTGCAATATGTCAAATTTGTCTTAATTTTGTGTTCAAATCATAGAAATTCAGCCAAAAATACATAATAAATACATCATGGCCCTTGTATGATAGTGTAAATATTAGAAAAAGCATCAAAAGCAAAACCCTTTGAAATCGGCCAAATCTGATAGGTCCGCGCTCATGAGAATTTTCAATTTTTGCAATATGTCAAATTTGTCTTAATGTTGTGTTCAAATCATAGAAATTCAGCCAAAAATACATAATAAATACATCATGGCACTTGTATGACATAGTAAATATTAGAAAAAGCATCAAAAGCAAAACCCCTTGAAATCGGCCAAATCTGATAGGTCCGCGCTCATGAGAATTTTCAATTTTTGCAATACGTCAAATTTGTCTTAATTTTATGTTCAAATCATAGAAATTCAGCCAAAAATACATAATAAATACATCATGGCACTTGTATGATAGTGTAAATATTAGAAAAAGCATCAAAAGCAAAACCCTTATAAATCGGCCAAATCTGATAGGTCCGCGCTCATGAGAATTTTCAATTTTTGCAATATGTCAAATTTGTCTTAATTTTGTGTTCAAATCATAGAAATTCAGCCAAAAATACATAATAAATACATCATGGCACTTGTATGACAGTGTAAATATTAGAAAAAGCATCAAAAGCAAAACCCTTTGAAATCGGCCAAATCTGATAGGTCCGCGCTCATGAGAATTTTCAATTTTTGCAATACGTCAAATTTGTCTTAATTTTATGTTCAAATCATAGAAATTCAGCCAAAAATACATAATAAATACATCATGGCACTTGTATGATAGTGTAAATATTAGAAAAAGCATCAAAAGCAAAACCCTTTAAAATCGGCCAAATCTGATAGGTCCGCGCTCATGAGAATTTTCAATTTTTGCAATATGTCAAATTTGTCTTAATTTTATGTTCAAATCATAGAAATTCAGCCAAAAATACATGATAAATACATCATGGACCTAGTATTATAGTGTAAATATTAGAAAAAGCATCAAAAGCAAAACCCTTTGAAATCGGCCAAATCTGATAGGTCCGCGCTCATGAGAATTTTCAATTTTTGCAATACGTCAAATTTGTCTTAATTTTATGTTCAAATCATAGAAATTCAGCCAAAAATACATAATAAATACATCATGGCACTTGTATGATAGTTTAAATATTAGAAAAAGCATCAAAAGCAAAACCCTTTAAAATCGGCCAAATCTGATAGGTCCGCGCTCATGAGAATTTTCAATTTTTGCAATATGTCAAATTTGTCTTAATTTTATGTTCAAATCATAGAAATTCAGCCAAAAATACATGATAAATAAATCATGGACCTAGTATTATAGTGTAAATATTTGAAAAAGCATCAAAAGCAAAACCCTTTGAAATCGGCCAAATCTGATAGGTCCGCGCTCATGAGAATTTTCAATTTTTGCAATACGTCAAATTTGTCTTAATTTTATGTTCAAATCATAGAAATTCAGCTAAAAATACATAATAAATACATCATGGCACTTGTATGATAGTGTAAATATTAGAAAAAGCATCAAAAGCAAAACCCTTATAAATCGGCCAAATCTGATAGGTCCGCGCTCATGAGAATTTTCAATTTTTGCAATATGTCAAATTTGTCTTAATTTTATGTTCAAATCATAGAAATTCAGCCAAAAATACATGATAAATAAATCATGGACCTAGTATTATAGTGTAAATATTAGAAAAAGCATCAAAAGCAAAACCCTTTGAAATCGGCCAAATCTGATAGGTCCGCGCTCATGAGAATTTTCAATTTTTGCAATACGTCAAATTTGTCTTAATTTTATGTTCAAATCATAGAAATTCAGCCAATAATACATAATAAATACATCATGGCACTTGTATGATAGTGTAAATGTTAGAAAAAGCATCAAAAGCAAAACCCTTTAAAATCGGCCAAATCTGATAGGTCCGCGCTCATGAGAATTTTCAATTTTTGCAATATGTCAAATTTGTCTTAATTTTGTGTTCAAATCATAGAAATTCAGCCAAAAATACATAATAAATACATTATGGCACTTGTATGACAGTGTAAATATTAGAAAAAGCATCAAAAGCAAAACCCTTTAAAATCGGCCAAATCTGATAGGTCCGCGCTCATGAGAATTTTCAATTTTTGCAATACGTCAAATTTGTCTTAATTTTATGTTCAAATCATAGAAATTCAGCCAATAATACATGATAAATACATCATGGCACTTGTATGATAGTGTAAATATTAGAAAAAGCATCAAAAGCAAAACCCTTTAAAATCGGCCAAATCTGATAGGTCCGCGCTCATGAGAATTTTCAATTTTTGCAATACGTCAAATTTGTCTTAATTTTATGTTCAAATCATAGAAATTCAGCCAAAAATACATAATAAATACATCATGGCACTTGTATGATAGTGTAAATATTAGAAAAAGCATCAAAAGCAAAACCCTTATAAATCGGCCAAATCTGATAGGTCCACGCTCATGAGAATTTTCAATTTTTGCAATATGTCAAATTTGTCTTAATTTTATGTTCAAATCATAGAAATTCAGCCAAAAATACATGATAAATAAATCATGGACCTAGTATTATAGTGTAAATATTAGAAAAAGCATCAAAAGCAAAACCCTTTAAAATCGGCCAAATCTGATAGGTCCGCGCTCATGAGAATTTTCAATTTTTGCAATACGTCAAATTTGTCTTAATTTTATGTTCAAATCATAGAAATTCAGCCAATAATACATAATAAATACATCATGGCACTTGTATGATAGTGTAAATGTTAGAAAAAGCATCAAAAGCAAAACCCTTTAAAATCGGCCAAATCTGATAGGTCCGCGCTCATGAGAATTTTCAATTTTTGCAATATGTCAAATTTGTCTTAATTTTGTGTTCAAATCATAGAAATTCAGCCAAAAATACATAATAAATACATCATGGCACTTGTATGACAGTGTAAATATTAGAAAAAGCATCAAAAGCAAAACCCTTTAAAATCGGCCAAATCTGATAGGTCCGCGCTCATGAGAATTTTCAATTTTTGCAATACGTCAAATTTGTCTTAATTTTATGTTCAAATCATAGAAATTCAGCCAATAATACATGATAAATACATCATGGCACTTGTATGATAGTGTAAATATTAGAAAAAGCATCAAAAGCAAAACCCTTTAAAATCGGCCAAATCTGATAGGTCCGCGCTCATGAGAATTTTCAATTTTTGCAATATGTCAAATTTGTCTTAATTTTGTGTTCAAATCATAGAAATTCAGCCAAAAATACATAATAAATACATCATGGCCCTTGTATGATAGTGTAAATATTAGAAAAAGCATCAAAAGCAAAACCCTTTGAAATCGGCCAAATCTGATAGGTCCGCGCTCATGAGAATTTTCAATTTTTGCAATATGTCAAATTTGTCTTAATGTTGTGTTCAAATCATAGAAATTCAGCCAAAAATACATAATAAATACATCATGGCACTTGTATGACATAGTAAATATTAGAAAAAGCATCAAAAGCAAAACCCCTTGAAATCGGCCAAATCTGATAGGTCCGCGCTCATGAGAATTTTCAATTTTTGCAATACGTCAAATTTGTCTTAATTTTATGTTCAAATCATAGAAATTCAGCCAAAAATACATAATAAATACATCATGGCACTTGTATGATAGTGTAAATATTAGAAAAAGCATCAAAAGCAAAACCCTTATAAATCGGCCAAATCTGATAGGTCCGCGCTCATGAGAATTTTCAATTTTTGCAATATGTCAAATTTGTCTTAATTTTGTGTTCAAATCATAGAAATTCAGCCAAAAATACATAATAAATACATCATGGCACTTGTATGACAGTGTAAATATTAGAAAAAGCATCAAAAGCAAAACCCTTTGAAATCGGCCAAATCTGATAGGTCCGCGCTCATGAGAATTTTCAATTTTTGCAATACGTCAAATTTGTCTTAATTTTATGTTCAAATCATAGAAATTCAGCCAAAAATACATAATAAATACATCATGGCACTTGTATGATAGTGTAAATATTAGAAAAAGCATCAAAAGCAAAACCCTTTAAAATCGGCCAAATCTGATAGGTCCGCGCTCATGAGAATTTTCAATTTTTGCAATATGTCAAATTTGTCTTAATTTTATGTTCAAATCATAGAAATTCAGCCAAAAATACATGATAAATACATCATGGACCTAGTATTATAGTGTAAATATTAGAAAAAGCATCAAAAGCAAAACCCTTTGAAATCGGCCAAATCTGATAGGTCCGCGCTCATGAGAATTTTCAATTTTTGCAATACGTCAAATTTGTCTTAATTTTATGTTCAAATCATAGAAATTCAGCCAAAAATACATAATAAATACATCATGGCACTTGTATGATAGTTTAAATATTAGAAAAAGCATCAAAAGCAAAACCCTTTAAAATCGGCCAAATCTGATAGGTCCGCGCTCATGAGAATTTTCAATTTTTGCAATATGTCAAATTTGTCTTAATTTTATGTTCAAATCATAGAAATTCAGCCAAAAATACATGATAAATAAATCATGGACCTAGTATTATAGTGTAAATATTTGAAAAAGCATCAAAAGCAAAACCCTTTGAAATCGGCCAAATCTGATAGGTCCGCGCTCATGAGAATTTTCAATTTTTGCAATACGTCAAATTTGTCTTAATTTTATGTTCAAATCATAGAAATTCAGCTAAAAATACATAATAAATACATCATGGCACTTGTATGATAGTGTAAATATTAGAAAAAGCATCAAAAGCAAAACCCTTATAAATCGGCCAAATCTGATAGGTCCGCGCTCATGAGAATTTTCAATTTTTGCAATATGTCAAATTTGTCTTAATTTTATGTTCAAATCATAGAAATTCAGCCAAAAATACATGATAAATAAATCATGGACCTAGTATTATAGTGTAAATATTAGAAAAAGCATCAAAAGCAAAACCCTTTGAAATCGGCCAAATCTGATAGGTCCGCGCTCATGAGAATTTTCAATTTTTGCAATACGTCAAATTTGTCTTAATTTTATGTTCAAATCATAGAAATTCAGCCAATAATACATAATAAATACATCATGGCACTTGTATGATAGTGTAAATGTTAGAAAAAGCATCAAAAGCAAAACCCTTTAAAATCGGCCAAATCTGATAGGTCCGCGCTCATGAGAATTTTCAATTTTTGCAATATGTCAAATTTGTCTTAATTTTGTGTTCAAATCATAGAAATTCAGCCAAAAATACATAATAAATACATTATGGCACTTGTATGACAGTGTAAATATTAGAAAAAGCATCAAAAGCAAAACCCTTTAAAATCGGCCAAATCTGATAGGTCCGCGCTCATGAGAATTTTCAATTTTTGCAATACGTCAAATTTGTCTTAATTTTATGTTCAAATCATAGAAATTCAGCCAATAATACATGATAAATACATCATGGCACTTGTATGATAGTGTAAATATTAGAAAAAGCATCAAAAGCAAAACCCTTTAAAATCGGCCAAATCTGATAGGTCCGCGCTCATGAGAATTTTCAATTTTTGCAATATGTCAAATTTGTCTTAATTTTGTGTTCAAATCATAGAAATTCAGCCAAAAATACATAATAAATACATCATGGCCCTTGTATGATAGTGTAAATATTAGAAAAAGCATCAAAAGCAAAACCCTTTGAAATCGGCCAAATCTGATAGGTCTGCGCTCATGAGAATTTTCAATTTTTGCAATATGTCAAATTTGTCTTAATGTTGTGTTCAAATCATAGAAATTCAGCCAAAAATACATAATAAATACATCATGGCACTTGTATGACATAGTAAATATTAGAAAAAGCATCAAAAGCAAAACCCCTTGAAATCGGCCAAATCTGATAGGTCCGCGCTCATGAGAATTTTCAATTTTTGCAATACGTCAAATTTGTCTTAATTTTATGTTCAAATCATAGAAATTCAGCCAAAAATACATAATAAATACATCATGGCACTTGTATGATAGTGTAAATATTAGAAAAAGCATCAAAAGCAAAACCCTTTAAAATCGGCCAAATCTGATAGGTCCGCGCTCATGAGAATTTTCAATTTTTGCAATATGTCAAATTTGTCTTAATTTTATGTTCAAATCATAGAAATTCAGCCAAAAATACATGATAAATAAATCATGGACCTAGTATTATAGTGTAAATATTAGAAAAAGCATCAAAAGCAAAACCCTTTGAAATCGGCCAAATCTGATAGGTCCGCGCTCATGAGAATTTTCAATTTTTGCAATACGTCAAATTTGTCTTAATTTTATGTTCAAATCATAGAAATTCAGCCAATAATACATAATAAATACATCATGGCACTTGTATGATAGTGTAAATGTTAGAAAAAGCATCAAAAGCAAAACCCTTTAAAATCGGCCAAATCTGATAGGTCCGCGCTCATGAGAATTTTCAATTTTTGCAATATGTCAAATTTGTCTTAATTTTGTGTTCAAATCATAGAAATTCAGCCAAAAATACATAATAAATACATCATGGCACTTGTATGACAGTGTAAATATTAGAAAAAGCATCAAAAGCAAAACCCTTTAAAATCGGCCAAATCTGATAGGTCCGCGCTCATGAGAATTTTCAATTTTTGCAATATGTCAAATTTGTCTTAATTTTGTGTTCAAATCATAGAAATTCAGCCAAAAATACATAATAAATACATCATGGCCCTTGTATGATAGTGTAAATATTAGAAAAAGCATCAAAAGCAAAACCCTTTGAAATCGGCCAAATCTGATAGGTCCGCGCTCATGAGAATTTTCAATTTTTGCAATATGTCAAATTTGTCTTAATTTTGTGTTCAAATCATAGAAATTCAGCCAAAAATACATAATAAATACATCATGGCCCTTGTATGATAGTGTAAATATTAGAAAAAGCATCAAAAGCAAAACCCTTTGAAATCGACCAAATCTGATAGGTCCGCGCTCATGAGAATTTTCAATTTTTGCAATATGTCAAATTTGTCTTAATTTTATGTTCAAATCATAGAAATTCAGCCAATAATACATAATAAATACATCATGGCACTTGTATGATAGTGTAAATATTAGAAAAAGCATCAAAAGCAAAACCCTTTAAAATCGACCAAATCTGATAGGTCCGCGCTCATGAGAATTTTCAATTTTTGCAATACGTCAAATTTGTCTCAATTTTATGTTCAAATCATAGAAATTCAGCTAAAAATACATAATAAATACATCATGGCACTTGTATGATAGTGTAAATATTAGAAAAAGCATCAAAAGCAAAACCCTTATAAATCGGCCAAATCTGATAGGTCCGCGCTCATGAGAATTTTCAATTTTTGCAATATGTCAAATTTGTCTTAATTTAATGTTCAAATCATAGAAATTCAGCCAAAAATACATGATAAATAAATCATGGACCTAGTATTATAGTGTAAATATTAGAAAAAGCATCAAAAGCAAAACCCTTTGAAATCGGCCAAATCTGATAGGTCCGCGCTCATGAGAATTTTCAATTTTTGCAATACGTCAAATTTGTCTTAATTTTATGTTCAAATCATAGAAATTCAGCCAATAATACATAATAAATACATCATGGCACTTGTATGATAGTGTAAATGTTAGAAAAAGCATCAAAAGCAAAACCCTTTAAAATCGGCCAAATCTGATAGGTCCGCGCTCATGAGAATTTTCAATTTTTGCAATATGTCAAATTTGTCTTAATTTTGTGTTCAAATCATAGAAATTCAGCCAAAAATACATAATAAATACATTATGGCACTTGTATGACAGTGTAAATATTAGAAAAAGCATCAAAAGCAAAACCCTTTAAAATCGGCCAAATCTGATAGGTCCGCGCTCATGAGAATTTTCAATTTTTGCAATACGTCAAATTTGTCTTAATTTTATGTTCAAATCATAGAAATTCAGCCAATAATACATGATAAATACATCATGGCACTTGTATGATAGTGTAAATATTAGAAAAAGCATCAAAAGCAAAACCCTTTAAAATCGGCCAAATCTGATAGGTCCGCGCTCATGAGAATTTTCAATTTTTGCAATATGTCAAATTTGTCTTAATTTTGTGTTCAAATCATAGAAATTCAGCCAAAAATACATAATAAATACATCATGGCCCTTGTATGATAGTGTAAATATTAGAAAAAGCATCAAAAGCAAAACCCTTTGAAATCGGCCAAATCTGATAGGTCTGCGCTCATGAGAATTTTCAATTTTTGCAATATGTCAAATTTGTCTTAATGTTGTGTTCAAATCATAGAAATTCAGCCAAAAATACATAATAAATACATCATGGCACTTGTATGACATAGTAAATATTAGAAAAAGCATCAAAAGCAAAACCCCTTGAAATCGGCCAAATCTGATAGGTCCGCGCTCATGAGAATTTTCAATTTTTGCAATACGTCAAATTTGTCTTAATTTTATGTTCAAATCATAGAAATTCAGCCAAAAATACATAATAAATACATCATGGCACTTGTATGATAGTGTAAATATTAGAAAAAGCATCAAAAGCAAAACCCTTTAAAATCGGCCAAATCTGATAGGTCCGCGCTCATGAGAATTTTCAATTTTTGCAATATGTCAAATTTGTCTTAATTTTATGTTCAAATCATAGAAATTCAGCCAAAAATACATGATAAATAAATCATGGACCTAGTATTATAGTGTAAATATTAGAAAAAGCATCAAAAGCAAAACCCTTTGAAATCGGCCAAATCTGATAGGTCCGCGCTCATGAGAATTTTCAATTTTTGCAATACGTCAAATTTGTCTTAATTTTATGTTCAAATCATAGAAATTCAGCCAATAATACATAATAAATACATCATGGCACTTGTATGATAGTGTAAATGTTAGAAAAAGCATCAAAAGCAAAACCCTTTAAAATCGGCCAAATCTGATAGGTCCGCGCTCATGAGAATTTTCAATTTTTGCAATATGTCAAATTTGTCTTAATTTTGTGTTCAAATCATAGAAATTCAGCCAAAAATACATAATAAATACATCATGGCACTTGTATGACAGTGTAAATATTAGAAAAAGCATCAAAAGCAAAACCCTTTAAAATCGGCCAAATCTGATAGGTCCGCGCTCATGAGAATTTTCAATTTTTGCAATATGTCAAATTTGTCTTAATTTTGTGTTCAAATCATAGAAATTCAGCCAAAAATACATAATAAATACATCATGGCCCTTGTATGATAGTGTAAATATTAGAAAAAGCATCAAAAGCAAAACCCTTTGAAATCGGCCAAATCTGATAGGTCCGCGCTCATGAGAATTTTCAATTTTTGCAATATGTCAAATTTGTCTTAATTTTGTGTTCAAATCATAGAAATTCAGCCAAAAATACATAATAAATACATCATGGCCCTTGTATGATAGTGTAAATATTAGAAAAAGCATCAAAAGCAAAACCCTTTGAAATCGACCAAATCTGATAGGTCCGCGCTCATGAGAATTTTCAATTTTTGCAATATGTCAAATTTGTCTTAATTTTATGTTCAAATCATAGAAATTCAGCCAATAATACATAATAAATACATCATGGCACTTGTATGATAGTGTAAATATTAGAAAAAGCATCAAAAGCAAAACCCTTTAAAATCGACCAAATCTGATAGGTCCGCGCTCATGAGAATTTTCAATTTTTGCAATACGTCAAATTTGTCTCAATTTTATGTTCAAATCATAGAAATTCAGCTAAAAATACATAATAAATACATCATGGCACTTGTATGATAGTGTAAATATTAGAAAAAGCATCAAAAGCAAAACCCTTATAAATCGGCCAAATCTGATAGGTCCGCGCTCATGAGAATTTTCAATTTTTGCAATATGTCAAATTTGTCTTAATTTAATGTTCAAATCATAGAAATTCAGCCAAAAATACATGATAAATAAATCATGGACCTAGTATTATAGTGTAAATATTAGAAAAAGCATCAAAAGCAAAACCCTTTGAAATCGGCCAAATCTGATAGGTCCGCGCTCATGAGAATTTTCAATTTTTGCAATACGTCAAATTTGTCTTAATTTTATGTTCAAATCATAGAAATTCAGCCAATAATACATAATAAATACATCATGGCACTTGTATGATAGTGTAAATGTTAGAAAAAGCATCAAAAGCAAAACCCTTTAAAATCGGCCAAATCTGATAGGTCCGCGCTCATGAGAATTTTCAATTTTTGCAATATGTCAAATTTGTCTTAATTTTGTGTTCAAATCATAGAAATTCAGCCAAAAATACATAATAAATACATCATGGCACTTGTATGACAGTGTAAATATTAGAAAAAGCATCAAAAGCAAAACCCTTTAAAATCGGCCAAATCTGATAGGTCCGCGCTCATGAGAATTTTCAATTTTTGCAATACGTCAAATTTGTCTTAATTTTATGTTCAAATCATAGAAATTCAGCCAATAATACATGATAAATACATCATGGCACTTGTATGATAGTGTAAATATTAGAAAAAGCATCAAAAGCAAAACCCTTTAAAATCGGCCAAATCTGATAGGTCCGCGCTCATGAGAATTTTCAATTTTTGCAATATGTCAAATTTGTCTTAATTTTGTGTTCAAATCATAGAAATTCAGCCAAAAATACATAATAAATACATCATGGCCCTTGTATGATAGTGTAAATATTAGAAAAAGCATCAAAAGCAAAACCCTTTGAAATCGGCCAAATCTGATAGGTCCGCGCTCATGAGAATTTTCAATTTTTGCAATATGTCAAATTTGTCTTAATGTTGTGTTCAAATCATAGAAATTCAGCCAAAAATACATAATAAATACATCATGGCACTTGTATGACATTGTAAATATTAGAAAAAGCATCAAAAGCAAAACCCCTTGAAATCGGACAAATCTGATAGGTCCGCGCTCATGAGAATTTTCAATTTTTGCAATACGTCAAATTTGTCTTAATTTTATGTTCAAATCATAGAAATTCAGCCAAAAATAGATAATAAATACATCATGGCACTTGTATGATAGTGTAAATATTAGAAAAAGCATCAAAAGCAAAACCCTTTAAAATCGGCCAAATCTGATAGGTCCGCGCTCATGAGAATTTTCAATTTTTGCAATATGTCAAATTTGTCTTAATTTTGTGTTCAAATCATAGAAATTCAGCCAATAATACATAATAAATACATCATGGCCCTTGTATGATAGTGTAAATATTAAAAAACCATCAAAAGCAAAACCCTTTAAAATCGACCAAATCTGATAGGTCCGCGCTCATGAGAATTTTCAATTTTTGCAATATGTCAAATTTGTCTTAATTTTGTGTTCAAATCATAGAAATTCAGCCAAAAATACATAATAAATACATCATGGCACTTGTATGACAGTGTAAATATTAGAAAAAGCATCAAAAGCAAAACCCTTTGAAATCGGCCAAATCTGATAGGTCCGCGCTCATGAGAATTTTCAATTTTTGCAATACGTCAAATTTGTCTTAATTTTATGTTCAAATCATAGAAATTCAGCCAAAAATACATAATAAATACATCATGGCACTTGTATGATAGTGTAAATATTAGAAAAAGCATCAAAAGCAAAACCCTTTAAAATCGGCCAAATCTGATAGGTCCGCGCTCATGAGAATTTTCAATTTTTGCAATATGTCAAATTTGTCTTAATTTTGTGTTCAAATCATAGAAATTCAGCAAAAATACATAATAAATACATCATGGCCCTTGTATGATAGTGTAAATATTAGAAAAAGCATCAAAAGCAAAACCCTTTGAAATCGGCCAAATCTGATAGGTCCGCGCTCATGAGAATTTTCAATTTTTGCAATATGTCAAATTTGTCTTAATTTTGTGTTCAAATCATAGAAATTCAGCCAAAAATACATAATAAATACATCATGGCACTTGTATGACATTGTAAATATTAGAAAAAGCATCAAAAGCAAAACCCCTTGAAATCGGCCAAATCTGATAGGTCCGCGCTCATGAGAATTTTCAATTTTTGCAATACGTCAAATTTGTCTTAATTTTATGTTCAAATCATAGAAATTCAGCCAATAATACATGATAAATACATCATGGCACTTGTATGATAGTGTAAATATTAGAAAAAGCATCAAAAGCAAAACCCTTTAAAATCGGCCAAATCTGATAGGTCCGCGCTCATGAGAATTTTCAATTTTTGCAATATGTCAAATTTGTCTTAATTTTGTGTTCAAATCATAGAAATTCAGCCAAAAATACATAATAAATACATCATGGCACTTGTATGACAGTGTAAATATTAGAAAAAGCATCAAAAGCAAAACCCTTTGAAATCGGCCAAATCTGATAGGTCCGCGCTCATGAGAATTTTCAATTTTTGCAATACGTCAAATTTGTCTTAATTTTATGTTCAAATCATAGAAATTCAGCCAAAAATACATAATAAATACATCATGGCACTTGTATGATAGTGTAAATATTAGAAAAGCATCAAAAGCAAAACCCTTATAAATCGGCCAAATCTGATAGGTCCGCGCTCATGAGAATTTTCAATTTTTGCAATATGTAAAATTTGTCTTAATTTTGTGTTCAAATCATAGACATTCAGCCAAAAATACATAATAAATACATCATGGACCTAGTATTATAGTGTAAATATTGGAAAAAGCATCAAAAGCAAAACCCTTAGAAATCGGCCAAATCTGATAGGTCCGCGCTCATGAGAATTTTCAATTTTTGCAATATGTCAAATTTGTCTTAATTTTGTGTTCAAATCATAGAAATTCAGCAAAAATACATAATAAATACATCATGGCCCTTGTATGATAGTGTAAATATTAGAAAAAGCATCGAAAGCAAAACCCTTTAAAATCGACCAAATCTGATAGGTCCGCGCTCATGAGAATTTTCAATTTTTGCAATATGTCAAATTTGTCTTAATTTTGTGTTCAAATCATAGAAATTCAGCCAAAAATACATAATAAATACATCATGGCACTTGTATGACAGTGTAAATATTAGAAAAAGCATCAAAAGCAAAACCCTTTGAAATCGGCCAAATCTGATAGGTCCGCGCTCATGAGACTTTTCAATTTTTGCAATACGTCAAATTTGTCTTAATTTTATGTTCAAATCATAGAAATTCAGCCAAAAATACATAATAAATACATCATGGCACTTGTATGATAGTGTAAATATTAGAAAAAGCATCAAAAGCAAAACCCTTTAAAATCGGCCAAATCTGATAGGTCCGCGCTCATGAGAATTTTCAATTTTTGCAATACGTCAAATTTGTCTTAATTTTATGTTCAAATCATAGAAATTCAGCCAATAATACATGATAAATACATCATGGCACTTGTATGATAGTGTAAATATTAGAAAAAGCATCAAAAGCAAAACCCTTTAAAATCGGCCAAATCTGATAGGTCCGCGCTCATGAGAATTTTCAATTTTTGCAATATGTCAAATTTGTCTTAATTTTGTGTTCAAATCATAGAAATTCAGCCAAAAATACATAATAAATACATCATGGCACTTGTATGACAGTGTAAATATTAGAAAAAGCATCAAAAGCAAAACCCTTTGAAATCGGCCAAATCTGATAGGTCCGCGCTCATGAGAATTTTCAATTTTTGCAATACGTCAAATTTGTCTTAATTTTATGTTCAAATCATAGAAATTCAGCCAAAAATACATAATAAATACATCATGGCACTTGTATGATAGTGTAAATATTAGAAAAAGCATCAAAAGCAAAACCCTTATAAATCGGCCAAATCTGATAGGTCCGCGCTCATGAGAATTTTCAATTTTTGCAATATGTAAAATTTGTCTTAATTTTGTGTTCAAATCATAGACATTCAGCCAAAAATACATAATAAATACATCATGGACCTAGTATTATAGTGTAAATATTGGAAAAAGCATCAAAAGCAAAACCCTTAGAAATCGGCCAAATCTGATAGGTCCGCGCTCATGAGAATTTTCAATTTTTGCAATATGTCAAATTTGTCTTAATTTTGTGTTCAAATCATAGAAATTCAGCAAAAATACATAATAAATACATCATGGCCCTTGTATGATAGTGTAAATATTAGAAAAAGCATCGAAAGCAAAACCCTTTAAAATCGACCAAATCTGATAGGTCCGCGCTCATGAGAATTTTCAATTTTTGCAATATGTCAAATTTGTCTTAATTTTGTGTTCAAATCATAGAAATTCAGCCAAAAATACATAATAAATACATCATGGCACTTGTATGACAGTGTAAATATTAGAAAAAGCATCAAAAGCAAAACCCTTTGAAATCGGCCAAATCTGATAGGTCCGCGCTCATGAGACTTTTCAATTTTTGCAATACGTCAAATTTGTCTTAATTTTATGTTCAAATCATAGAAATTCAGCCAAAAATACATAATAAATACATCATGGCACTTGTATGATAGTGTAAATATTAGAAAAAGCATCAAAAGCAAAACCCTTTAAAATCGGCCAAATCTGATAGGTCCGCGCTCATGAGAATTTTCAATTTTTGCAATATGTCAAATTTGTCTTAATTTTATGTTCAAATCATAGAAATTCAGCCAAAAATACATGATAAATACATCATGGACCTAGTATTATAGTGTAAATATTAGAAAAAGCATCAAAAGCAAAACCCTTTGAAATCGGCCAAATCTGATAGGACCGCGCTCATGAGAATTTTCAATTTTTGCAATACGTCAAATTTGTCTTAATTTTATGTTCAAATCATAGAAATTCAGCCAAAAATACATAATAAATAACTCATGGCACTTGTATGATAGTGTAAATATTAGAAAAAGCATCAAAAGCAAAACCCTTTAAAATCGGCCAAATCTGATAGGTCCGCGCTCATGAGAATTTTCAATTTTTGCAATATGTCAAATTTGTCTTAATTTTATGTTCAAATCATAGAAATTCAGCCAAAAATACATGATAAATAAATCATGGACCTAGTATTATAGTGTAAATATTAGAAAAAGCATCAAAAGCAAAACCCTTTGAAATCGGCCAAATCTGATAGGTCCGCGCTCATGAGAATTTTCAATTTTTGCAATATGTCAAATCTGTCTTAATTTTATGTTCAAATCATAGAAATTCAGCCAAAAATACATGATAAATACATCATGGACCTAGTATTATAGTGTAAATATTAGAAAAAGCATCAAAAGCAAAACCCTTTGAAATCGGCCAAATCTGATAGGACCGCGCTCATGAGAATTTTCAATTTTTGCAATACGTCAAATTTGTCTTAATTTTATGTTCAAATCATAGAAATTCAGCCAATAATACATAATAAATACATAGTGGCACTTGTATGATAGTGTAAATATTAGAAAAAGCATCAAAAGCAAAACCCTTTAAAATCGACCAAATCTGATAGGTCCGCGCTCATGAGAATTTTCAATTTTTGCAATATGTCAAATTTGTCTTAATTTTGTGTTCAAATCATAGAAATTCAGCCAAAAATACATAATAAATACATCATGGCACTTGTATGACAGTGTAAATATTAGAAAAAGCATCAAAAGCAAAACCCTTTAAAATCGGCCAAATCTGATAGGTCCGCGCTCATGAGAATTTTCAATTTTTGCAATATGTCAAATTTGTCTTAATTTTATGTTCAAATCATAGAAATTCAGCCAAAAATACATGATAAATAAATCATGGACCTAGTATTATAGTGTAAATATTGGAAAAAGCATCAAAAGCAAAACCCTTAGAAATCGGCCAAATCTGATAGGTCCGCGCTCATGAGAATTTTCAATTTTTGCAATACGTCAAATTTGTCTTAATTTTATGTTCAAATCATAGAAATTCAGCTAAAAATACATAATAAATACATCATGGCACTTGTATGACAGTGTAAATATTAGAAAAAGCATCAAAAGCAAAACCCTTATAAATCGGCCAAATCTGATAGGTCCGCGCTCATGAGAATTTTCAATTTTTGCAATATGTCAAATTTGTCTTAATTTTGTGTTCAAATCATAGAAATTCAGCCAAAAATACATAATAAATACATCATGGCACTTGTATGACAGTGTAAATATTAGAAAAAGCATCAAAAGCAAAACCCTTTGAAATCGGCCAAATCTGATAGGTCCGCGCTCATGAGAATTTTCAATTTTTGCAATACGTCAAATTTGTCTTAATTTTATGTTCAAATCATAGAAATTCAGCCAATAATACATGATAAATACATCATGGCACTTGTATGATAGTGTAAATATTAGAAAAAGCATCAAAAGCAAAACCCTTTAAAATCGGCCAAATCTGATAGGTCCGCGCTCATGAGAATTTTCAATTTTTGCAATATGTCAAATTTGTCTTAATGTTGTGTTCAAATCATAGAAATTCAGCCAAAAATACATAATAAATACATCATGGCACTTGTATGACATTGTAAATATTAGAAAAAGCATCAAAAGCAAAACCCCTTGAAATCGGCCAAATCTGATAGGTCCGCGCTCATGAGAATTTTCAATTTTTGCAATACGTCAAATTTGTCTTAATTTTATGTTCAAATCATAGAAATTCAGCCAAAAATACATAATAAATACATCATGGCACTTGTATGATAGTGTAAATATTAGAAAAAGCATCAAAAGCAAAACCCTTTAAAATCGGCCAAATCTGATAGGTCCGCGCTCATGAGAATTTTCAATTTTTGCAATATGTCAAATTTGTCTTAATTTTGTGTTCAAATCATAGAAATTCAGCCAAAAATACATAATAAATACATCATGGCCCTTGTATGATAGTGTAAATATTAGAAAAAGCATCAAAAGCAAAACCCTTTGAAATCGGCCAAATCTGATAGGTCCGCGCTCATGAGAATTTTCAATTTTTGCAATATGTCAAATTTGTCTTAATTTTATGTTCAAATCATAGAAATTCAGCCAAAAATACATGATAAATAAATCATGGACCTAGTATTATAGTGTAAATATTAGAAAAAGCATCAAAAGCAAAACCCTTTGAAATCGGCCAAATCTGATAGGTCCGCGCTCATGAGAATTTTCAATTTTTGCAATACGTCAAATTTGTCTTAATTTTATGTTCAAATCATAGAAATTCAGCCAATAATACATAATAAATACATAGTGGCACTTGTATGATAGTGTAAATATTAGAAAAAGCATCAAAAGCAAAACCCTTTAAAATCGACCAAATCTGATAGGTCCGCGCTCATGAGAATTTTCAATTTTTGCAATATGTCAAATTTGTCTTAATTTTGTGTTCAAATCATAGAAATTCAGCCAAAAATACATAATAAATACATCATGGCACTTGTATGACAGTGTAAATATTAGAAAAAGCATCAAAAGCAAAACCCTTTAAAATCGGCCAAATCTGATAGGTCCGCGCTCATGAGAATTTTCAATTTTTGCAATATGTCAAATTTGTCTTAATTTTATGTTCAAATCATAGAAATTCAGCCAAAAATACATGATAAATAAATCATGGACCTACTATTATAGTGTAAATATTGGAAAAAGCATCAAAAGCAAAACCCTTTGAAATCGGCGAAATCTGATAGGTCCGCGCTCATGAGAATTTTCAATTTTTGCAATACGTCAAATTTGTCTTAATTTTATGTTCAAATCATAGAAATTCAGCAAAAATTCATAATAAATACATCTTGGCACTTTTATGACAGTGTAAATATTAGAAAAAGCATCAAAAGCAAAACCCTTATAAATCGGCCAAATCTGATAGGTCCGCGCTCATGAGAATTTTCAATTTTTGCAATATGTCAAATTTGTCTTAATTTTATGTTCAAATCATAGAAATTCAGACAAAAATACATAATAAATAAATCATGGACCTAGTATTATAGTGTAAATATTAGAAAAGGCATCAAAAGCAAAACCCTTTGAAATCGGCCAAATCTGATAGGTCCGCGCTCATGAGAATTTTAAATTTTTGCAATACGTCAAATTTGTCTTAATTTTATGTTCAAATCATAGAAATTCAGCCAATAATACATAATAAATACATCATGGCACTTGTATGATAGTGTAAATGTTAGAAAAAGCATCAAAAGCAAAACCCTTTAAAATCGGCCAAATCTGATAGGTCCGCGCTCATGAGAATTTTCAATTTTTGCAATATGTCAAATTTGTCTTAATTTTGTGTTCAAATCATAGAAATTCAGCCAAAAATACATAATAAATACATCATGGCACTTGTATGACAGTGTAAATATTAGAAAAAGCATCAAAAGCAAAACCCTTTAAAATCGGCCAAATCTGATAGGTCCGCGCTCATGAGAATTTTCAATTTTTGCAATACGTCAAATTTGTCTTAATTTTATGTTCAAATCATAGAAATTCAGCCAATAATACATGATAAATACATCATGGCACTTGTATGATAGTGTAAATATTAGAAAAAGCATCAAAAGCAAAACCCTTTGAAATCGGCCAAATCTGATAGGTCCGCGCTCATGAGAATTTTCAATTTTTGCAATACGTCAAATTTGTCTTAATTTTATGTTCAAATCATAGAAATTCAGCCAATAATACATAATAAATACATCATGGCACTTGTATGATAGTGTAAATATTAGAAAAAGCATCAAAAGCAAAACCCTTTAAAATCGACCAAATCTGATAGGTCCGCGCTCATGAGAATTTTCAATTTTTGCAATATGTCAAATTTGTCTTAATTTTATGTTCAAATCATAGAAATTCAGCCAAAAATACATGATAAATAAATCATGGACCTAGTATTATAGTGTAAATATTAGAAAAAGCATCAAAAGCAAAACCCTTTGAAATCGGCCAAATCTGATAGGTCCGCGCTCATGAGAATTTTCAATTTTTGCAATATGTCAAATTTGTCTTAATTTTGTGTTCAAATCATAGAAATTCAGCCAAAAATACATAATAAATACATCATGGCACTTGTATGATAGTGTAAATATTAGAAAAAGCATCAAAAGCAAAACCCTTTGAAATCGGCCAAATCTGATAGGTCCGCGCTCATGAGAATTTTCAATTTTTGCAATATGTCAAATTTGTCTTAATTTTGTGTTCAAATGATAGAAATTCAGCAAAAAATACATAATAAATACATCCTGGCACTTGTATGACAGTGTAAATATTAGAAAAAGCATCAAAAGCAAAACCCTTTGAAATCGGCCAAATCTGATAGGTCCGCGCTCATGAGAATTTTCAATTTTTGCAATATGTCAAATTTGTCTTAATTTTAGGTTCAAATCATAGAAATTCAGCCAATAATACATAATAAATACATCATGGCACTTGTATGATAGTGTAAATGTTAGAAAAAGCATCAAAAGCAAAACCCTTTAAAATCGGCCAAATCTGATAGGTCCGCGCTCATGAGAATTTTCAATTTTTGCAATATTTCAAATTTGTCTTAATTTTGTGTTCAAATCATAGAAATTCAGCCAAAAATACATAATAAATACATCATGGCACTTGTATGATAGTGTAAATATTAGAAAAAGCATCAAAAGCAAAACCCTTTAAAATCGGCCAAATCTGATAGGTCCGCGCTCATGAGAATTTTCAATTTTTATGTCAAATTTGTCTTAATTTTGTGTTCAAATCATAGAAATTCAGCCAAAAATACATAATAAATACATCAGGGCACTTGTATGACAGTGTAAATATTAGAAAAAGCATCAAAAGCAAAACCCTTTAAAATCGGCCAAATCTGATAGGTCCGCGCTCATGAGAATTTTCAATTTTTGCAATACGTCAAATTTGTCTTAATTTTATGTTCTAATCATAGAAATTCAGCCAATAATACATGATAAATACATCATGGCACTTGTATGATAGTGTAAATATTAGAAAAAGCATCAAAAGCAAAACCCTTTAAAATCGGCCAAATCTGATAGGTCCGCGCTCATGAGAATTTTCAATTTTTGCAATATGTCAAATTTGTCTTAATTTTGTGTTCAAATCATAGAAATTCAGCCAAAAATACATAATAAATACATCATGGCACTTGTATAATACTGTAAATATTAGAAAAAGCATCAAAAGCAAAACCCTTTAAAATCGGCCAAATCTGATAGGTCCGCGCTCATGAGAATTTTCAATTTTTGCAATATGTCAAATTTGTCTTAATTTTGTGTTCAAATCATAGAAATTTAGCCAAAAATACATAATAAATACATCCTGGCACTTGTATGACAGTGTAAATATTAGAAAAAGCATCAAAAGCAAAACCCTTTGAAATCGGCCAAATCTGATAGGTCCGCGCTCATGAGAATTTTCAATTTTTGCAATATGTCAAATTTGTCTTAATTTTGTGTTCAAATCATAGAAATTCAGCCAAAAATACATAAAAAATTCATCATGGCACTTGTATGACAGTGTAAATATTAGAAAAAGCATCAAAAGCAAAACCCTTTGAAATCGGCCAAATCTGATAGGTCCGCGCTCATGAGAATTTTCAATTTTTGCAATACGTCAAATTTGTCTTAATTTTATGTTCAAATCATAGAAATTCAGCCAATAATACATAATAAATAAATCATGGCACTTGTATGATAGTGTAAATATTAGAAAAAGCATCAAAAGCAAAACCCTTTAAAATCGACCAAATCTGATAGGTCCGCGCTCATGAGAATTTTCTATTTTTGCAATATGTCAAATTTGTCTTAATTTTGTGTTCAAATCATAGAAATTCAGCCAAAAATACATAATAAATACATCATGGCACTTGTATGACAGTGTAAATATTAGAAAAAGCATCAAAAGCAAAACCCTTTGAAATCGGCCAAATCTGATAGGTCCGCGCTCATGAGAATTTTCAATTTTTGCAATATGTCAAATTTGTCTTAATATTATGTTCAAATCATAGAAATTCAGCCAAAAATACATGATAAATAAATCATGGACCTAGTATTATAGTGTAAATATTAGAAAAAGCATCAAAAGCAAAACCCTTTGAAATCGGCCAAATCTGATAGGTCCGCACTCATGAGAATTTTCAATTTTTGCAATATGTCAAATTTGTCTTAATTTTATGTTCAAATCATAGAAATTCAGCCAAAAATACATGATAAATACATCATGGACCTAGTATTATAGTGTAAATATTAGAAAAAGCATCAAAAGCAAAACCCTTTGAAATCGGCCAAATCTGATAGGTCCGCGCTCATGAGAATTTTCAATTTTTGCAATATGTCAAATTTGTCTTAATTTTATGTTCAAATCATAGAAATTCAGCCAAAAATACATGATAAATACATCATGGACCTAGTATTATAGTGTAAATATTAGAAAAAGCATCAAAAGCAAAACCCTTTGAAATCGGCCAAATCTGATAGGTCCGCGCTCATGAGAATTTTCAATTTTTGCAATATGTCAAATTTGTCTTAATTTTATGTTCAAATCATAGAAATTCAGCCAATAATACATAATAAATACATCATGGCACTTGTATGATAGTGTAAATGTTAGAAAAAGCATCAAAAGCAAAACCCTTTAAAATCGGCCAAATCTGATAGGTCCGCGCTCATGAGAATTTTCAATTTTTGCAATATGTCAAATTTGTCTTAATTTTGTGTTCAAATCATAGAAATTCAGCCAAAAATACATAATAAATACATCATGGCACTTGTATGACAGTGTAAATATTAGAAAAAGCATCAAAAGCAAAACCCTTTAAAATCGGCCAAATCTGATAGGTCCGCGCTCATGAGAATTTTCAATTTTTGCAATACGTCAAATTTGTCTTAATTTTGTGTTCAAATCATAGAAATTCAGCCAAAAATACATAATAAATACATCCTGGCACTTGTATGACAGTGTAAATATTAGAAAAAGCATCAAAAGCAAAACCCTTTGAAATCGGCCAAATCTGATAGGTCCGCGCTCATGAGAATTTTCAATTTTTGCAATATGTCAAATTTGTCTTAATTTTGTGTTCAAATCATAGAAATTCAGCCAATATTACATAATAAATACATCATGGCACTTGTATGACAGTGTAAATATTAGAAAAAGCATCAAAAGCAAAACCCTTTGAAATCGGCCAAATCTGATAGGTCCGCGCTCATGAGAATTTTCAATTTTTGCAATATGTCAAATTTGTCTTAATTTTGTGTTCAAATCATAGAAATTCAGCCAAAAATACATAATAAATACATCATGGCACTTGTATGATAGTGTAAATATTAGAAAAAGCATCAAAAGCAAAACCCTTTAAAATCGGCCAAATCTGATAGGTCCGCGCTCATGAGAATTTTCAATTTTTGCAATATGTCAAATTTGTCTTAATTTTGTGTTCAAATCATAGAAATTCAGCCAAAAATACATAATAAATACATCATGGCACTTGTATGACAGTGTAAATATTAGAAAAAGCATCAAAAGCAAAACCCTTTGAAATCGGCCAAATCTGATAGGTCCGCGCTCATGAGAATTTTCAATTTTTGCAATATGTCAAATTTGTCTTAATTTTGTGTTCAAATGATAGAAATTCAGCAAAAAATACATAATAAATACATCCTGGCACTTGTATGACAGTGTAAATATTAGAAAAAGCATCAAAAGCAAAACCCTTTGAAATCGGCCAAATCTGATAGGTCCGCGCTCATGAGAATTTTCAATTTTTGCAATATGTCAAATTTGTCTTAATTTTGTGTTCAAATCATAGAAATTCAGCCAAAAATACATAATAAATTCATCATGGCACTTGTATGACAGTGTAAATATTAGAAAAAGCATCAAAAGCAAAACCCTTTGAAATCGGCCAAATCTGATAGGTCCGCGCTCATGAGAATTTTCAATTTTTGCAATACGTCAAATTTGTCTTAATTTTATGTTCAAATCATAGAAATTCAGCCAAAAATACATGATAAATAAATCATGGACCTAGTATTATAGTGTAAATATTAGAAAAAGCATCAAAAGCAAAACCCTTTGAAATCGGCCAAATCTGATAGGTCCGCGCTCATGAGAATTTTCAATTTTTGCAATATGTCAAATTTGTCTTAATTTTAGGTTCAAATCATAGAAATTCAGCCAATAATACATAATAAATACATCATGGCACTTGTATGATAGTGTAAATGTTAGAAAAAGCATCAAAAGCAAAACCCTTTAAAATCGGCCAAATCTGATAGGTCCGCGCTCATGAGAATTTTCAATTTTTGCAATATGTCAAATTTGTCTTAATTTTGTGTTCAAATCATAGAAATTCAGCCAAAAATACATAATAAATACATCATGGCACTTGTATGACAGTGTAAATATTAGAAAAAGCATCAAAAGCAAAACCCTTTAAAATCGGCCAAATCTGATAGGTCCGCGCTCATGAGAATTTTCAATTTTTGCAATACGTCAAATTTGTCATAATTTTATGTTCAAATCATAGAAATTCAGCCAAAAATACATAATAAATACATCATGGCACTTGTATGATAGTGTAAATATTAGAAAAAGCATCAAAAGCAAAACCCTTTAAAATCGGCCAAATCTGATAGGTCCGCGCTCATGAGAATTTTCAATTTTTATGTCAAATTTGTCTTAATTTTGTGTTCAAATCATAGAAATTCAGCCAAAAATACATAATAAATACATCAGGGCACTTGTATGACAGTGTAAATATTAGAAAAAGCATCAAAAGCAAAACCCTTTAAAATCGGCCAAATCTGATAGGTCCGCGCTCATGAGAATTTTCAATTTTTGCAATACGTCAAATTTGTCTTAATTTTATGTTCAAATCATAGAAATTCAGCCAATAATACATGATAAATACATCATGGCACTTGTATGATAGTGTAAATATTAGAAAAAGCATCAAAAGCAAAACCCTTTAAAATCGGCCAAATCTGATAGGTCCGCGCTTATGAGAATTTTCAATTTTTGCAATATGTCAAATTTGTCTTAATTTTGTGTTCAAATCATAGAAATTCAGCCAAAAATACATAATAAATACATCATGGCACTTGTATAATACTGTAAATATTAGAAAAAGCATCAAAAGCAAAACCCTTTAAAATCGGCCAAATCTGATAGGTCCGCGCTCATGAGAATTTTCAATTTTTGCAATATGTCAAATTTGTCTTAATTTTGTGTTCAAATCATAGAAATTTAGCCAAAAATACATAATAAATACATCCTGGCACTTGTATGACAGTGTAAATATTAGAAAAAGCATCAAAAGCAAAACCCTTTGAAATCGGCCAAATCTGATAGGTCCGCGCTCATGAGAATTTTCAATTTTTGCAATATGTCAAATTTGTCTTAATTTTGTGTTCAAATCATAGAAATTCAGCCAAAAATACATAAAAAATTCATCATGGCACTTGTATGACAGTGTAAATATTAGAAAAAGCATCAAAAGCAAAACCCTTTGAAATCGGCCAAATCTGATAGGTCCGCGCTCATGAGAATTTTCAATTTTTGCAATACGTCAAATTTGTCTTAATTTTATGTTCAAATCATAGAAATTCAGCCAATAATACATAATAAATAAATCATGGCACTTGTATGATAGTGTAAATATTAGAAAAAGCATCAAAAGCAAAACCCTTTAAAATCGACCAAATCTGATAGGTCCGCGCTCATGAGAATTTTCTATTTTTGCAATATGTCAAATTTGTCTTAATTTTGTGTTCAAATCATAGAAATTCAGCCAAAAATACATAATAAATACATCATGGCACTTGTATGACAGTGTAAATATTAGAAAAAGCATCAAAAGCAAAACCCTTTGAAATCGGCCAAATCTGATAGGTCCGCGCTCATGAGAATTTTCAATTTTTGCAATATGTCAAATTTGTCTTAATATTATGTTCAAATCATAGAAATTCAGCCAAAAATACATGATAAATAAATCATGGACCTAGTATTATAGTGTAAATATTAGAAAAAGCATCAAAAGCAAAACCCTTTGAAATCGGCCAAATCTGATAGGTCCGCACTCATGAGAATTTTCAATTTTTGCAATATGTCAAATTTGTCTTAATTTTATGTTCAAATCATAGAAATTCAGCCAAAAATACATGATAAATACATCATGGACCTAGTATTATAGTGTAAATATTAGAAAAAGCATCAAAAGCAAAACCCTTTGAAATCGGCCAAATCTGATAGGTCCGCGCTCATGAGAATTTTCAATTTTTGCAATATGTCAAATTTGTCTTAATTTTATGTTCAAATCATAGAAATTCAGCCAATAATACATAATAAATACATCATGGCACTTGTATGATAGTGTAAATATTAGAAAAAGCATCAAAAGCAAAACCCTTTGAAATCGGCCAAATCTGATAGGTCCGCGCTCATGAGAATTTTCAATTTTTGCAATATGTCAAATTTGTCTTAATTTTGTGTTCAAATGATAGAAATTCAGCAAAAAATACATAATAAATACATCCTGGCACTTGTATGACAGTGTAAATATTAGAAAAAGCATCAAAAGCAAAACCCTTTGAAATCGGCCAAATCTGATAGGTCCGCGCTCATGAGAATTTTCAATTTTTGCAATATGTCAAATTTGTCTTAATTTTGTGTTCAAATCATAGAAATTCAGCCAAAAATACATAATAAATTCATCATGGCACTTGTATGACAGTGTAAATATTAGAAAAAGCATCAAAAGCAAAACCCTTTGAAATCGGCCAAATCTGATAGGTCCGCGCTCATGAGAATTTTCAATTTTTGCAATACGTCAAATTTGTCTTAATTTTATGTTCAAATCATAGAAATTCAGCCAAAAATACATGATAAATAAATCATGGACCTAGTATTATAGTGTAAATATTAGAAAAAGCATCAAAAGCAAAACCCTTTGAAATCGGCCAAATCTGATAGGTCCGCGCTCATGAGAATTTTCAATTTTTGCAATATGTCAAATTTGTCTTAATTTTAGGTTCAAATCATAGAAATTCAGCCAATAATACATAATAAATACATCATGGCACTTGTATGATAGTGTAAATGTTAGAAAAAGCATCAAAAGCAAAACCCTTTGAAATCGGCCAAATCTGATAGGTCCGCGCTCATGAGAATTTTCAATTTTTGCAATATGTCAAATTTGTCTTAATTTTGTGTTCAAATCATAGAAATTCAGCCAAAAATACATAATAAATACATCATGGCACTTGTATGACAGTGTAAATATTAGAAAAAGCATCAAAAGCAAAACCCTTTAAAATCGGCCAAATCTGATAGGTCCGCGCTCATGAGAATTTTCAATTTTTGCAATACGTCAAATTTGTCATAATTTTATGTTCAAATCATAGAAATTCAGCCAAAAATACATAATAAATACATCATGGCACTTGTATGATAGTGTAAATATTAGAAAAAGCATCAAAAGCAAAACCCTTTAAAATCGGCCAAATCTGATAGGTCCGCGCTCATGAGAATTTTCAATTTTTATGTCAAATTTGTCTTAATTTTGTGTTCAAATCATAGAAATTCAGCCAAAAATACATAATAAATACATCAGGGCACTTGTATGACAGTGTAAATATTAGAAAAAGCATCAAAAGCAAAACCCTTTAAAATCGGCCAAATCTGATAGGTCCGCGCTCATGAGAATTTTCAATTTTTGCAATACGTCAAATTTGTCTTAATTTTATGTTCAAATCATAGAAATTCAGCCAATAATACATGATAAATACATCATGGCACTTGTATGATAGTGTAAATATTAGAAAAAGCATCAAAAGCAAAACCCTTTAAAATCGGCCAAATCTGATAGGTCCGCGCTTATGAGAATTTTCAATTTTTGCAATATGTCAAATTTGTCTTAATTTTGTGTTCAAATCATAGAAATTCAGCCAAAAATACATAATAAATACATCATGGCACTTGTATAATACTGTAAATATTAGAAAAAGCATCAAAAGCAAAACCCTTTAAAATCGGCCAAATCTGATAGGTCCGCGCTCATGAGAATTTTCAATTTTTGCAATATGTCAAATTTGTCTTAATTTTGTGTTCAAATCATAGAAATTTAGCCAAAAATACATAATAAATACATCCTGGCACTTGTATGACAGTGTAAATATTAGAAAAAGCATCAAAAGCAAAACCCTTTGAAATCGGCCAAATCTGATAGGTCCGCGCTCATGAGAATTTTCAATTTTTGCAATATGTCAAATTTGTCTTAATTTTGTGTTCAAATCATAGAAATTCAGCCAAAAATACATAAAAAATTCATCATGGCACTTGTATGACAGTGTAAATATTAGAAAAAGCATCAAAAGCAAAACCCTTTGAAATCGGCCAAATCTGATAGGTCCGCGCTCATGAGAATTTTCAATTTTTGCAATACGTCAAATTTGTCTTAATTTTATGTTCAAATCATAGAAATTCAGCCAATAATACATAATAAATAAATCATGGCACTTGTATGATAGTGTAAATATTAGAAAAAGCATCAAAAGCAAAACCCTTTAAAATCGACCAAATCTGATAGGTCCGCGCTCATGAGAATTTTCTATTTTTGCAATATGTCAAATTTGTCTTAATTTTGTGTTCAAATCATAGAAATTCAGCCAAAAATACATAATAAATACATCATGGCACTTGTATGACAGTGTAAATATTAGAAAAAGCATCAAAAGCAAAACCCTTTGAAATCGGCCAAATCTGATAGGTCCGCGCTCATGAGAATTTTCAATTTTTGCAATATGTCAAATTTGTCTTAATATTATGTTCAAATCATAGAAATTCAGCCAAAAATACATGATAAATAAATCATGGACCTAGTATTATAGTGTAAATATTAGAAAAAGCATCAAAAGCAAAACCCTTTGAAATCGGCCAAATCTGATAGGTCCGCACTCATGAGAATTTTCAATTTTTGCAATATGTCAAATTTGTCTTAATTTTATGTTCAAATCATAGAAATTCAGCCAAAAATACATGATAAATACATCATGGACCTAGTATTATAGTGTAAATATTAGAAAAAGCATCAAAAGCAAAACCCTTTGAAATCGGCCAAATCTGATAGGTCCGCGCTCATGAGAATTTTCAATTTTTGCAATATGTCAAATTTGTCTTAATTTTATGTTCAAATCATAGAAATTCAGCCAATAATACATAATAAATACATCATGGCACTTGTATGATAGTGTAAATGTTAGAAAAAGCATCAAAAGCAAAACCCTTTAAAATCGGCCAAATCTGATAGGTCCGCGCTCATGAGAATTTTCAATTTTTGCAATATGTCAAATTTGTCTTAATTTTGTGTTCAAATCATAGAAATTCAGCCAAAAATACATAATAAATACATCATGGCACTTGTATGACAGTGTAAATATTAGAAAAAGCATCAAAAGCAAAACCCTTTAAAATCGGCCAAATCTGATAGGTCCGCGCTCATGAGAATTTTCAATTTTTGCAATACGTCAAATTTGTCTTAATTTTGTGTTCAAATCATAGAAATTCAGCCAAAAATACATAATAAATACATCCTGGCACTTGTATGACAGTGTAAATATTAGAAAAAGCATCAAAAGCAAAACCCTTTGAAATCGGCCAAATCTGATAGGTCCGCGCTCATGAGAATTTTCAATTTTTGCAATATGTCAAATTTGTCTTAATTTTGTGTTCAAATCATAGAAATTCAGCCAAAAATACATAATAAATACATCATGGCACTTGTATGATAGTGTAAATATTAGAAAAAGCATCAAAAGCAAAACCCTTTAAAATCGGCCAAATCTGATAGGTCCGCGCTCATGAGAATTTTCAATTTTTATGTCAAATTTGTCTTAATTTTGTGTTCAAATCATAGAAATTCAGCCAAAAATACATAATAAATACATCAGGGCACTTGTATGACAGTGTAAATATTAGAAAAAGCATCAAAAGCAAAACCCTTTAAAATCGGCCAAATCTGATAGGTCCGCGCTCATGAGAATTTTCAATTTTTGCAATACGTCAAATTTGTCTTAATTTTATGTTCAAATCATAGAAATTCAGCCAATAATACATGATAAATACATCATGGCACTTGTATGATAGTGTAAATATTAGAAAAAGCATCAAAAGCAAAACCCTTTAAAATCGGCCAAATCTGATAGGTCCGCGCTTATGAGAATTTTCAATTTTTGCAATATGTCAAATTTGTCTTAATTTTGTGTTCAAATCATAGAAATTCAGCCAAAAATACATAATAAATACATCATGGCACTTGTATAATACTGTAAATATTAGAAAAAGCATCAAAAGCAAAACCCTTTAAAATCGGCCAAATCTGATAGGTCCGCGCTCATGAGAATTTTCAATTTTTGCAATATGTCAAATTTGTCTTAATTTTGTGTTCAAATCATAGAAATTTAGCCAAAAATACATAATAAATACATCCTGGCACTTGTATGACAGTGTAAATATTAGAAAAAGCATCAAAAGCAAAACCCTTTGAAATCGGCCAAATCTGATAGGTCCGCGCTCATGAGAATTTTCAATTTTTGCAATATGTCAAATTTGTCTTAATTTTGTGTTCAAATCATAGAAATTCAGCCAAAAATACATAAAAAATTCATCATGGCACTTGTATGACAGTGTAAATATTAGAAAAAGCATCAAAAGCAAAACCCTTTGAAATCGGCCAAATCTGATAGGTCCGCGCTCATGAGAATTTTCAATTTTTGCAATACGTCAAATTTGTCTTAATTTTATGTTCAAATCATAGAAATTCAGCCAATAAATACATAATAAATAAATCATGGCACTTGTATGATAGTGTAAATATTAGAAAAAGCATCAAAAGCAAAACCCTTTAAAATCGACCAAATCTGATAGGTCCGCGCTCATGAGAATTTTCTATTTTTGCAATATGTCAAATTTGTCTTAATTTTGTGTTCAAATCATAGAAATTCAGCCAAAAATACATAATAAATACATCATGGCACTTGTATGACAGTGTAAATATTAGAAAAAGCATCAAAAGCAAAACCCTTTGAAATCGGCCAAATCTGATAGGTCCGCGCTCATGAGAATTTTCAATTTTTGCAATATGTCAAATTTGTCTTAATATTATGTTCAAATCATAGAAATTCAGCCAAAAATACATGATAAATAAATCATGGACCTAGTATTATAGTGTAAATATTAGAAAAAGCATCAAAAGCAAAACCCTTTGAAATCGGCCAAATCTGATAGGTCCGCACTCATGAGAATTTTCAATTTTTGCAATATGTCAAATTTGTCTTAATTTTATGTTCAAATCATAGAAATTCAGCCAAAAATACATGATAAATACATCATGGACCTAGTATTATAGTGTAAATATTAGAAAAAGCATCAAAAGCAAAACCCTTTGAAATCGGCCAAATCTGATAGGTCCGCGCTCATGAGAATTGTACATTTTTGCAATATGTCAAATTTGTCTTAATTTTATGTTCAAATCATAGAAATTCAGCCAATAATACATAATAAATACATCATGGCACTTGTATGATAGTGTAAATGTTAGAAAAAGCATCAAAAGCAAAACCCTTTAAAATCGGCCAAATCTGATAGGTCCGCGCTCATGAGAATTTTCAATTTTTGCAATATGTCAAATTTGTCTTAATTTTGTGTTCAAATCATAGAAATTCAGCCAAAAATACATAATAAATACATCATGGCACTTGTATGACAGTGTAAATATTAGAAAAAGCATCAAAAGCAAAACCCTTTAAAATCGGCCAAATCTGATAGGTCCGCGCTCATGAGAATTTTCAATTTTTGCAATACGTCAAATTTGTCTTAATTTTGTGTTCAAATCATAGAAATTCAGCCAAAAATACATAATAAATACATCCTGGCACTTGTATGACAGTGTAAATATTAGAAAAAGCATCAAAAGCAAAACCCTTTGAAATCGGCCAAATCTGATAGGTCCGCGCTCATGAGAATTTTCAATTTTTGCAATATGTCAAATTTGTCTTAATTTTGTGTTCAAATCATAGAAATTCAGCCAATAATACATAATAAATACATCATGGCACTTGTATGACAGTGTAAATATTAGAAAAAGCATCAAAAGCAAAACCCTTTGAAATCGGCCAAATCTGATAGGTCCGCGCTCATGAGAATTTTCAATTTTTGCAATATGTCAAATTTGTCTTAATTTTGTGTTCAAATCATAGAAATTCAGCCAAAAATACATAATAAATACATCATGGCACTTGTATGATAGTGTAAATATTAGAAAAAGCATCAAAAGCAAAACCCTTTAAAATCGGCCAAATCTGATAGGTCCGCGCTCATGAGAATTTTCAATTTTTGCAATATGTCAAATTTGTCTTAATTTTGTGTTCAAATCATAGAAATTCAGCCAAAAATACATAATAAATACATCATGGCACTTGTATGACAGTGTAAATATTAGAAAAAGCATCAAAAGCAAAACCCTTTGAAATCGGCCAAATCTGATAGGTCCGCGCTCATGAGAATTTTCAATTTTTGCAATATGTCAAATTTGTCTTAATTTTATGTTCAAATCATAGAAATTCAGCCAAAAATACATAATAAATACATCATGACACTTGTATGACAGTGTAAATATTAGAAAAAGCATCAAAAGCAAAACCCTTTAAAATCGGCCAAATCTGATAGGTCCGCGCTCATGAGAATTTTCAATTTTTGCAATACGTCAAATTTGTCTTAATTTTATGTTCAAATCATAGAAATTCAGCCAATAATACATAATAAATACATCATGGCACTTGTATGATAGTGTAAATATTAGAAAAAGCATCAAAAGCAAAACCCTTTAAAATCGACCAAATCTGATAGGTCCGCGCTCATGAGAATTTTCAATTTTTGCAATATGTCAAATTTGTCTTAATTTTATGTTCAAATCATAGAAATTCAGCCAAAAATACATGATAAATAAATCATGGACCTAGTATTATAGTGTAAATATTAGAAAAAGCATCAAAAGCAAAACCCTTTGAAATCGGCCAAATCTGATAGGTCCGCGCTCATGAGAATTTTCAATTTTTGCAATATGTCAAATTTGTCTTAATTTTGTGTTCAAATCATAGAAATTCAGCCAAAAATACATAATAAATACATCATGGCACTTGTATGATAGTGTAAATATTAGAAAAAGCATCAAAAGCAAAACCCTTTAAAATCGGCCAAATCTGATAGGTCCGCGCTCATGAGAATTTTCAATTTTTGCAATATGTCAAATTTGTCTTAATTTTGTGTTCAAATGATAGAAATTCAGCAAAAAATACATAATAAATACATCCTGGCACTTGTATGACAGTGTAAATATTAGAAAAAGCATCAAAAGCAAAACCCTTTGAAATCGGCCAAATCTGATAGGTCCGCGCTCATGAGAATTTTCAATTTTTGCAATATGTCAAATTTGTCTTAATTTTGTGTTCAAATCATAGAAATTCAGCCAAAAATACATAATAAATACATCATGGCACTTGTATGACAGTGTAAATATTAGAAAAAGCATCAAAAGCAAAACCCTTTAAAATCGGCCAAATCTGATAGGTCCGCGCTCATGAGAATTTTCAATTTTTGCAATACGTCAAATTTGTCATAATTTTATGTTCAAATCATAGAAATTCAGCCAAAAATACATAATAAATACATCATGGCACTTGTATGATAGTGTAAATATTAGAAAAAGCATCAAAAGCAAAACCCTTTAAAATCGGCCAAATCTGATAGGTCCGCGCTCATGAGAATTTTCAATTTTTATGTCAAATTTGTCTTAATTTTGTGTTCAAATCATAGAAATTCAGCCAAAAATACATAATAAATACATCAGGGCACTTGTATGACAGTGTAAATATTAGAAAAAGCATCAAAAGCAAAACCCTTTAAAATCGGCCAAATCTGATAGGTCCGCGCTCATGAGAATTTTCAATTTTTGCAATACGTCAAATTTGTCTTAATTTTATGTTCAAATCATAGAAATTCAGCCAATAATACATGATAAATACATCATGGCACTTGTATGATAGTGTAAATATTAGAAAAAGCATCAAAAGCAAAACCCTTTAAAATCGGCCAAATCTGATAGGTCCGCGCTTATGAGAATTTTCAATTTTTGCAATATGTCAAATTTGTCTTAATTTTGTGTTCAAATCATAGAAATTCAGCCAAAAATACATAATAAATACATCATGGCACTTGTATAATACTGTAAATATTAGAAAAAGCATCAAAAGCAAAACCCTTTAAAATCGGCCAAATCTGATAGGTCCGCGCTCATGAGAATTTTCAATTTTTGCAATATGTCAAATTTGTCTTAATTTTGTGTTCAAATCATAGAAATTTAGCCAAAAATACATAATAAATACATCCTGGCACTTGTATGACAGTGTAAATATTAGAAAAAGCATCAAAAGCAAAACCCTTTGAAATCGGCCAAATCTGATAGGTCCGCGCTCATGAGAATTTTCAATTTTTGCAATATGTCAAATTTGTCTTAATTTTGTGTTCAAATCATAGAAATTCAGCCAAAAATACATAAAAAATTCATCATGGCACTTGTATGACAGTGTAAATATTAGAAAAAGCATCAAAAGCAAAACCCTTTGAAATCGGCCAAATCTGATAGGTCCGCGCTCATGAGAATTTTCAATTTTTGCAATACGTCAAATTTGTCTTAATTTTATGTTCAAATCATAGAAATTCAGCCAATAATACATAATAAATAAATCATGGCACTTGTATGATAGTGTAAATATTAGAAAAAGCATCAAAAGCAAAACCCTTTAAAATCGACCAAATCTGATAGGTCCGCGCTCATGAGAATTTTCTATTTTTGCAATATGTCAAATTTGTCTTAATTTTGTGTTCAAATCATAGAAATTCAGCCAAAAATACATAATAAATACATCATGGCACTTGTATGACAGTGTAAATATTAGAAAAAGCATCAAAAGCAAAACCCTTTGAAATCGGCCAAATCTGATAGGTCCGCGCTCATGAGAATTTTCAATTTTTGCAATATGTCAAATTTGTCTTAATATTATGTTCAAATCATAGAAATTCAGCCAAAAATACATGATAAATAAATCATGGACCTAGTATTATAGTGTAAATATTAGAAAAAGCATCAAAAGCAAAACCCTTTGAAATCGGCCAAATCTGATAGGTCCGCACTCATGAGAATTTTCAATTTTTGCAATATGTCAAATTTGTCTTAATTTTATGTTCAAATCATAGAAATTCAGCCAAAAATACATGATAAATACATCATGGACCTAGTATTATAGTGTAAATATTAGAAAAAGCATCAAAAGCAAAACCCTTTGAAATCGGCCAAATCTGATAGGTCCGCGCTCATGAGAATTTTCAATTTTTGCAATATGTCAAATTTGTCTTAATTTTATGTTCAAATCATAGAAATTCAGCCAATAATACATAATAAATACATCATGGCACTTGTATGATAGTGTAAATGTTAGAAAAAGCATCAAAAGCAAAACCCTTTAAAATCGGCCAAATCTGATAGGTCCGCGCTCATGAGAATTTTCAATTTTTGCAATATGTCAAATTTGTCTTAATTTTGTGTTCAAATCATAGAAATTCAGCCAAAAATACATAATAAATACATCATGGCACTTGTATGACAGTGTAAATATTAGAAAAAGCATCAAAAGCAAAACCCTTTAAAATCGGCCAAATCTGATAGGTCCGCGCTCATGAGAATTTTCAATTTTTGCAATACGTCAAATTTGTCTTAATTTTGTGTTCAAATCATAGAAATTCAGCCAAAAATACATAATAAATACATCCTGGCACTTGTATGACAGTGTAAATATTAGAAAAAGCATCAAAAGCAAAACCCTTTGAAATCGGCCAAATCTGATAGGTCCGCGCTCATGAGAATTTTCAATTTTTGCAATATGTCAAATTTGTCTTAATTTTGTGTTCAAATCATAGAAATTCAGCCAAAAATACATAATAAATACATCATGGCACTTGTATGATAGTGTAAATATTAGAAAAAGCATCAAAAGCAAAACCCTTTAAAATCGGCCAAATCTGATAGGTCCGCGCTCATGAGAATTTTCAATTTTTATGTCAAATTTGTCTTAATTTTGTGTTCAAATCATAGAAATTCAGCCAAAAATACATAATAAATACATCAGGGCACTTGTATGACAGTGTAAATATTAGAAAAAGCATCAAAAGCAAAACCCTTTAAAATCGGCCAAATCTGATAGGTCCGCGCTCATGAGAATTTTCAATTTTTGCAATACGTCAAATTTGTCTTAATTTTATGTTCAAATCATAGAAATTCAGCCAATAATACATGATAAATACATCATGGCACTTGTATGATAGTGTAAATATTAGAAAAAGCATCAAAAGCAAAACCCTTTAAAATCGGCCAAATCTGATAGGTCCGCGCTTATGAGAATTTTCAATTTTTGCAATATGTCAAATTTGTCTTAATTTTGTGTTCAAATCATAGAAATTCAGCCAAAAATACATAATAAATACATCCTGGCACTTGTATGACAGTGTAAATATTAGAAAAAGCATCAAAAGCAAAACCCTTTGAAATCGGCCAAATCTGATAGGTCCGCGCTCATGAGAATTTTCAATTTTTGCAATACGTCAAATTTGTCTTAATTTTATGTTCAAATCATAGAAATTCAGCCAATAAATACATAATAAATAAATCATGGCACTTGTATGATAGTGTAAATATTAGAAAAAGCATCAAAAGCAAAACCCTTTAAAATCGACCAAATCTGATAGGTCCGCGCTCATGAGAATTTTCTATTTTTGCAATATGTCAAATTTGTCTTAATTTTGTGTTCAAATCATAGAAATTCAGCCAAAAATACATAATAAATACATCATGGCACTTGTATGACAGTGTAAATATTAGAAAAAGCATCAAAAGCAAAACCCTTTGAAATCGGCCAAATCTGATAGGTCCGCGCTCATGAGAATTTTCAATTTTTGCAATATGTCAAATTTGTCTTAATATTATGTTCAAATCATAGAAATTCAGCCAAAAATACATGATAAATAAATCATGGACCTAGTATTATAGTGTAAATATTAGAAAAAGCATCAAAAGCAAAACCCTTTGAAATCGGCCAAATCTGATAGGTCCGCACTCATGAGAATTTTCAATTTTTGCAATATGTCAAATTTGTCTTAATTTTATGTTCAAATCATAGAAATTCAGCCAAAAATACATGATAAATACATCATGGACCTAGTATTATAGTGTAAATATTAGAAAAAGCATCAAAAGCAAAACCCTTTGAAATCGGCCAAATCTGATAGGTCCGCGCTCATGAGAATTGTACATTTTTGCAATATGTCAAATTTGTCTTAATTTTATGTTCAAATCATAGAAATTCAGCCAATAATACATAATAAATACATCATGGCACTTGTATGATAGTGTAAATGTTAGAAAAAGCATCAAAAGCAAAACCCTTTAAAATCGGCCAAATCTGATAGGTCCGCGCTCATGAGAATTTTCAATTTTTGCAATATGTCAAATTTGTCTTAATTTTGTGTTCAAATCATAGAAATTCAGCCAAAAATACATAATAAATACATCATGGCACTTGTATGACAGTGTAAATATTAGAAAAAGCATCAAAAGCAAAACCCTTTAAAATCGGCCAAATCTGATAGGTCCGCGCTCATGAGAATTTTCAATTTTTGCAATACGTCAAATTTGTCTTAATTTTGTGTTCAAATCATAGAAATTCAGCCAAAAATACATAATAAATACATCCTGGCACTTGTATGACAGTGTAAATATTAGAAAAAGCATCAAAAGCAAAACCCTTTGAAATCGGCCAAATCTGATAGGTCCGCGCTCATGAGAATTTTCAATTTTTGCAATATGTCAAATTTGTCTTAATTTTGTGTTCAAATCATAGAAATTCAGCCAATAATACATAATAAATACATCATGGCACTTGTATGACAGTGTAAATATTAGAAAAAGCATCAAAAGCAAAACCCTTTGAAATCGGCCAAATCTGATAGGTCCGCGCTCATGAGAATTTTCAATTTTTGCAATATGTCAAATTTGTCTTAATTTTGTGTTCAAATCATAGAAATTCAGCCAAAAATACATAATAAATACATCATGGCACTTGTATGATAGTGTAAATATTAGAAAAAGCATCAAAAGCAAAACCCTTTAAAATCGGCCAAATCTGATAGGTCCGCGCTCATGAGAATTTTCAATTTTTGCAATATGTCAAATTTGTCTTAATTTTGTGTTCAAATCATAGAAATTCAGCCAAAAATACATAATAAATACATCATGGCACTTGTATGACAGTGTAAATATTAGAAAAAGCATCAAAAGCAAAACCCTTTGAAATCGGCCAAATCTGATAGGTCCGCGCTCATGAGAATTTTCAATTTTTGCAATATGTCAAATTTGTCTTAATTTTATGTTCAAATCATAGAAATTCAGCCAAAAATACATAATAAATACATCATGACACTTGTATGACAGTGTAAATATTAGAAAAAGCATCAAAAGCAAAACCCTTTAAAATCGGCCAAATCTGATAGGTCCGCGCTCATGAGAATTTTCAATTTTTGCAATACGTCAAATTTGTCTTAATTTTATGTTCAAATCATAGAAATTCAGCCAAAAATACATGATAAATAAATCATGGACCTAGTATTATAGTGTAAATATTAGAAAAAGCATCAAAAGCAAAACCCTTTGAAATCGGCCAAATCTGATAGGTCCGCGCTCATGAGAATTTTCAATTTTTGCAATATGTCAAATTTGTCTTAATTTTGTGTTCAAATCATAGAAATTCAGCCAAAAATACATAATAAATACATCATGGCACTTGTATGATAGTGTAAATATTAGAAAAAGCATCAAAAGCAAAACCCTTTAAAATCGGCCAAATCTGATAGGTCCGCGCTCATGAGAATTTTCAATTTTTGCAATATGTCAAATTTGTCTTAATTTTGTGTTCAAATGATAGAAATTCAGCAAAAAATACATAATAAATACATCCTGGCACTTGTATGACAGTGTAAATATTAGAAAAAGCATCAAAAGCAAAACCCTTTGAAATCGGCCAAATCTGATAGGTCCGCGCTCATGAGAATTTTCAATTTTTGCAATATGTCAAATTTGTCTTAATTTTGTGTTCAAATCATAGAAATTCAGCAAAAATACATAATAAATTCATCATGGCACTTGTATGACAGTGTAAATATTAGAAAAAGCATCAAAAGCAAAACCCTTTGAAATCGGCCAAATCTGATAGGTCCGCGCTCATGAGAATTTTCAATTTTTGCAATACGTCAAATTTGTCTTAATTTTATGTTCAAATCATAGAAATTCAGCCAAAAATACATGATAAATAAATCATGGACCTAGTATTATAGTGTAAATATTAGAAAAAGCATCAAAAGCAAAACCCTTTGAAATCGGCCAAATCTGATAGGTCCGCGCTCATGAGAATTTTCAATTTTTGCAATATGTCAAATTTGTCTTAATTTTAGGTTCAAATCATAGAAATTCAGCCAATAATACATAATAAATACATCATGGCACTTGTATGATAGTGTAAATGTTAGAAAAAGCATCAAAAGCAAAACCCTTTAAAATCGGCCAAATCTGATAGGTCCGCGCTCATGAGAATTTTCAATTTTTGCAATATGTCAAATTTGTCTTAATTTTGTGTTCAAATCATAGAAATTCAGCCAAAAATACATAATAAATACATCATGGCACTTGTATGACAGTGTAAATATAAGAAAAAGCATCAAAAGCAAAACCCTTTAAAATCGGCCAAATCTGATAGGTCCGCGCTCATGAGAATTTTCAATTTTTGCAATACGTCAAATTTGTCATAATTTTATGTTCAAATCATAGAAATTCAGCCAAAAATACATAATAAATACATCATGGCACTTGTATGATAGTGTAAATATTAGAAAAAGCATCAAAAGCAAAACCCTTTAAAATCGGCCAAATCTGATAGGTCCGCGCTCATGAGAATTTTCAATTTTTGCAATATGTCAAATTTGTCTTAATTTTGTGTTCAAATCATAGAAATTCAGCCAAAAATACATGATAAATACATCATGGCACTTGTATGACAGTGTAAATATTAGAAAAAGCATCAAAAGCAAAACCCTTTAAAATCAGCCAAATCTGATAGGTCCGCGCTCATGAGAATTTTCAATTTTTGCAATATGTCAAATTTGTCTTAATTTTGTGTTCAAATCATAGAAATTCAGCCAAAAATACATAATAAATACATCATGACACTTGTATGACAGTGTAAATATTAGAAAAAGCATCAAAAGCAAAACCCTTTGAAATCGGCCAAATCTGATAGGTCCGCGCTCATGAGAATTTTCAATTTTTGCAATATGTCAAATTTGTCTTAATTTTATGTTCAAATCATAGAAATTCAGCCAAAAATACATGATAAATAAATCATGGACCTAGTATTATAGTGTAAATATTAGAAAAAGCATCAAAAGCAAAACCCTTTGAAATCGGCCGAATCTGATAGGTCCGCGCTCATGAGAATTTTCAATTTTTGCAATATGTCAAATTTGTCTTAATTTTATGTTAAAATCATAGAAATTCAGCCAATAATACATAATAAATACATCATGGCACTTGTATGATCGTGTAAATGTTAGAAAAAGCATCAAAAGCAAAACATTTTAAAATCGGCCAAATCTGATAGGTCCGCACTCATGAGAATTTTCAATTTTTGCAATATGTCAAATTTGTCTTAATTTTATGTTCAAATCATAGAAATTCAGCCAAAAATACATGATAAATACATCATGGACCTAGTATTATAGTGTAAATATTAGAAAAAGCATCAAAAGCAAAACCCTTTGAAATCGGCCAAATCTGATAGGTCCGCGCTCATGAGAATTTTCAATTTTTGCAATATGTCAAATTTGTCTTAATTTTATGTTCAAATCATAGAAATTCAGCCAATAATACATAATAAATACATCATGGCACTTGTATGATAGTGTAAATGTTAGAAAAAGCATCAAAAGCAAAACCCTTTAAAATCGGCCAAATCTGATAGGTCCGCGCTCATGAGAATTTTCAATTTTTGCAATATGTCAAATTTGTCTTAATTTTGTGTTCAAATCATAGAAATTCAGCCAAAAATACATAATAAATACATCATGGCACTTGTATGATAGTGTAAATATTAGAAAAAGCATCAAAAGCAAAACCCTTTAAAATCGGCCAAATCTGATAGGTCCGCGCTCATGAGAATTTTCAATTTTTGCAATATGTCAAATTTGTCTTAATTTTGTGTTCAAATCATAGAAATTCAGCCAATAATACATAATAAATACATCATGGCACTTGTATGACAGTGTAAATATTAGAAAAAGCATCAAAAGCAAAACCCTTTGAAATCGGCCAAATCTGATAGGTCCGCGCTCATGAGAATTTTCAATTTTTGCAATATGTCAAATTTGTCTTAATTTTGTGTTCAAATCATAGAAATTCAGCCAAAAATACATAATAAATACATCATGGCACTTGTATGATAGTGTAAATATTAGAAAAAGCATCAAAAGCAAAACCTTTTAAAATCGGCCAAATCTGATAGGTCCGCGCTCATGAGAATTTTCAATTTTTGCAATATGTCAAATTTGTCTTAATTTTGTGTTCAAATCATAGAAATTCAGCCAAAAATACATAATAAATACATCATGGCACTTGTATGACAGTGTAAATATTAGAAAAAGCATCAAAAGCAAAACCCTTTGAAATCGGCCAAATCTGATAGGTCCGCGCTCATGAGAATTTTCAATTTTTGCAATATGTCAAATTTGTCTTAATTTTATGTTCAAATCATAGAAATTCAGCCAAAAATACATAATAAATACATCATGACACTTGTATGACAGTGTAAATATTAGAAAAAGCATCAAAAGCAAAACCCTTTGAAATCGGCCAAATCTGATAGGTCCGCGCTCATGAGAATTTTCAATTTTTGCAATACGTCAAATTTGTCTTAATTTTATGTTCAAATCATAGAAATTCAGCCAATAATACATAATAAATACATCATGGCACTTGTATGATAGTGTAAATATTAGAAAAAGCATCAAAAGCAAAACCCTTTAAAATCGACCAAATCTGATAGGTCCGCGCTCATGAGAATTTTCAATTTTTGCAATATGTCAAATTTGTCTTAATTTTATGTTCAAATCATAGAAATTCAGCCAAAAATACATGATAAATAAATCATGGACCTAGTATTATAGTGTAAATATTAGAAAAAGCATCAAAAGCAAAACCCTTTGAAATCGGCCAAATCTGATAGGTCCGCGCTCATGAGAATTTTCAATTTTTGCAATATGTCAAATTTGTCTTAATTTTAGGTTCAAATCATAGAAATTCAGCCAATAATACATAATAAATACATCATGGCACTTGTATGATAGTGTAAATGTTAGAAAAAGAATCAAAAGCAAAACCCTTTAAAATCGGCCAAATCTGATAGGTCCGCGCTCATGAGAATTTTCAATTTTTGCAATATGTCAAATTTGTCTTAATTTTGTGTTCAAATCATAGAAATTCAGCCAAAAATACATAATAAATACATCATGGCACTTGTATGACAGTGTAAATATTAGAAAAAGCATCAAAAGCAAAACCCTTTAAAATCGGCCAAATCTGATAGGTCCGCGCTCATGAGAATTTTCAATTTTTGCAATACGTCAAATTTGTCATAATTTTATGTTCAAATCATAGAAATTCAGCCAAAAATACATAATAAATACATCATGGCACTTGTATGATAGTGTAAATATTAGAAAAAGCATCAAAAGCAAAACCCTTTGAAATCGGCCAAATCTGATAGGTCCGCGCTCATGAGAATTTTCAATTTTTGCAATATGTCAAATTTGTCTTAATTTTGTGTTCAAATCATAGAAATTCAGCCAAAAATACATGATAAATACATCATGGCACTTGTATGACAGTGTAAATATTAGAAAAAGCATCAAAAGCAAAACCCTTTAAAATCAGCCAAATCTGATAGGTCCGCGCTCATGAGAATTTTCAATTTTTGCAATATGTCAAATTTGTCTTAATTTTGTGTTCAAATCATAGAAATTCAGCCAAAAATACATAATAAATTCATCATGGCACTTGTATGACAGTGTAAATATTAGAAAAAGCATCAAAAGCAAAACCCTTTGAAATCGGCCAAATCTGATAGGTCCGCGCTCATGAGAATTTTCAATTTTTGCAATACGTCAAATTTGTCTTAATTTTATGTTCAAATCATAGAAATTCAGCCAAAAATACATGATAAATAAATCATGGACCTAGTATTATAGTGTAAATATTAGAAAAAGCATCAAAAGCAAAACCCTTTGAAATCGGCCAAATCTGATAGGTCCGCGCTCATGAGAATTTTCAATTTTTGCAATATGTCAAATTTGTCTTAATTGTAGGTTCAAATCATAGAAATTCAGCCAATAATACATAATAAATACATCATGGCACTTGTATGACAGTGTAAATATTAGAAAAAGCATCAAAAGCAAAACCCTTTAAAATCGGCCAAATCTGATAGGTCCGCGCTCATGAGAATTTTCAATTTTTGCAATACGTCAAATTTGTCATAATTTTATGTTCAAATCATAGAAATTCAGCCAAAAATACATAATAAATACATCATGGCACTTGTATGATAGTGTAAATATTAGAAAAAGCATCAAAAGCAAAACCCTTTAAAATCGGCCAAATCTGATAGGTCCGCGCTCATGAGAATTTTCAATTTTTGCAATATGTCAAATTTGTCTTAATTTTGTGTTCAAATCATAGAAATTCAGCCAAAAATACATGATAAATACATCATGGCACTTGTATGACAGTGTAAATATTAGAAAAAGCATCAAAAGCAAAACCCTTTAAAATCAGCCAAATCTGATAGGTCCGCGCTCATGAGAATTTTCAATTTTTGCAATATGTCAAATTTGTCTTAATTTTGTGTTCAAATCATAGAAATTCAGCCAAAAATACATAATAAATACATCATGACACTTGTATGACAGTGTAAATATTAGAAAAAGCATCAAAAGCAAAACCCTTTGAAATCGGCCAAATCTGATAGGTCCGCGCTCATGAGAATTTTCAATTTTTGCAATATGTCAAATTTGTCTTAATTTTATGTTCAAATCATAGAAATTCAGCCAAAAATACATGATAAATAAATCATGGACCTAGTATTATAGTGTAAATATTAGAAAAAGCATCAAAAGCAAAACCCTTTGAAATCGGCCGAATCTGATAGGTCCGCGCTCATGAGAATTTTCAATTTTTGCAATATGTCAAATTTGTCTTAATTTTATGTTAAAATCATAGAAATTCAGCCAATAATACATAATAAATACATCATGGCACTTGTATGATAGTGTAAATGTTAGAAAAAGCATCAAAAGCAAAACATTTTAAAATCGGCCAAATCTGATAGGTCCGCGCTCATGAGAATTTTCAATTTTTGCAATATGTCAAATTTGTCTTAATTTTGTGTTCAAATCATAGAAATTCAGCCAAGAATACATAATAAATACATCATGGCACTTGTATGACAGTGTAAATATTAGAAAAAGCATCAAAAGCAAAACCCTTTAAAATCGACCAAATCTGATAGGTCCGCGCTCATGAGAATTTTCAATTTTTGCAATATGTCAAATTTGTCTTAATTTTATGTTAAAATCATAGAAATTCAGCCAATAATACATAATAAATACATCATGGCACTTGTATGATAGTGTAAATGTTAGAAAAAGCATCAAAAGCAAAACATTTTAAAATCGGCCAAATCTGATAGGTCCGCGCTCATGAGAATTTTCAATTTTTGCAATATGTCAAATTTGTCTTAATTTTGTGTTCAAATCATAGAAATTCAGCCAAAAATACATAATAAATACATCATGGCACTTGTATGACAGTGTAAATATTAGAAAAAGCATCAAAAGCAAAACCCTTTGAAATCGGCCGAATCTGATAGGTCCGCGCTCATGAGAATTTTCAATTTTTGCAATATGTCAAATTTGTCTTAATTTTATGTTCAAATCATAGAAATTCAGCCAATAATACATAATAAATACATCATGGCACTTGTATGATAGTGTAAATGTTAGAAGAAGCATCAAAAGCAAAACCCTTTAAAATCGGCCAAATCTGATAGCTCATGAGAATTTTCAATTTTTGCAATATGTCAAATTTGTCTTAATTTTATGTTCAAATCATAGAAATTCAGCCAAAAATACATGATAAATAAATCATGGACCTAGTATTATAGTGTAAATATTAGAAAAAGCATCAAAAGCAAAACCCTTTGAAATCGGCCGAATCTGATAGGTCCGCGCTCATGAGAATTTTCAATTTTTGCAATATGTCAAATTTGTCTTAATTTTATGTTCAAATCATAGAAATTCAGCCAATAATACATAATAAATACATCATGGACCTAGTATTATAGTGTAAATATTAGAAAAAGCATCAAAAGCAAAACTCTTTGAAATCGGCCCAATCTGATAGGTCCGCGCTCATGAGAATTTTCAATTTTTGCAATACGTCAAATTTGTCTTAATTTTATGTTCAAATCATAGAAATTCAGCCAAAAATACATAATAAATACATCATGGCACTTGTATGACAGTGTAAATATTAGAAAAAGCATCAAAAGCAAAACCCTTTGAAATCGGCCAAATCTGATAGGTCCGCGCTCATGAGAATTTTCAATTTTTGCAATATGTCAAATTTGTCTTAATTTTATGTTCAAATCATAGAAATTCAGCCAAAAATACATGATAAATAAATCATGGACCTAGTATTATAGTGTAAATATTAGAAAAAGCATCAAAAGCAAAACCCTTTGAAATCGGCCGAATCTGATAGGTCCGCGCTCATGAGAATTTTTAATTTTTGCAATATGTCAAATTTGTCTTAATTTTATGTTCAAATCATAGAAATTCAGCCAATAATACATAATAAATACATCATGGCACTTGTATGATAGTGTAAATGTTAGAAAAAGCATCAAAAGCAAAACCCTTTAAAATCGGCCAAATCTGATAGGTCCGCGCTCATGAGAATTTTCAATTTTTGCAATACGTCAAATTTGTCTTAATTTTATGTTCAAATCATAGAAATTCAGCCAAAAATACATAATAAATACATCATGGCACTTGTATGATAGTGTAAATATTAGAAAAAGCATCAAAAGCAAAACCCTTTGAAATCGGCCAAATCTGATAGGTCCGCGCTCATGAGAATTTTCAATTTTTGCAATATGTCAAATTTGTCTTAATTTTGTGTTCAAATCATAGAAATTCAGCCAAAAATACATGATAAATACATCATGGCACTTGTATGACAGTGTAAATATTAGAAAAAGCATCAAAAGCAAAACCCTTTAAAATCAGCCAAATCTGATAGGTCCGCGCTCATGAGAATTTTCAATTTTTGCAATATGTCAAATTTGTCTTAATTTTGTGTTCAAATCATAGAAATTCAGCCAAAAATACATAATAAATTCATCATGGCACTTGTATGACAGTGTAAATATTAGAAAAAGCATCAAAAGCAAAACCCTTTGAAATCGGCCAAATCTGATAGGTCCGCGCTCATGAGAATTTTCAATTTTTGCAATACGTCAAATTTGTCTTAATTTTATGTTCAAATCATAGAAATTCAGCCAAAAATACATGATAAATAAATCATGGACCTAGTATTATAGTGTAAATATTAGAAAAAGCATCAAAAGCAAAACCCTTTGAAATCGGCCAAATCTGATAGGTCCGCGCTCATGAGAATTTTCAATTTTTGCAATATGTCAAATTTGTCTTAATTGTAGGTTCAAATCATAGAAATTCAGCCAATAATACATAATAAATACATCATGGCACTTGTATGACAGTGTAAATATTAGAAAAAGCATCAAAAGCAAAACCCTTTAAAATCGGCCAAATCTGATAGGTCCGCGCTCATGAGAATTTTCAATTTTTGCAATACGTCAAATTTGTCATAATTTTATGTTCAAATCATAGAAATTCAGCCAAAAATACATAATAAATACATCATGGCACTTGTATGATAGTGTAAATATTAGAAAAAGCATCAAAAGCAAAACCCTTTAAAATCGGCCAAATCTGATAGGTCCGCGCTCATGAGAATTTTCAATTTTTGCAATATGTCAAATTTGTCTTAATTTTGTGTTCAAATCATAGAAATTCAGCCAAAAATACATGATAAATACATCATGGCACTTGTATGACAGTGTAAATATTAGAAAAAGCATCAAAAGCAAAACCCTTTAAAATCAGCCAAATCTGATAGGTCCGCGCTCATGAGAATTTTCAATTTTTGCAATATGTCAAATTTGTCTTAATTTTGTGTTCAAATCATAGAAATTCAGCCAAAAATACATAATAAATACATCATGACACTTGTATGACAGTGTAAATATTAGAAAAAGCATCAAAAGCAAAACCCTTTGAAATCGGCCAAATCTGATAGGTCCGCGCTCATGAGAATTTTCAATTTTTGCAATATGTCAAATTTGTCTTAATTTTATGTTCAAATCATAGAAATTCAGCCAAAAATACATGATAAATAAATCATGGACCTAGTATTATAGTGTAAATATTAGAAAAAGCATCAAAAGCAAAACCCTTTGAAATCGGCCGAATCTGATAGGTCCGCGCTCATGAGAATTTTCAATTTTTGCAATATGTCAAATTTGTCTTAATTTTATGTTAAAATCATAGAAATTCAGCCAATAATACATAATAAATACATCATGGCACTTGTATGATAGTGTAAATGTTAGAAAAAGCATCAAAAGCAAAACATTTTAAAATCGGCCAAATCTGATAGGTCCGCGCTCATGAGAATTTTCAATTTTTGCAATATGTCAAATTTGTCTTAATTTTGTGTTCAAATCATAGAAATTCAGCCAAGAATACATAATAAATACATCATGGCACTTGTATGACAGTGTAAATATTAGAAAAAGCATCAAAAGCAAAACCCTTTAAAATCGACCAAATCTGATAGGTCCGCGCTCATGAGAATTTTCAATTTTTGCAATATGTCAAATTTGTCTTAATTTTATGTTAAAATCATAGAAATTCAGCCAATAATACATAATAAATACATCATGGCACTTGTATGATAGTGTAAATGTTAGAAAAAGCATCAAAAGCAAAACATTTTAAAATCGGCCAAATCTGATAGGTCCGCGCTCATGAGAATTTTCAATTTTTGCAATATGTCAAATTTGTCTTAATTTTGTGTTCAAATCATAGAAATTCAGCCAAAAATACATAATAAATACATCATGGCACTTGTATGACAGTGTAAATATTAGAAAAAGCATCAAAAGCAAAACCCTTTGAAATCGGCCGAATCTGATAGGTCCGCGCTCATGAGAATTTTCAATTTTTGCAATATGTCAAATTTGTCTTAATTTTATGTTCAAATCATAGAAATTCAGCCAATAATACATAATAAATACATCATGGCACTTGTATGATAGTGTAAATGTTAGAAGAAGCATCAAAAGCAAAACCCTTTAAAATCGGCCAAATCTGATAGCTCATGAGAATTTTCAATTTTTGCAATATGTCAAATTTGTCTTAATTTTATGTTCAAATCATAGAAATTCAGCCAAAAATACATGATAAATAAATCATGGACCTAGTATTATAGTGTAAATATTAGAAAAAGCATCAAAAGCAAAACCCTTTGAAATCGGCCGAATCTGATAGGTCCGCGCTCATGAGAATTTTCAATTTTTGCAATATGTCAAATTTGTCTTAATTTTATGTTCAAATCATAGAAATTCAGCCAATAATACATAATAAATACATCATGGACCTAGTATTATAGTGTAAATATTAGAAAAAGCATCAAAAGCAAAACTCTTTGAAATCGGCCCAATCTGATAGGTCCGCGCTCATGAGAATTTTCAATTTTTGCAATACGTCAAATTTGTCTTAATTTTATGTTCAAATCATAGAAATTCAGCCAAAAATACATAATAAATACATCATGGCACTTGTATGACAGTGTAAATATTAGAAAAAGCATCAAAAGCAAAACCCTTTGAAATCGGCCAAATCTGATAGGTCCGCGCTCATGAGAATTTTCAATTTTTGCAATATGTCAAATTTGTCTTAATTTTATGTTCAAATCATAGAAATTCAGCCAAAAATACATGATAAATAAATCATGGACCTAGTATTATAGTGTAAATATTAGAAAAAGCATCAAAAGCAAAACCCTTTGAAATCGGCCGAATCTGATAGGTCCGCGCTCATGAGAATTTTTAATTTTTGCAATATGTCAAATTTGTCTTAATTTTATGTTCAAATCATAGAAATTCAGCCAATAATACATAATAAATACATCATGGCACTTGTATGATAGTGTAAATGTTAGAAAAAGCATCAAAAGCAAAACCCTTTAAAATCGGCCAAATCTGATAGGTCCGCGCTCATGAGAATTTTCAATTTTTGCAATACGTCAAATTTGTCTTAATTTTATGTTCAAATCATAGAAATTCAGCCAATAATACATGATAAATACATCATGGCACTTGTATGATAGTGTAAATATTAGAAAAAGCATCAAAAGCAAAACCCTTTAAAATCGGCCAAATCTGATAGGTCCGCGCTCATGAGAATTTTCAATTTTTGCAATATGTCAAATTTGTCTTAATTTTGTGTTCAAATCATAGAAATTCAGCCAAAAATACATAATAAATACATCATGGCACTTGTATGACAGTGTAAATATTAGAAAAAGCATCAAAAGCAAAACCCTTTAAAATCGGCCAAATCTGATAGGTCCGCGCTCATGAGAATTTTCAATTTTTGCAATATGTCAAATTTGTCTTAATTTTGTGTTCAAATCATAGAAATTCAGCCAAAAATACATAATAAATACATCCTGGCACTTGTATGACAGTGTAAATATTAGAAAAAGCATCAAAAGCAAAACCCTTTGAAATCGGCCAAATCTGATAGGTCCGCGCTCATGAGAATTTTCAATTTTTGCAATATGTCAAATTTGTCTTAATTTTGTGTTCAAATCATAGAAATTCAGCCAAAAATACATAATAAATACATCATGACACTTGTATGACAGTGTAAATATTAGAAAAAGCATCAAAAGCAAAACCCTTTAAAATCGACCAAATCTGATAGGTCCGCGCTCATGAGAATTTTCAATTTTTGCAATATGTCAAATTTGTCTTAATTTTGTGTTCAAATCATAGAAATTCAGCCAAAAATACATAATAAATACATCCTGGCACTTGTATGACAGTGTAAATATTAGAAAAAGCATCAAAAGCAAAACCCTTTAAAATCGACCAAATCTGATAGGTCCGCGCTCATGAGAATTTTCAATTTTTGCAATATGTCAAATTTGTCTTAATTTTGTGTTCAAATCATAGAAATTCAGCCAAAAATACATAATAAATACATCATGGCACTTGTATGACAGTGTAAATATTAGAAAAAGCATCAAAAGCAAAACCCTTTGAAATCGGCCAAATCTGATAGGTCCGCACTCATGAGAATTTTCAATTTTTGCAATATGTCAAATTTGTCTTAATTTTATGTTAAAATACTAGAAATTCAGCCAAAAATACATGATAAATAAATCATGGACCTAGTATTATAGTGTAAATATTAGAAAAAGCATCAAAAGCAAAACCCTTTCAAATCGGCCCAATCTGATAGGTCCGCGCTCATGAGAATTTTCAATTTTTGCAATACGTCAAATTTGTCGTAATTTTATGTTCAAATCATAGAAATTCAGCCAAAAATACATAATAAATACATCCTGGCACTTGTATGACAGTGTAAATATTAGAAAAAGCATCAAAAGCAAAACCCTTTGAAATCGGCCAAATCTGATAGGTCCGCGCTCATGAGAATTTTCAATTTTTGCAATATGTCAAATTTGTCTTAATTTTATGTTCAAATCATAGAAATTCAGCCAAAAATACATGATAAATAAATCATGGACCTAGTATTATAGTGTAAATATTAGAAAAAGCATCAAAAGCAAAACCCTTTGAAATCGGCCGAATCTGATAGGTCCGCGCTCATGAGAATTTTCAATTTTTGCAATATGTCAAATTTGTCTTAATTTTATGTTCAAATCATAGAAATTCAGCCAATAATACATAATAAATACATCATGGCACTTGTATGATAGTGTAAATGTTAGAAAAAGCATCAAAAGCAAAACCCTTTAAAATCGGCCAAATCTGATAGGTCCGCGCTCATGAGAATTTTCAATTTTTGCAATATGTCAAATTTGTCTTAATTTTGTGTTCAAATCATAGAAATTCAGCCAAATATACATAATAAATACATCATGGCACTTGTATGACAGTGTAAATATTAGAAAAAGCATCAAAAGCAAAACCCTTTGAAATCGGCCAAATCTGATAGGTCCGCGCTCATGAGAATTTTCAATTTTTGCAATATGTCAAATTTGTCTTAATTTTGTGTTCAAATCATAGAAATTCAGCCAAAAATGCATAATAAATACATCATGGCACTTGTATGACAGTGTAAATATTAGAAAAAGCATCAAAAGCAAAACCCTTTGAAATCGGCCAAATCTGATAGGTCCGCACTCATGAGAATTTTCAATTTTTGCAATATGTCAAATTTGTCTTAATTTTATGTTAAAATCATAGAAATTCAGCCAAAAATACATGATAAATAAATCATGGACCTAGTATTATAGTGTAAATATTAGAAAAAGCATCAAAAGCAAAACTCTTTGAAATCGGCCCAATCTGATAGGTCCGCGCTCATGAGAATTTTCAATTTTTGCAATACGTCAAATTTGTCTTAATTTTATGTTCAAATCATAGAAATTCAGCCAAAAATACATAATAAATACATCATGGCACTTGTATGACAGTGTAAATATTAGAAAAAGCATCAAAAGCAAAACCCTTTGAAATCGGCCAAATCTGATAGGTCCGCGCTCATGAGAATTTTCAATTTTTGCAATATGTCAAATTTGTCTTAATTTTATGTTCAAATCATAGAAATTCAGCCAAAAATACATGATAAATAAATCATGGACCTAGTATTATAGTGTAAATATTAGAAAAAGCATCAAAAGCAAAACCCTTTGAAATCGGCCGAATCTGATAGGTCCGCGCTCATGAGAATTTTCAATTTTTGCAATATGTAAAATTTGTCTTAATTTTATGTTCAAATCATAGAAATTCAGCCAATAATACATAATAAATACATCATGGCACTTGTATGATAGTGTAAATGTTAGAAAAAGCATCAAAAGCAAAACCCTTTAAAATCGGCCAAATCTGATAGGTCCGCGCTCATGAGAATTTTCAATTTTTGCAATATGTCAAATTTGTCTTAATTTTGTGTTCAAATCATAGAAATTCAGCCAAAAATACATAATAAATACATCATGGCACTTGTATGACAGTGTAAATATTAGAAAAAGCATCAAAAGCAAAACCCTTTGAAATCGGCCAAATCTGATAGGTCCGCGCTCATGAGAATTTTCAATTTTTGCAATATGTCAAATTTGTCTTAATTTTGTGTTCAAATCATAGAAATTCAGCCAAAAATACATAATAAATACATCATGGCACTTGTATGACAGTGTAAATATTAGAAAAAGCATCAAAAGCAAAACCCTTTGAAATCGGCCAAATCTGATAGGTCCGCACTCATGAGAATTTTCAATTTTTGCAATATGTCAAATTTGTCTTAATTTTATGTTAAAATCATAGAAATTCAGCCAAAAATACATGATAAATAAATCATGGACCTAGTATTATAGTGTAAATATTAGAAAAAGCATCAAAAGCAAAACTCTTTGAAATCGGCCCAATCTGATAGGTCCGCGCTCATGAGAATTTTCAATTTTTGCAATACGTCAAATTTGTCTTAATTTTATGTTCAAATCATAGAAATTCAGCCAAAAATACATAATAAATACATCATGGCACTTGTATGACAGTGTAAATATAAGAAAAAGCATCAAAAGCAAAACCCTTTTAAATCGGCCAAATCTGATAGGTCCGCGCTCATGAGAATTTTCAATTTTTGCAATATGTCAAATTTGTCTTAATTTTATGTTCAAATCATAGAAATTCAGCCAAAAATACATGATAAATAAATCATGGACCTAGTATTATAGTGTAAATATTAGAAAAAGCATCAAAAGCAAAACCCTTTGAAATCGGCCGAATCTGATAGGTCCGCGCTCATGAGAATTTTTAATTTTTGCAATATGTCAAATTTGTCTTAATTTTATGTTCAAATCATAGAAATTCAGCCAATAATACATAATAAATACATCATGGCACTTGTATGATAGTGTAAATGTTAGAAAAAGCATCAAAAGCAAAACCCTTTAAAATCGGCCAAATCTGATAGGTCCGCGCTCATGAGAATTTTCAATTTTTGCAATACGTCAAATTTGTCTTAATTTTATGTTCAAATCATAGAAATTCAGCCAATAATACATGATAAATACATCATGGCACTTGTATGATAGTGTAAATATTAGAAAAAGCATCAAAAGCAAAACCCTTTAAAATCGGCCAAATCTGATAGGTCCGCGCTCATGAGAATTTTCAATTTTTGCAATATGTCAAATTTGTCTTAATTTTGTGTTCAAATCATAGAAATTCAGCCAAAAATACATAATAAATACATCATGGCACTTGTATGACAGTGTAAATATTAGAAAAAGCATCAAAAGCAAAACCCTTTAAAATCGGCCAAATCTGATAGGTCCGCGCTCATGAGAATTTTCAATTTTTGCAATATGTCAAATTTGTCTTAATTTTGTGTTCAAATCATAGAAATTCAGCCAAAAATACATAATAAATACATCCTGGCACTTGTATGACAGTGTAAATATTAGAAAAAGCATCAAAAGCAAAACCCTTTGAAATCGGCCAAATCTGATAGGTCCGCGCTCATGAGAATTTTCAATTTTTGCAATATGTCAAATTTGTCTTAATTTTGTGTTCAAATCATAGAAATTCAGCCAAAAATACATAATAAATACATCATGACACTTGTATGACAGTGTAAATATTAGAAAAAGCATCAAAAGCAAAACCCTTTAAAATCGACCAAATCTGATAGGTCCGCGCTCATGAGAATTTTCAATTTTTGCAATATGTCAAATTTGTCTTAATTTTGTGTTCAAATCATAGAAATTTAGCCAAAAATACATAATAAATACATCATGGCACTTGTATGACAGTGTAAATATTAGAAAAAGCATCAAAAGCAAAACCCTTTAAAATCGGCCAAATCTGATAGGTCCGCACTCATGAGAATTTTCAATTTTTGCAATATGTCAAATTTGTCTTAATTTTATGTTAAAATCATAGAAATTCAGCCAAAAATACATGATAAATAAATCATGGACCTAGTATTATAGTGTAAATATTAGAAAAAGCATCAAAAGCAAAACCCTTTGAAATCGGCCCAATCTGATAGGTCCGCGCTCATGAGAATTTTCAATTTTTGCAATACGTCAAATTTGTCTTAATTTTATGTTCAAATCATAGAAATTCAGCCAAAAATACATAATAAATACATCATGGCACTTGTATGACAGTGTAAATATTAGAAAAAGCATCAAAAGCAAAACCCTTTGAAATCGGCTAAATCTGATAGGTCCGCGCTCATGAGAATTTTCAATTTTTGCAATATGTCAAATTTGTCTTAATTTTATGTTCAAATCATAGAAATTCAGCCAAAAATACATGATAAATAAATCATGGACCTAGTATTATAGTGTAAATATTAGAAAAAGCATCAAAAGCAAAACCCTTTGAAATCGGCCGAATCTGATAGGTCCGCGCTCATGAGAATTTTCAATTTTTGCAATATGTAAAATTTGTCTTAATTTTGTGTTCAAATCATAGAAATTCAGCCAATAATACATTATAAATACATCATGGCACTTGTATGATAGTGTAAATGTTAGAAAAAGCATCAAAAGCAAAACCCTTTAAAATCGGCCAAATCTGATAGGTCAGCGCTCATGAGAATTTTCAATTTTTGCAATATGTCAAATTTGTCTTAATTTTGTGTTCAAATCATAGAAATTCAGCCAAAAATACATAATAAATACATCATGGCACTTGTATGACAGTGTAAATATTAGAAAAAGCATCAAAAGCAAAACCCTTTAAAATCGGCCAAATCAGATAGGTCCGCGCTCATGAGAATTTTCAATTTTTGCAATATGTCAAATTTGTCTTAATTTTGTGTTCAAATCATAGAAATTCAGCCAAAAATACATAATAAATACATCCTGGCACTTGTATGACAGTGTAAATATTAGAAAAAGCATCAAAAGCAAAACCCTTTGAAATCGGCCAAATCTGATAGGTCCGCGCTCATGAGAATTTTCAATTTTTGCAATATGTCAAATTTGTCTTAATTTTGTGTTCAAATCATAGAAATTCAGCCAAAAATACATAATAAATACATCATGACACTTGTATGACAGTGTAAATATTAGAAAAAGCATCAAAAGCAAAACCCTTTAAAATCGACCAAATCTGATAGGTCCGCGCTCATGAGAATTTTCAATTTTTGCAATATGTCAAATTTGTCTTAATTTTGTGTTCAAATCATAGAAATTTAGCCAAAAATACATAATAAATACATCATGGCACTTGTATGACAGTGTAAATATTAGAAAAAGCATCAAAAGCAAAACCCTTTAAAATCGGCCAAATCTGATAGGTCCGCACTCATGAGAATTTTCAATTTTTGCAATATGTCAAATTTGTCTTAATTTTATGTTAAAATCATAGAAATTCAGCCAAAAATACATGATAAATAAATCATGGACCTAGTATTATAGTGTAAATATTAGAAAAAGCATCAAAAGCAAAACCCTTTGAAATCGGCCCAATCTGATAGGTCCGCGCTCATGAGAATTTTCAATTTTTGCAATACGTCAAATTTGTCTTAATTTTATGTTCAAATCATAGAAATTCAGCCAAAAATACATAATAAATACATCATGGCACTTGTATGACAGTGTAAATATTAGAAAAAGCATCAAAAGCAAAACCCTTTGAAATCGGCTAAATCTGATAGGTCCGCGCTCATGAGAATTTTCAATTTTTGCAATATGTCAAATTTGTCTTAATTTTATGTTCAAATCATAGAAATTCAGCCAAAAATACATGATAAATAAATCATGGACCTAGTATTATAGTGTAAATATTAGAAAAAGCATCAAAAGCAAAACCCTTTGAAATCGGCCGAATCTGATAGGTCCGCGCTCATGAGAATTTTCAATTTTTGCAATATGTAAAATTTGTCTTAATTTTGTGTTCAAATCATAGAAATTCAGCCAATAATACATTATAAATACATCATGGCACTTGTATGATAGTGTAAATGTTAGAAAAAGCATCAAAAGCAAAACCCTTTAAAATCGGCCAAATCTGATAGGTCAGCGCTCATGAGAATTTTCAATTTTTGCAATATGTCAAATTTGTCTTAATTTTGTGTTCAAATCATAGAAATTCAGCCAAAAATACATAATAAATACATCATGGCACTTGTATGACAGTGTAAATATTAGAAAAAGCATCAAAAGCAAAACCCTTTAAAATCGGCCAAATCAGATAGGTCCGCGCTCATGAGAATTTTCAATTTTTGCAATATGTCAAATTTGTCTTAATTTTGTGTTCAAATCATAGAAATTCAGCCAAAAATACATAATAAATACATCATGGCACTTGTATGACAGTGTTAATATTAGAAAAAGCATCAAAAGCAAAACCCTTTAAAATCGGCCAAATCTGATAGGTCCGCGCTCATGAGAATTTTCAATTTTTGCAATACGTCAAATTTGTCTTAATTTTATGTTCAAATCATAGAAATTCAGCCAATAATACATGATAAATACATCATGGCACTTGTATGATAGTGTAAATATTAGAAAAAGCATCAAAAGCAAAACCCTTTAAAATCGGCCAAATCTGATAGGTCCGCGCTCATGAGAATTTTCAATTTTTGCAATATGTCAAATTTGTCATAATTTTATGTTCAAATCATAGAAATTCAGCCAATAATACATAATAAATACATCATGGCACTTGTATGATAGTGTAAATGTTAGAAAAAGCATCAAAAGCAAAACCCTTTAAAATCGGCCAAATCTGATAGGTCCGCGCTCATGAGAATTTTCAATTTTTGCAATATGTCAAATTTGTCTTAATTTTGTGTTCAAATCATAGAAATTCAGCCAAAAATACATAATAAATACATCATGGCGCTTGTATGACAGTGTAAATATTAGAAAAAGCATCAAAAGCAAAACCCTTTAAAATCGGCCAAATCTGATAGGTCCGCGCTCATGAGAATTTTCAATTTTTGCAATATGTCAAATTTGTCTTAATTTTGTGTTCAAATCATAGAAATTCAGCCAAAAATACATAATAAATACATCATGGCACTTGTATGACAGTGTAAATATTAGAAAAAGCATCAAAAGCAAAACCCTTTAAGATCGGCCAAATCTGATAGGTCCGCGCTCATGAGAATTTTCAATTTTTGCAATACGTCAAATTTGTCTTAATTTTATGTTCAAATCATAGAAATTCAGCCAATAATACATAATAAATACATCATGGACCTTGTATGATAGTGTAAATATTAGAAAAAGTATCAAAAGCAAAACCCTTTAAAATCGACGAAATCTGATAGGTCCGCGCTCATGAGAATTTTCAATTTTTGCAATATGTCAAATTTGTCTTAATTTTGTGTTCAAATCATAGAAATTCAGCCAAAAATACATAATAAATACATACTGGCACTTGTATGACAGTGTAAATATTAGAAAAAGCATCAAAAGCAAAACCCTTTAAAATCGACCAAATCTGATAGGTCCGCGCTCATGAGAATTTTCAATTTTTGCAATATGTCAAATTTGTCTTAATTTTGTGTTCAAATCATAGAAATTCAGCCAAAAATACATAATAAATACATCATGGCACTTGTATGACAGTGTAAATATTAGAAAAAGCATCAAAAGCAAAACCCTTTGAAATCGGCCAAATCTGATAGGTCCGCACTCATGAGAATTTTCAATTTTTGCAATATGTCAAATTTGTCTTAATTTTATGTTCAAATCATAGAAATTCAGCCAAAAATACATGATAAATAAATCATGGACCTAGTATTATAGTGTAAATATTAGAAAAAGCATCAAAAGCAAAACCCTTTGAAATCGGCCGAATCTGATAGGTCCGCGCTCATGAGAATTTTCAATTTTTCCAATACGTCAAATTTGTCTTAATTTTATGTTCAAATCATAGAAATTCAGCCAAAAATACATAATAAATACATCATGGCACTTGTATGACAGTGTAAATATTAGAAAAAGCATCAAAAGCAAAACCCTTTGAAATCGGCCAAATCTGATAGGTCCGCGCTCATGAGAATTTTCAATTTTTGCAATATGTCAAATTTGTCTTAATTTTATGTTCAAATCATAGAAATTCAGCCAAAAATACATGATAAATAAATCATGGACCTAGTATTATAGTGTAAATATTAGAAAAAGCATCAAAAGCAAAACCCTTTGAAATCGGCCAAATCTGATAGGTCCGCGCTCATGAGAATTTTCAATTTTTGCAATATGTCAAATTTGTCTTAATTTTGTGTTCAAATCATAGAAATTCAGCCAAAAATACATAATAAATACATCATGGCACTTGTATGACAGTGTAAATATTAGAAAAAGCATCAAAAGCAAAACCCTTTAAAATCGGCCAAATCTGATAGGTCCGCGCTCATGAGAATTTTCAATTTTTGCAATATGTCAAATTTGTCTTAATTTTGTGTTCAAATCATAGAAATTCAGCCAAAAATACATAATAAATACATCATGGCACTTGTATGACAGTGTAAATATTAGAAAAAGCATCAACAGCAAAACCCTTTAAAATCGGCCAAATCTGATAGGTCCGCACTCATGAGAATTTTCAATTTTTGCAATATGTCAAATTTGTCTTAATTTTATGTTCAAATCATAGAAATTCAGCCAAAAATACATAATAAATACATCATGGCACTTGTATGACAGTGTAAATATTAGAAAAAGCATCAAAAGCAAAACCCTTTAAAATCGGCCAAATCTGATAGGTCCGCACTCATGAGAATTTTCAATTTTTGCAATATGTCAAATTTGTCTTAATTTTATGTTCAAATCATAGAAATTCAGCCAAAAATACATGATAAATAAATCATGGACCTAGTATTATAGTGTAAATATTAGAAAAAGCATCAAAAGCAAAACCCTTTGAAATCGGCCGAATCTGATAGGTCCGCGCTCATGAGAATTTTCAATTTTTGCAATACGTCAAATTTTTCTTAATTTTATGTTCAAATCATAGAAATTCAGCCAAAAATACATAATAAATACATCATGGCACTTGTATGACAGTGTAAATATTAGAAAAAGCATCAAAAGCAAAACCCTTTGAAATCGGCCAAATCTGATAGGTCCGCGCTCATGAGAATTTTCAATTTTTGCAATATGTCAAATTTGTCTTAATTTTATGTTCAAATCATAGAAATTCAGCCAAAAATACATGATAAATAAATCATGGCCCCTAGTATTATAGTGTAAATATTAGAAAAAGCATCAAAAGCAAAACCCTTTAAAATCGGCCAAATCTGATAGGTCCGCGCTCATGAGAATTTTCAATTTTTGCAATATGTCAAATTTGTCTTAATTTTGTGTTCAAATCATAGAAATTCAGCCAAAAATACATAATAAATACATCATGGCACTTGTATGACAGTGTAAATATTAGAAAAAGCATCAAAAGCAAAACCCTTTAAAATCGGCCAAATCTGATAGGTCCGCGCTCATGAGAATTTTCAATTTTTGCAATATGTCAAATTTGTCTTAATTTTGTGTTCAAATCATAGAAATTCAGCCAAAAATACATAATAAATACATCATGGCACTTGTATGACAGTGTAAATATTAGAAAAAGCATCAACAGCAAAACCCTTTAAAATCGGCCAAATCTGATAGGTCCGCACTCATGAGAATTTTCAATTTTTGCAATATGTCAAATTTGTCTTAATTTTATGTTCAAATCATAGAAATTCAGCCAAAAATACATGATAAATAAATCATGGACCTAGTATTATAGTGTAAATATTAGAAAAAGCATCAAAAGCAAAACCCTTTGAAATCGGCGTAATCTGATAGGTCCGCGCTCATGAGAATTTTCAATTTTTCCAATACGTCAAATTTGTCTTAATTTTATGTTCAAATCATAGAAATTCAGCCAAAAATACATAATAAATACATCATGGCACTTGTATGACAGTGTAAATATTAGAAAAAGCATCAAAAGCAAAACCCTTTGAAATCGGCCAAATCTGATAGGTCCGCGCTCATGAGAATTTTCAATTTTTGCAATATGTCAAATTTGTCTTAATTTTGTGTTCAAATCATAGAAATTCAGCCAAAAATACATAATAAATACATCATGGCACTAGTATGACAGTGTAAATATTAGAAAAAGCATCAACAGCAAAACCCTTTAAAATCGGCCAAATCTGATAGGTCCGCACTCATGAGAATTTTCAATTTTTGCAATATGTCAAATTTGTCTTAATTTTATGTTCAAATCATAGAAATTCAGCAAAAATTACATGATAAATAAATCATGGACCTAGTATTATAGTGTAAATATTAGAAAAAGCATCAAAAGCAAAACCCTTTGAAATCGGCCGAATCTGATAGGTCCGCGCTCATGAGAATTTTCAATTTTTGCAATACGTCAAATTTGTCTTAATTTTATGTTCAAATCATAGAAATTCAGCCAAAAATACATAATAAATACATCATGGCACTTGTATGACAGTGTAAATATTAGAAAAAGCATCAAAAGCAAAACCCTTTAAAATCGGCCAAATCTGATAGGTCCGCACTCATGAGAATTTTCAATTTTTGCAATATGTCAAATTTGTCTTAATTTTATGTTCAAATCATAGAAATTCAGCCAAAAATACATGATAAATAAATCATGGACCTAGTATTATAGTGTAAATATTAGAAAAAGCATCAAAAGCAAAACCCTTTGAAATCGGCCGAATCTGATAGGTCCGCGCTCATGAGAATTTTCAATTTTTGCAATACGTCAAATTTGTCTTAATTTTATGTTCAAATCATAGAAATTCAGCCAAAAATACATAATAAATACATCATGGCACTTGTATGACAGTGTAAATATTAGAAAAAGCATCAAAAGCAAAACCCTTTGAAATCGGCCAAATCTGATAGGTCCGCGCTCATGAGAATTTTCAATTTTTGCAATATGTCAAATTTGTCTTAATTTTATGTTCAAATCATAGAAATTCAGCCAAAAATACATGATAAATAAATCATGGACCTAGTATTATAGTGTAAATATTAGAAAAAGCATCAAAAGCAAAACCCTTTAAAATCGGCCAAATCTGATAGGTCCGCGCTCATGAGAATTTTCAATTTTTGCAATATGTCAAATTTGTCTTAATTTTGTGTTCAAATCATAGAAATTCAGCCAAAAATACATAATAAATACATCATGGCACTTGTATGACAGTGTAAATATTAGAAAAAGCATCAAAAGCAAAACCCTTTAAAATCGGCCAAATCTGATAGGTCCGCACTCATGAGAATTTTCAATTTTTGCAATATGTCAAATTTGTCTTAATTTTATGTTCAAATCATAGAAATTCAGCCAAAAATACATGATAAATAAATCATGGACCTAGTATTATAGTGTAAATATTAGAAAAAGCATCAAAAGCAAAACCCTTTGAAATCGGCTCAATCTGATTGGTCCGCGCTCATGAGAATTTTCAATTTTTGCAATACGTCAAATTTGTCTTAATTTTATGTTCAAATCATAGAAATTCAGCCAAAAATACATAATAAATACATCATGGCACTTGTATGACAGTGTAAATATTAGAAAAAGCATCAAAAGCAAAACCCTTTAAAATCGGCCAAATCTGATAGGTCCGCACTCATGAGAATTTTCAATTTTTGCAATATGTCAAATTTGTCTTAATTTTATGTTCAAATCATAGAAATTCAGCCAAAAATACATGATAAATAAATCATGGCACTAGTATGATAGTGTAAATATTAGAAAAAGCATCAAAAGCAAAACCCTTTGAAATCGGCCGAATCTGATAGGTCCGCGCTCATGAGAATTTTCAATTTTTGCAATACGTCAAATTTGTCTTAATTTTATGTTCAAATCATAGAAATTCAGCCAAAAATACATAATAAATACATCATGGCACTTGTATGACAGTGTAAATATTAGAAAAAGCATCAAAAGCAAAACCCTTTGAAATCGGCCAAATCTGATAGGTCCGCGCTCATGAGAATTTTCAATTTTTGCAATATGTCAAATTTGTCTTAATTTTATGTTCAAATCATAGAAATTCAGCCAAAAATACATGATAAATAAATCATGGACCTAGTATTATAGTGTAAATATTAGAAAAAGCATCAAAAGCAAAACCCTTTGAAATCGGCCAAATCTGATAGGTCCGCGCTCATGAGAATTTTCAATTTTTGCAATATGTCAAATTTGTCTTAATTTTATGTTCAAATCATAGAAATTCAGCCAATAATACATAATAAATACATCATGGCACTTGTATGATAGTGTAAATGTTAGAAAAAGCATCAAAAGCAAAACCCTTTAAAATCGGCCAAATCTGATAGGTCCGCGCTCATGAGAATTTTCAATTTTTGCAATATGTCAAATTTGTCTTAATTTTGTGTTCAAATCATAGAAATTCAGCCAAAAATACATAATAAATACATCATGGCACTTGTATGACAGTGTAAATATTAGAAAAAGCATCAAAAGCAAAACCCTTTAAAATCGGCCAAATCTGATAGGTCCGCGCTCATGAGAATTTTCAATTTTTGCAATATGTCAAATTTGTCTTAATTTTGTGTTCAAATCATAGAAATTCAGCCAAAAATACATAATAAATACATCATGGCACTTGTATGACAGTGTAAATATTAGAAAAAGCATCAAAAGCAAAACCCTTTGAAATCGGCCAAATCTGATAGGTCCGCACTCATGAGAATTTTCAATTTTTGCAATATGTCAAATTTGTCTTAATTTTATGTTCAAATCATAGAAATTCAGCCAAAAATACATGATAAATAAATCATGGACCTAGTATTATAGTGTAAATATTAGAAAAAGCATCAAAAGCAAAACCCTTTGAAATCGGCCCAATCTGATAGGTCCGCGCTCATGAGAATTTTCAATTTTTGCAATACGTAAAATTTGTCTTAATTTTATGTTCAAATCATAGAAATTCAGCCAAAAATACATAATAAATACATCATGGCACTTGTATGATAGTGTAAATATTAGAAAAAGCATCAAAAGCAAAACCCTTTGAAATCGGCCAAATCTGATAGGTCCGCGCTCATGAGAATTTTCAATTTTTGCAATACGTCAAATTTGTCTTAATTTTATGTTCAAATCATAGAAATTCAGCCAAAAATACATAATAAATACATCATGGCACTTGTATGATAGTGTAAATATTAGAAAAAGCATCAAAAGCAAAACCCTTTAAAATCGGCCAAATCTGATAGGTCCGCGCTCATGAGAATTTTCAATTTTTGCAATATGTCAAATTTGTCTTAATTTTGTGTTCAAATCATAGAAATTCAGCCAAAAATACATAATAAATACATCATGGCACTTGTATGACAGTGTAAATATTAGAAAAAGCATCAAAAGCAAAACCCTTTAAAATCGGCCAAATCTGATAGGTCCGCGCTCATGAGAATTTTCAATTTTTGCAATATGTCAAATTTGTCTTAATTTTGTGTTCAAATCATAGAAATTCAGCCAAAAATACATAATAAATACATCCTGGCACTTGTATGACAGTGTAAATATTAGAAAAAGCATCAAAAGCAAAACCCTTTGAAATCGGCCAAATCTGATAGGTCCGCGCTCATGAGAATTTTCAATTTTTGCAATATGTCAAATTTGTCTTAATTTTGTGTTCAAATCATAGAAATTCAGCCAAAAATACATAATAAATACATCATGACACTTGTATGATAGTGTAAATATTAGAAAAAGCATCAAAAGCAAAACCCTTTAAAATCGACCAAATCTGATAGGTCCGCGCTCATGAGAATTTTCAATTTTTGCAATATGTCAAATTTGTCTTAATTTTGTGTTCAAATCATAGAAATTCAGCCAAAAATACATAATAAATACATCCTGGCACTTGTATGACAGTGTAAATATTAGAAAAAGCATCAAAAGCAAAACCCTTTGAAATCGGCCAAATCTGATAGGTCCGCGCTCATGAGAATTTTCAATTTTTGCAATATGTCAAATTTGTCTTAATTTTGTGTTCAAATCATAGAAATTCAGCCAAAAATACATAATAAATACATCCTGGCACTTGTATGACAGTGTAAATATTAGAAAAAGCATCAAAAGCAAAACCCTTTAAAATCGACCAAATCTGATAGGTCCGCGCTCATGAGAATTTTCAATTTTTGCAATATGTCAAATTTGTCTTAATTTTGTGTTCAAATCATAGAAATTCAGCCAAAAATACATAATAAATACATCATGGCACTTGTATGACAGTGTAAATATTAGAAAAAGCATCAAAAGCAAAACCCTTTGAAATCGGCCAAATCTGATAGGTCCGCACTCATGAGAATTTTCAATTTTTGCAATATGTCAAATTTGTCTTAATTTTATGTTCAAATCATAGAAATTCAGCCAAAAATACATGATAAATAAATCATGGACCTAGTATTATAGTGTAAATATTAGAAAAAGCATCAAAAGCAAAACCCTTTGAAATCGGCCCAATCTGATAGGTCCGCGCTCATGAGAATTTTCAATTTTTGCAATACGTCAAATTTGTCTTAATTTTATGTTCAAATCATAGAAATTCAGCCAAAAATACATAATAAATACATCATTGCACTTGTATGACAGTGTAAATATTAGAAAAAGCATCAAAAGCAAAACCCTTTGAAATCGGCCAAATCTGATAGGTCCGCGCTCATGAGAATTTTCAATTTTTGCAATATGTCAAATTTGTCTTAATTTTATGTTCAAATCATAGAAATTCAGCCAAAAATACATGATAAATAAATCATGGACCTAGTATTATAGTGTAAATATTAGAAAAAGCATCAAAAGCAAAACCCTTTGAAATCGGCCAAATCTGATAGGTCCGCGCTCATGAGAATTTTCAATTTTTGCAATATGTCAAATTTGTCTTAATTTTATGTTCAAATCATAGAAATTCAGCCAATAATACATAATAAATACATCATGGCACTTGTATGATAGTGTAAATGTTAGAAAAAGCATCAAAAGCAAAACCCTTTAAAATCGGCCAAATCTGATAGGTCCGCGCTCATGAGAATTTTCAATTTTTGCAATATGTCAAATTTGTCTTAATTTTGTGTTCAAATCATAGAAATTCAGCCAAAAATACATAATAAATACATCATGGCACTTGTATGACAGTGTAAATATTAGAAAAAGCATCAAAAGCAAAACCCTTTAAAATCGGCCAAATCTGATAGGTCCGCGCTCATGAGAATTTTCAATTTTTGCAATATGTCAAATTTGTCTTAATTTTGTGTTCAAATCATAGAAATTCAGCCAAAAATACATAATAAATACATCCTGGCACTTGTATGACAGTGTAAATATTAGAAAAAGCATCAAAAGCAAAACCCTTTGAAATCGGCCAAATCTGATAGGTCCGCGCTCATGAGAATTTTCAATTTTTGCAATATGTCAAATTTGTCTTAATTTTGTGTTCAAATCATAGAAATTCAGCCAAAAATACATAATAAATACATCATGACACTTGTATGATAGTGTAAATATTAGAAAAAGCATCAAAAGCAAAACCCTTTAAAATCGACCAAATCTGATAGGTCCGCGCTCATGAGAATTTTCAATTTTTGCAATATGTCAAATTTGTCTTAATTTTGTGTTCAAATCATAGAAATTCAGCCAAAAATACATAATAAATACATCCTGGCACTTGTATGACAGTGTAAATATTAGAAAAAGCATCAAAAGCAAAACCCTTTGAAATCGGCCAAATCTGATAGGTCCGCGCTCATGAGAATTTTCAATTTTTGCAATATGTCAAATTTGTCTTAATTTTGTGTTCAAATCATAGAAATTCAGCCAAAAATACATAATAAATACATCCTGGCACTTGTATGACAGTGTAAATATTAGAAAAAGCATCAAAAGCAAAACCCTTTAAAATCGACCAAATCTGATAGGTCCGCGCTCATGAGAATTTTCAATTTTTGCAATATGTCAAATTTGTCTTAATTTTGTGTTCAAATCATAGAAATTCAGCCAAAAATACATAATAAATACATCATGGCACTTGTATGACAGTGTAAATATTAGAAAAAGCATCAAAAGCAAAACCCTTTGAAATCGGCCAAATCTGATAGGTCCGCACTCATGAGAATTTTCAATTTTTGCAATATGTCAAATTTGTCTTAATTTTATGTTCAAATCATAGAAATTCAGCCAAAAATACATGATAAATAAATCATGGACCTAGTATTATAGTGTAAATATTAGAAAAAGCATCAAAAGCAAAACCCTTTGAAATCGGCCCAATCTGATAGGTCCGCGCTCATGAGAATTTTCAATTTTTGCAATACGTCAAATTTGTCTTAATTTTATGTTCAAATCATAGAAATTCAGCCAAAAATACATAATAAATACATCATTGCACTTGTATGACAGTGTAAATATTAGAAAAAGCATCAAAAGCAAAACCCTTTGAAATCGGCCAAATCTGATAGGTCCGCGCTCATGAGAATTTTCAATTTTTGCAATATGTCAAATTTGTCTTAATTTTATGTTCAAATCATAGAAATTCAGCCAAAAATACATGATAAATAAATCATGGACCTAGTATTATAGTGTAAATATTAGAAAAAGCATCAAAAGCAAAACCCTTTGAAATCGGCCAAATCTGATAGGTCCGCGCTCATGAGAATTTTCAATTTTTGCAATATGTCAAATTTGTCTTAATTTTGTGTTCAAATCATAGAAATTCAGCCAATAATACATAATAAATACATCATGGCACTTGTATGACAGTGTAAATATTAGAAAAAGCATCAAAAGCAAAACCCTTTAAAATCGGCCAAATCTGATAGGTCCGCGCTCATGAGAATTTTCAATTTTTGCAATATGTCAAATTTGTCTTAATTTTGTGTTCAAATCATAGAAATTCAGCCAAAAATACATAATAAATACATCCTGGCACTTGTATGACAGTGTAAATATTAGAAAAAGCATCAAAAGCAAAACCCTTTGAAATCGGCCAAATCTGATAGGTCCGCGCTCATGAGAATTTTCAATTTTTGCAATATGTCAAATTTGTCTTAATTTTGTGTTCAAATCATAGAAATTCAGCCAAAAATACATAATAAATACATCCTGGCACTTGTATGACAGTGTAAATATTAGAAAAAGCATCAAAAGCAAAACCCTTTGAAATCGGCCAAATCTGATAGGTCCGCGCTCATGAGAATTTTCAATTTTTGCAATATGTCAAATTTGTCTTAATTTTGTGTTCAAATCATAGAAATTCAGCCAAAAATACATAATAAATACATCCTGGCACTTGTATGACAGTGTAAATATTAGAAAAAGCATCAAAAGCAAAACCCTTTAAAATCGACCAAATCTGATAGGTCCGCGCTCATGAGAATTTTCAATTTTTGCAATATGTCAAATTTGTCTTAATTTTGTGTTCAAATCATAGAAATTCAGCCAAAAATACATAATAAATACATCATGGCACTTGTATGACAGTGTAAATATTAGAAAAAGCATCAAAAGCAAAACCCTTTGAAATCGGCCAAATCTGATAGGTCCGCACTCATGAGAATTTTCAATTTTTGCAATATGTCAAATTTGTCTTAATTTTATGTTCAAATCATAGAAATTCAGCCAAAAATACATGATAAATAAATCATGGACCTAGTATTATAGTGTAAATATTAGAAAAAGCATCAAAAGCAAAACCCTTTGAAATCGGCCCAATCTGATAGGTCCGCGCTCATGAGAATTTTCAATTTTTGCAATACGTCAAATTTGTCTTAATTTTATGTTCAAATCATAGAAATTCAGCCAAAAATACATAATAAATACATCATTGCACTTGTATGACAGTGTAAATATTAGAAAAAGCATCAAAAGCAAAACCCTTTGAAATCGGCCAAATCTGATAGGTCCGCGCTCATGAGAATTTTCAATTTTTGCAATATGTCAAATTTGTCTTAATTTTATGTTCAAATCATAGAAATTCAGCCAAAAATACATGATAAATAAATCATGGACCTAGTATTATAGTGTAAATATTAGAAAAAGCATCAAAAGCAAAACCCTTTGAAATCGGCCAAATCTGATAGGTCCGCGCTCATGAGAATTTTCAATTTTTGCAATATGTCAAATTTGTCTTAATTTTATGTTCAAATCATAGAAATTCAGCCAATAATACATAATAAATACATCATGGCACTTGTATGATAGTGTAAATGTTAGAAAAAGCATCAAAAGCAAAACCCTTTAAAATCGGCCAAATCTGATAGGTCCGCGCTCATGAGAATTTTCAATTTTTGCAATATGTCAAATTTGTCTTAATTTTGTGTTCAAATCATAGAAATTCAGCCAAAAATACATAATAAATACATCATGGCACTTGTATGACAGTGTAAATATTAGAAAAAGCATCAAAAGCAAAACCCTTTAAAATCGGCCAAATCTGATAGGTCCGCGCTCATGAGAATTTTCAATTTTTGCAATATGTCAAATTTGTCTTAATTTTGTGTTCAAATCATAGAAATTCAGCCAAAAATACATAATAAATACATCCTGGCACTTGTATGACAGTGTAAATATTAGAAAAAGCATCAAAAGCAAAACCCTTTGAAATCGGCCAAATCTGATAGGTCCGCGCTCATGAGAATTTTCAATTTTTGCAATATGTCAAATTTGTCTTAATTTTGTGTTCAAATCATAGAAATTCAGCCAAAAATACATAATAAATACATCATGACACTTGTATGATAGTGTAAATATTAGAAAAAGCATCAAAAGCAAAACCCTTTAAAATCGACCAAATCTGATAGGTCCGCGCTCATGAGAATTTTCAATTTTTGCAATATGTCAAATTTGTCTTAATTTTGTGTTCAAATCATAGAAATTCAGCCAAAAATACATAATAAATACATCCTGGCACTTGTATGACAGTGTAAATATTAGAAAAAGCATCAAAAGCAAAACCCTTTGAAATCGGCCAAATCTGATAGGTCCGCGCTCATGAGAATTTTCAATTTTTGCAATATGTCAAATTTGTCTTAATTTTGTGTTCAAATCATAGAAATTCAGCCAAAAATACATAATAAATACATCCTGGCACTTGTATGACAGTGTAAATATTAGAAAAAGCATCAAAAGCAAAACCCTTTAAAATCGACCAAATCTGATAGGTCCGCGCTCATGAGAATTTTCAATTTTTGCAATATGTCAAATTTGTCTTAATTTTGTGTTCAAATCATAGAAATTCAGCCAAAAATACATAATAAATACATCATGGCACTTGTATGACAGTGTAAATATTAGAAAAAGCATCAAAAGCAAAACCCTTTGAAATCGGCCAAATCTGATAGGTCCGCACTCATGAGAATTTTCAATTTTTGCAATATGTCAAATTTGTCTTAATTTTATGTTCAAATCATAGAAATTCAGCCAAAAATACATGATAAATAAATCATGGACCTAGTATTATAGTGTAAATATTAGAAAAAGCATCAAAAGCAAAACCCTTTGAAATCGGCCCAATCTGATAGGTCCGCGCTCATGAGAATTTTCAATTTTTGCAATACGTCAAATTTGTCTTAATTTTATGTTCAAATCATAGAAATTCAGCCAAAAATACATAATAAATACATCATTGCACTTGTATGACAGTGTAAATATTAGAAAAAGCATCAAAAGCAAAACCCTTTGAAATCGGCCAAATCTGATAGGTCCGCGCTCATGAGAATTTTCAATTTTTGCAATATGTCAAATTTGTCTTAATTTTATGTTCAAATCATAGAAATTCAGCCAAAAATACATGATAAATAAATCATGGACCTAGTATTATAGTGTAAATATTAGAAAAAGCATCAAAAGCAAAACCCTTTGAAATCGGCCAAATCTGATAGGTCCGCGCTCATGAGAATTTTCAATTTTTGCAATATGTCAAATTTGTCTTAATTTTGTGTTCAAATCATAGAAATTCAGCCAATAATACATAATAAATACATCATGGCACTTGTATGACAGTGTAAATATTAGAAAAAGCATCAAAAGCAAAACCCTTTAAAATCGGCCAAATCTGATAGGTCCGCGCTCATGAGAATTTTCAATTTTTGCAATATGTCAAATTTGTCTTAATTTTGTGTTCAAATCATAGAAATTCAGCCAAAAATACATAATAAATACATCCTGGCACTTGTATGACAGTGTAAATATTAGAAAAAGCATCAAAAGCAAAACCCTTTGAAATCGGCCAAATCTGATAGGTCCGCGCTCATGAGAATTTTCAATTTTTGCAATACGTCAAATTTGTCTTAATTTTATGTTCAAATCATAGAAATTCAGCCAAAAATACATAATAAATACATCATTGCACTTGTATGACAGTGTAAATATTAGAAAAAGCATCAAAAGCAAAACCCTTTGAAATCGGCCAAATCTGATAGGTCCGCGCTCATGAGAATTTTCAATTTTTGCAATATGTCAAATTTGTCTTAATTTTATGTTCAAATCATAGAAATTCAGCCAAAAATACATGATAAATAAATCATGGACCTAGTATTATAGTGTAAATATTAGAAAAAGCATCAAAAGCAAAACCCTTTGAAATCGGCCAAATCTGATAGGTCCGCGCTCATGAGAATTTTCAATTTTTGCAATATGTCAAATTTGTCTTAATTTTATGTTCAAATCATAGAAATTCAGCCAATAATACATAATAAATACATCATGGCACTTGTATGATAGTGTAAATGTTAGAAAAAGCATCAAAAGCAAAACCCTTTAAAATCGGCCAAATCTGATAGGTCCGCGCTCATGAGAATTTTCAATTTTTGCAATATGTCAAATTTGTCTTAATTTTGTGTTCAAATCATAGAAATTCAGCCAAAAATACATAATAAATACATCATGGCACTTGTATGACAGTGTAAATATTAGAAAAAGCATCAAAAGCAAAACCCTTTAAAATCGGCCAAATCTGATAGGTCCGCGCTCATGAGAATTTTCAATTTTTGCAATATGTCAAATTTGTCTTAATTTTGTGTTCAAATCATAGAAATTCAGCCAAAAATACATAATAAATACATCCTGGCACTTGTATGACAGTGTAAATATTAGAAAAAGCATCAAAAGCAAAACCCTTTGAAATCGGCCAAATCTGATAGGTCCGCGCTCATGAGAATTTTCAATTTTTGCAATATGTCAAATTTGTCTTAATTTTGTGTTCAAATCATAGAAATTCAGCCAAAAATACATAATAAATACATCCTGGCACTTGTATGACAGTGTAAATATTAGAAAAAGCATCAAAAGCAAAACCCTTTAAAATCGACCAAATCTGATAGGTCCGCGCTCATGAGAATTTTCAATTTTTGCAATATGTCAAATTTGTCTTAATTTTGTGTTCAAATCATAGAAATTCAGCCAAAAATACATAATAAATACATCATGGCACTTGTATGACAGTGTAAATATTAGAAAAAGCATCAAAAGCAAAACCCTTTGAAATCGGCCAAATCTGATAGGTCCGCACTCATGAGAATTTTCAATTTTTGCAATATGTCAAATTTGTCTTAATTTTATGTTCAAATCATAGAAATTCAGCCAAAAATACATGATAAATAAATCATGGACCTAGTATTATAGTGTAAATATTAGAAAAAGCATCAAAAGCAAAACCCTTTGAAATCGGCCCAATCTGATAGGTCCGCGCTCATGAGAATTTTCAATTTTTGCAATACGTCAAATTTGTCTTAATTTTATGTTCAAATCATAGAAATTCAGCCAAAAATACATAATAAATACATCATTGCACTTGTATGACAGTGTAAATATTAGAAAAAGCATCAAAAGCAAAACCCTTTGAAATCGGCCAAATCTGATAGGTCCGCGCTCATGAGAATTTTCAATTTTTGCAATATGTCAAATTTGTCTTAATTTTGTGTTCAAATCATAGAAATTCAGCCAAAAATACATAATAAATACATCATGGCACTTGTATGACAGTGTAAATATTAGAAAAAGCATCAAAAGCAAAACCCTTTGAAATCGGCCAAATCTGATAGGTCCGCACTCATGAGAATTTTCAATTTTTGCAATATGTCAAATTTGTCTTAATTTTATGTTCAAATCATAGAAATTCAGCCAAAAATACATGATAAATAAATCATGGACCTAGTATTATAGTGTAAATATTAGAAAAAGCATCAAAAGCAAAACCCTTTGAAATCGGCCCAATCTGATAGGTCCGCGCTCATGAGAATTTTCAATTTTTGCAATACGTAAAATTTGTCTTAATTTTATGTTCAAATCATAGAAATTCAGCCAAAAATACATAATAAATACATCATGGCACTTGTATGACAGTGTAAATATTAGAAAAAGCATCAAAAGCAAAACCCTTTGAAATCGGCCAAATCTGATAGGTCCGCGCTCATGAGAATTTTCAATTTTTGCAATACGTCAAATTTGTCTTAATTTTATGTTCAAATCATAGAAATTCAGCCAATAATACATGATAAATACATCATGGCACTTGTATGATAGTGTAAATATTAGAAAAAGCATCAAAAGCAAAACCCTTTAAAATCGGCCAAATCTGATAGGTCCGCGCTCATGAGAATTTTCAATTTTTGCAATATGTCAAATTTGTCTTAATTTTGTGTTCAAATCATAGAAATTCAGCCAAAAATACATAATAAATACATCATGGCACTTGTATGACAGTGTAAATATTAGAAAAAGCATCAAAAGCAAAACCCTTTAAAATCGGCCAAATCTGATAGGTCCGCGCTCATGAGAATTTTCAATTTTTGCAATATGTCAAATTTGTCTTAATTTTGTGTTCAAATCATAGAAATTCAGCCAAAAATACATAATAAATACATCCTGGCACTTGTATGACAGTGTAAATATTAGAAAAAGCATCAAAAGCAAAACCCTTTGAAATCGGCCAAATCTGATAGGTCCGCGCTCATGAGAATTTTCAATTTTTGCAATATGTCAAATTTGTCTTAATTTTGTGTTCAAATCATAGAAATTCAGCCAAAAATACATAATAAATACATCATGACACTTGTATGATAGTGTAAATATTAGAAAAAGCATCAAAAGCAAAACCCTTTAAAATCGACCAAATCTGATAGGTCCGCGCTCATGAGAATTTTCAATTTTTGCAATATGTCAAATTTGTCTTAATTTTGTGTTAAAATCATAGAAATTCAGCCAAAAATACATAATAAATACATCCTGGCACTTGTATGACAGTGTAAATATTAGAAAAAGCATCAAAAGCAAAACCCTTTGAAATCGGCCAAATCTGATAGGTCCGCGCTCATGAGAATTTTCAATTTTTGCAATATGTCAAATTTGTCTTAATTTTGTGTTCAAATCATAGAAATTCAGCCAAAAATACATAATAAATACATCCTGGCACTTGTATGACAGTGTAAATATTAGAAAAAGCATCAAAAGCAAAACCCTTTAAAATCGACCAAATCTGATAGGTCCGCGCTCATGAGAATTTTCAATTTTTGCAATATGTCAAATTTGTCTTAATTTTGTGTTCAAATCATAGAAATTCAGCCAAAAATACATAATAAATACATCATGGCACTTGTATGACAGTGTAAATATTAGAAAAAGCATCAAAAGCAAAACCCTTTGAAATCGGCCAAATCTGATAGGTCCGCACTCATGAGAATTTTCAATTTTTGCAATATGTCAAATTTGTCTTAATTTTATGTTCAAATCATAGAAATTCAGCCAAAAATACATGATAAATAAATCATGGACCTAGTATTATAGTGTAAATATTAGAAAAAGCATCAAAAGCAAAACCCTTTGAAATCGGCCCAATCTGATAGGTCCGCGCTCATGAGAATTTTCAATTTTTGCAATACGTCAAATTTGTCTTAATTTTATGTTCAAATCATAGAAATTCAGCCAAAAATACATAATAAATACATCATTGCACTTGTATGACAGTGTAAATATTAGAAAAAGCATCAAAAGCAAAACCCTTTGAAATCGGCCAAATCTGATAGGTCCGCGCTCATGAGAATTTTCAATTTTTGCAATATGTCAAATTTGTCTTAATTTTATGTTCAAATCATAGAAATTCAGCCAAAAATACATGATAAATAAATCATGGACCTAGTATTATAGTGTAAATATTAGAAAAAGCATCAAAAGCAAAACCCTTTGAAATCGGCCAAATCTGATAGGTCCGCGCTCATGAGAATTTTCAATTTTTGCAATATGTCAAATTTGTCTTAATTTTATGTTCAAATCATAGAAATTCAGCCAATAATACATAATAAATACATCATGGCACTTGTATGATAGTGTAAATGTTAGAAAAAGCATCAAAAGCAAAACCCTTTAAAATCGGCCAAATCTGATAGGTCCGCGCTCATGAGAATTTTCAATTTTTGCAATATGTCAAATTTGTCTTAATTTTGTGTTCAAATCATAGAAATTCAGCCAAAAATACATAATAAATACATCATGGCACTTGTATGACAGTGTAAATATTAGAAAAAGCATCAAAAGCAAAACCCTTTAAAATCGGCCAAATCTGATAGGTCCGCGCTCATGAGAATTTTCAATTTTTGCAATATGTCAAATTTGTCTTAATTTTGTGTTCAAATCATAGAAATTCAGCCAAAAATACATAATAAATACATCCTGGCACTTGTATGACAGTGTAAATATTAGAAAAAGCATCAAAAGCAAAACCCTTTGAAATCGGCCAAATCTGATAGGTCCGCGCTCATGAGAATTTTCAATTTTTGCAATATGTCAAATTTGTCTTAATTTTGTGTTCAAATCATAGAAATTCAGCCAAAAATACATAATAAATACATCATGACACTTGTATGATAGTGTAAATATTAGAAAAAGCATCAAAAGCAAAACCCTTTAAAATCGACCAAATCTGATAGGTCCGCGCTCATGAGAATTTTCAATTTTTGCAATATGTCAAATTTGTCTTAATTTTGTGTTCAAATCATAGAAATTCAGCCAAAAATACATAATAAATACATCCTGGCACTTGTATGACAGTGTAAATATTAGAAAAAGCATCAAAAGCAAAACCCTTTGAAATCGGCCAAATCTGATAGGTCCGCGCTCATGAGAATTTTCAATTTTTGCAATATGTCAAATTTGTCTTAATTTTGTGTTCAAATCATAGAAATTCAGCCAAAAATACATAATAAATACATCCTGGCACTTGTATGACAGTGTAAATATTAGAAAAAGCATCAAAAGCAAAACCCTTTAAAATCGACCAAATCTGATAGGTCCGCGCTCATGAGAATTTTCAATTTTTGCAATATGTCAAATTTGTCTTAATTTTGTGTTCAAATCATAGAAATTCAGCCAAAAATACATAATAAATACATCATGGCACTTGTATGACAGTGTAAATATTAGAAAAAGCATCAAAAGCAAAACCCTTTGAAATCGGCCAAATCTGATAGGTCCGCACTCATGAGAATTTTCAATTTTTGCAATATGTCAAATTTGTCTTAATTTTATGTTCAAATCATAGAAATTCAGCCAAAAATACATGATAAATAAATCATGGACCTAGTATTATAGTGTAAATATTAGAAAAAGCATCAAAAGCAAAACCCTTTGAAATCGGCCCAATCTGATAGGTCCGCGCTCATGAGAATTTTCAATTTTTGCAATACGTCAAATTTGTCTTAATTTTATGTTCAAATCATAGAAATTCAGCCAAAAATACATAATAAATACATCATTGCACTTGTATGACAGTGTAAATATTAGAAAAAGCATCAAAAGCAAAACCCTTTGAAATCGGCCAAATCTGATAGGTCCGCGCTCATGAGAATTTTCAATTTTTGCAATATGTCAAATTTGTCTTAATTTTATGTTCAAATCATAGAAATTCAGCCAAAAATACATGATAAATAAATCATGGACCTAGTATTATAGTGTAAATATTAGAAAAAGCATCAAAAGCAAAACCCTTTGAAATCGGCCAAATCTGATAGGTCCGCGCTCATGAGAATTTTCAATTTTTGCAATATGTCAAATTTGTCTTAATTTTATGTTCAAATCATAGAAATTCAGCCAATAATACATAATAAATACATCATGGCACTTGTATGATAGTGTAAATGTTAGAAAAAGCATCAAAAGCAAAACCCTTTAAAATCGGCCAAATCTGATAGGTCCGCGCTCATGAGAATTTTCAATTTTTGCAATATGTAAAATTTGTCTTAATTTTGTGTTCAAATCATAGAAATTCAGCAAAAATTACATAATAAATACATCATGGCACTTGTATGACAGTGTAAATATTAGAAAAAGCATCAAAAGCAAAACCCTTTAAAATCGGCCAAATCTGATAGGTCCGCGCTCATGAGAATTTTCAATTTTTGCAATATGTCAAATTTGTCTTAATTTTGTGTTCAAATCATAGAAATTCAGCCAAAAATACATAATAAATACATCATGGCACTTGTATGACAGTGTAAATATTAGAAAAAGCATCAAAAGCAAAACCCTTTGAAATCGGCCAAATCTGATAGGTCCGCACTCATGAGAATTTTCAATTTTTGCAATATGTCAAATTTGTCTTAATTTTATGTTCAAATCATAGAAATTCAGCCAAAAATACATGATAAATAAATCATGGACCTAGTATTATAGTGTAAATATTAGAAAAAGCATCAAAAGCAAAACCCTTTGAAATCGGCCCAATCTGATAGGTCCGCGCTCATGAGAATTTTCAATTTTTGCAATACGTAAAATTTGTCTTAATTTTATGTTCAAATCATAGAAATTCAGCCAAAAATACATAATAAATACATCATGGCACTTGTATGACAGTGTAAATATTAGAAAAAGCATCAAAAGCAAAACCCTTTAAAATCGGCCAAATCTGATAGGTCCGCGCTCATGAGAATTTTCAATTTTTGCAATACGTCAAATTTGTCTTAATTTTATGTTCAAATCATAGAAATTCAGCCAATAATACATGATAAATACATCATGGCACTTGTATGATAGTGTAAATATTAGAAAAAGCATCAAAAGCAAAACCCTTTAAAATCGGCCAAATCTGATAGGTCCGCGCTCATGAGAATTTTCAATTTTTGCAATATGTCAAATTTGTCTTAATTTTGTGTTCAAATCATAGAAATTCAGCCAAAAATACATAATAAATACATCATGGCACTTGTATGACAGTGTAAATATTAGAAAAAGCATCAAAAGCAAAACCCTTTAAAATCGGCCAAATCTGATAGGTCCGCGCTCATGAGAATTTTCAATTTTTGCAATATGTCAAATTTGTCTTAATTTTGTGTTCAAATCATAGAAATTCAGCCAAAAATACATAATAAATACATCCTGGCACTTGTATGACAGTGTAAATATTAGAAAAAGCATCAAAAGCAAAACCCTTTGAAATCGGCCAAATCTGATAGGTCCGCGCTCATGAGAATTTTCAATTTTTGCAATATGTCAAATTTGTCTTAATTTTGTGTTCAAATCATAGAAATTCAGCCAAAAATACATAATAAATACATCCTGGCACTTGTATGACAGTGTAAATATTAGAAAAAGCATCAAAAGCAAAACCCTTTAAAATCGACCAAATCTGATAGGTCCGCGCTCATGAGAATTTTCAATTTTTGCAATATGTCAAATTTGTCTTAATTTTGTGTTCAAATCATAGAAATTCAGCCAAAAATACATAATAAATACATCATGGCACTTGTATGACAGTGTAAATATTAGAAAAAGCATCAAAAGCAAAACCCTTTGAAATCGGCCAAATCTGATAGGTCCGCACTCATGAGAATTTTCAATTTTTGCAATATGTCAAATTTGTCTTAATTTTATGTTCAAATCATAGAAATTCAGCCAAAAATACATGATAAATAAATCATGGACCTAGTATTATAGTGTAAATATTAGAAAAAGCATCAAAAGCAAAACCCTTTGAAATCGGCCCAATCTGATAATTCTCATGAGAATTTTCAATTTTTGCAATACGTCAAATTTGTCTTAATTTTATGTTCAAATCATAGAAATTCAGCCAAAAATACATAATAAATACATCATTGCACTTGTATGACAGTGTAAATATTAGAAAAAGCATCAAAAGCAAAACCCTTTGAAATCGGCCAAATCTGATAGGTCCGCGCTCATGAGAATTTTCAATTTTTGCAATATGTCAAATTTGTCTTAATTTTATGTTCAAATCATAGAAATTCAGCCAAAAATACATGATAAATAAATCATGGACCTAGTATTATAGTGTAAATATTAGAAAAAGCATCAAAAGCAAAACCCTTTGAAATCGGCCAAATCTGATAGGTCCGCGCTCATGAGAATTTTCAATTTTTGCAATATGTCAAATTTGTCTTAATTTTATGTTCAAATCATAGAAATTCAGCCAATAATACATAATAAATACATCATGGCACTTGTATGATAGTGTAAATGTTAGAAAAAGCATCAAAAGCAAAACCCTTTAAAATCGGCCAAATCTGATAGGTCCGCGCTCATGAGAATTTTCAATTTTTGCAATATGTAAAATTTGTCTTAATTTTGTGTTCAAATCATAGAAATTCAGCCAAAAATACATAATAAATACATCATGGCACTTGTATGACAGTGTAAATATTAGAAAAAGCATCAAAAGCAAAACCCTTTAAAATCGGCCAAATCTGATAGGTCCGCGCTCATGAGAATTTTCAATTTTTGCAATATGTCAAATTTGTCTTAATTTTGTGTTCAAATCATAGAAATTCAGCCAAAAATACATAATAAATACATCATGGCACTTGTATGACAGTGTAAATATTAGAAAAAGCATCAAAAGCAAAACCCTTTGAAATCGGCCAAATCTGATAGGTCCGCACTCATGAGAATTTTCAATTTTTGCAATATGTCAAATTTGTCTTAATTTTATGTTCAAATCATAGAAATTCAGCCAAAAATACATGATAAATAAATCATGGACCTAGTATTATAGTGTAAATATTAGAAAAAGCATCAAAAGCAAAACCCTTTGAAATCGGCCCAATCTGATAGGTCCGCGCTCATGAGAATTTTCAATTTTTGCAATACGTAAAATTTGTCTTAATTTTATGTTCAAATCATAGAAATTCAGCCAAAAATACATAATAAATACATCATGGCACTTGTATGACAGTGTAAATATTAGAAAAAGCATCAAAAGCAAAACCCTTTAAAATCGGCCAAATCTGATAGGTCCGCGCTCATGAGAATTTTCAATTTTTGCAATACGTCAAATTTGTCTTAATTTTATGTTCAAATCATAGAAATTCAGCCAATAATACATGATAAATACATCATGGCACTTGTATGATAGTGTAAATATTAGAAAAAGCATCAAAAGCAAAACCCTTTAAAATCGGCCAAATCTGATAGGTCCGCGCTCATGAGAATTTTCAATTTTTGCAATATGTCAAATTTGTCTTAATTTTGTGTTCAAATCATAGAAATTCAGCCAAAAATACATAATAAATGCATCATGGCACTTGTATGACAGTGTAAATATTAGAAAAAGCATCAAAAGCAAAACCCTTTAAAATCGGCCAAATCTGATAGGTCCGCGCTCATGAGAATTTTCAATTTTTGCAATATGTCAAATTTGTCTTAATTTTGTGTTCAAATCATAGAAATTCAGCCAAAAATACATAATAAATACATCCTGGCACTTGTATGACAGTGTAAATATTAGAAAAAGCATCAAAAGCAAAACCCTTTGAAATCGGCCAAATCTGATAGGTCCGCGCTCATGAGAATTTTCAATTTTTGCAATATGTCAAATTTGTCTTAATTTTGTGTTCAAATCATAGAAATTCAGCCAAAAATACATAATAAATACATCATGACACTTATATGACAGTGTAAATATTAGAAAAAGCATCAAAAGCAAAACCCTTTGAAATCGGCCAAATCTGATAGGTCCGCGCTCATGAGAATTTTCAATTTTTGCAATACGTCAAATTTGTCTTAATTTTATGTTCAAATCATAGAAATTCAGCCAATAATACATAATAAATACATCATGGCACTTGTATGACAGTGTAAATATTAGAAAAAGCATCAAAAGCAAAACCCTTTAAAATCGACCAAATCTGATAGGTCCGCGCTCATGAGAATTTTCAATTTTTGCAATATGTAAAATTTGTCTTAATTTTGTGTTCAAATCATAGAAATTCAGCCAAAAATACATAATAAATACATCCTGGCACTTGTATGACAGTGTAAATATTAGAAAAAGCATCAAAAGCAAAACCCTTTGAAATCGGCCAAATCTGATAGGTCCGCGCTCATGAGAATTTTCAATTTTTGCAATATGTCAAATTTGTCTTAATTTTGTGTTCAAATCATAGAAATTCAGCCAAAAATACATAATAAATACATCCTGGCACTTGTATGACAGTGTAAATATTAGAAAAAGCATCAAAAGCAAAACCCTTTAAAATCGACCAAATCTGATAGGTCCGCGCTCATGAGAATTTTCAATTTTTGCAATATGTCAAATTTGTCTTAATTTTGTGTTCAAATCATAGAAATTCAGCCAAAAATACATAATAAATACATCATGGCACTTGTATGACAGTGTAAATATTAGAAAAAGCATCAAAAGCAAAACCCTTTGAAATCGGCCAAATCTGATAGGTCCGCACTCATGAGAATTTTCAATTTTTGCAATATGTCAAATTTGTCTTAATTTTATGTTCAAATCATAGAAATTCAGCCAAAAATACATGATAAATAAATCATGGACCTAGTATTATAGTGTAAATATTAGAAAAAGCATCAAAAGCAAAACCCTTTGAAATCGGCCCAATCTGATAGGTCCGCGCTCATGAGAATTTTCAATTTTTGCAATACGTCAAATTTGTCTTAATTTTATGTTCAAATCATAGAAATTCAGCCAAAAATACATAATAAATACATCATTGCACTTGTATGACAGTGTAAATATTAGAAAAAGCATCAAAAGCAAAACCCTTTGAAATCGGCCAAATCTGATAGGTCCGCGCTCATGAGAATTTTCAATTTTTGCAATATGTCAAATTTGTCTTAATTTTATGTTCAAATCATAGAAATTAAGCCAAAAATACATGATAAATAAATCATGGACCTAGTATTATAGTGTAAATATTAGAAAAAGCATCAAAAGCAAAACCCTTTGAAATCGGCCAAATCTGATAGGTCCGCGCTCATGAGAATTTTCAATTTTTGCAATATGTCAAATTTGTCTTAATTTTATGTTCAAATCATAGAAATTCAGCCAATAATACATAATAAATACATCATGGCACTTGTATGATAGTGTAAATGTTAGAAAAAGCATCAAAAGCAAAACCCTTTAAAATCGGCCAAATCTGATAGGTCCGCGCTCATGAGAATTTTCAATTTTTGCAATATGTCAAATTTGTCTTAATTTTGTGTTCAAATCATAGAAATTCAGCCAAAAATACATAATAAATACATCATGGCACTTGTATGACAGTGTAAATATTAGAAAAAGCATCAAAAGCAAAACCCTTTAAAATCGGCCAAATCTGATAGGTCCGCGCTCATGAGAATTTTCAATTTTTGCAATACGTCAAATTTGTCTTAATTTTATGTTCAAATCATAGAAATTCAGCCAATAATACATGATAAATACATCATGGCACTTGTATGATAGTGTAAATATTAGAAAAAGCATCAAAAGCAAAACCCTTTAAAATCGGCCAAATCTGATAGGTCCGCGCTCATGAGAATTTTCAATTTTTGCAATATGTCAAATTTGTCTTAATTTTGTGTTCAAATCATAGAAATTCAGCCAAAAATACATAATAAATACATCATGGCACTTGTATGACAGTGTAAATATTAGAAAAAGCATCAAAAGCAAAACCCTTTGAAATCGGCCAAATCTGATAGGTCCGCGCTCATGAGAATTTTCAATTTTTGCAATATGTCAAATTTGTCTTAATTTTGTGTTCAAATCATAGAAATTCAGCCAAAAATACATAATAAATACATCCTGGCACTTGTATGACAGTGTAAATATTAGAAAAAGCATCAAAAGCAAAACCCTTTGAAATCGGCCAAATCTGATAGGTCCGCGCTCATGAGAATTTTCAATTTTTGCAATATGTCAAATTTGTCTTAATTTTATGTTCAAATCATAGAAATTCAGCCAAAAATACATAATAAATACATCCTGGCACTTGTATGACAGTGTAAATATTAGAAAAAGCATCAAAAGCAAAACCCTTTATAATCGACCAAATCTGATAGGTCCGCGCTCATGAGAATTTTCAATTTTTGCAATATGTCAAATTTGTCTTAATTTTGTGTTCAAATCATAGAAATTCAGCCAAAAATACATAATAAATACATCCTGGCACTTGTATGACAGTGTAAATATTAGAAAAAGCATCAACAGCAAAACCCTTTGAAATCGGCCAAATCTGATAGGTCCGCACTCATGAGAATTTTCAATTTTTGCAATATGTCAAATTTGTCTTAATTTTATGTTCAAATCATAGAAATTCAGCCAAAAATACATGATAAATAAATCATGGACCTAGTATTATAGTGTAAATATTAGAAAAAGCATCAAAAGCAAAACCCTTTGAAATCGGCCCAATCTGATAGGTCCGCGCTCATGAGAATTTTCAATTTTTGCAATACGTCAAATTTGTCTTAATTTTATGTTCAAATCATAGAAATTCAGCCAAAAATACATAATAAATACATCATGGCACTTGTATGACAGTGTAAATATTAGAAAAAGCATCAAAAGCAAAACCCTTTGAAATCGGCCAAATCTGATAGGTCCGCGCTCATGAGAATTTTCAATTTTTGCAATATGTCAAATTTGTCTTAATTTTATGTTCAAATCATAGAAATTCAGCCAAAAATACATGATAAATAAATCATGGACCTAGTATTATAGTGTAAATATTAGAAAAAGCATCAAAAGCAAAACCCTTTAAAATCGGCCAAATCTGATAGGTCCGCGCTCATGAGAATTTTCAATTTTTGCAATATGTCAAATTTGTCTTAATTTTATGTTCAAATCATAGAAATTAAGCCAAAAATACATAATAAATACATCATGGCACTTGTATGACAGTGTAAATATTAGAAAAAGCATCAAAAGCAAAACCCTTTAAAATCGGCCAAATCTGATAGGTCCGCGCTCATGAGAATTTTCAATTTTTGCAATATGTCAAATTTGTCTTAATTTTGTGTTCAAATCATAGAAATTCAGCCAAAAATACATAATAAATACATCCTGGCACTTGTATGACAGTGTAAATATTAGAAAAAGCATCAAAAGCAAAACCCTTTGAAATCGGCCAAATCTGATAGGTCCGCGCTCATGAGAATTTTCAATTTTTGCAATATGTCAAATTTGTCTTAATTTTGTGTTCAAATCATAGAAATTCAGCCAAAAATACATAATAAATACATCATGACACTTGTATGATAGTGTAAATATTAGAAAAAGCATCAAAAGCAAAACCCTTTAAAATCGACCAAATCTGATAGGTCCGCGCTCATGAGAATTTTCAATTTTTGCAATATGTCAAATTTGTCTTAATTTTGTGTTCAAATCATAGAAATTCAGCCAAAAATACATAATAAATACATCCTGGCACTTGTATGACAGTGTAAATATTAGAAAAAGCATCAAAAGCAAAACCCTTTGAAATCGGCCAAATCTGATAGGTCCGCGCTCATGAGAATTTTCAATTTTTGCAATATGTCAAATTTGTCTTAATTTTGTGTTCAAATCATAGAAATTCAGCCAAAAATACATAATAAATACATCATGACACTTGTATGACAGTGTAAATATTAGAAAAAGCATCAAAAGCAAAACCCTTTGAAATCGGCCAAATCTGATAGGTCCGCGCTCATGAGAATTTTCAATTTTTGCAATACGTCAAATTTGTCTTAATTTTATGTTCAAATCATAGAAATTCAGCCAATAATACATAATAAATACATCATGGCACTTGTATGACAGTGTAAATATTAGAAAAAGCATCAAAAGCAAAACCCTTTAAAATCGACTAAATCTGATAGGTCCGCGCTCATGAGAATTTTCAATTTTTGCAATATGTCAAATTTGTCTTAATTTTGTGTTCAAATCATAGAAATTCAGCCAAAAATACATAATAAATACATCCTGGCACTTGTATGACAGTGTAAATATTAGAAAAAGCATCAAAAGCAAAACCCTTTGAAATCGGCCAAATCTGATAGGTCCGCGCTCATGAGAATTTTCAATTTTTGCAATACATCAAATTTGTCTTAATTTTGTGTTCAAATCATAGAAATTCAGCCAATAATACATAATAAATACATCCTGGCACTTGTATGACAGTGTAAATATTAGAAAAAGCATCAAAAGCAAAACCCTTTAAAATCGACCAAATCTGATAGGTCCGCGCTCATGAGAATTTTCAATTTTTGCAATATGTCAAATTTGTCTTAATTTTGTGTTCAAATCATAGAAATTCAGCCAAAAATACATAATAAATACATCCTGGCACTTGTATGACAGTGTAAATATTAGAAAAAGCATCAACAGCAAAACCCTTTGAAATCGGCCAAATCTGATAGGTCCGCACTCATGAGAATTTTCAATTTTTGCAATATGTCAAATTTGTCTTAATTTTATGTTCAAATCATAGAAATTCAGCCAAAAATACATGATAAATAAATCATGGACCTAGTATTATAGTGTAAATATTAGAAAAAGCATCAAAAGCAAAACCCTTTGAAATCGGCCCAATCTGATAGGTCCGCGCTCATGAGAATTTTCAATTTTTGCAATACGTCAAATTTGTCTTAATTTTATGTTCAAATCATAGAAATTCAGCCAAAAATACATAATAAATACATCATGGCACTTGTATGACAGTGTAAATATTAGAAAAAGCATCAAAAGCAAAACCCTTTGAAATCGGCCAAATCTGATAGGTCCGCGCTCATGAGAATTTTCAATTTTTGCAATATGTCAAATTTGTCTTAATTTTATGTTCAAATCATAGAAATTCAGCCAAAAATACATGATAAATAAATCATGGACCTAGTATTATAGTGTAAATATTAGAAAAAGCATCAAAAGCAAAACCCTTTGAAATCGGCCAAATCTGATAGGTCCGCGCTCATGAGAATTTTCAATTTTTGCAATATGTCAAATTTGTCTTAATTTTATGTTCAAATCATAGAAATTAAGCCAATAATACATAATAAATACATCATGGCACTTGTATGATAGTGTAAATGTTAGAAAAAGCATCAAAAGCAAAACCCTTTAAAATCGGCCAAATCTGATAGGTCCGCGCTCATGAGAATTTTCAATTTATGCAATATGTCAAATTTGTCTTAATTTTGTGTTCAAATCATAGAAATTCAGCCAAAAATACATAATGAATACATCATGGCACTTGTATGACAGTGTAAATGTTAGAAAAAGCATCAAAAGCAAAACACTTTAAAATCGGCCAAATCTGATAGGTCCGCGCTCATGAGAATTTTCAATTTTTGCAATACGTCAAATTTGTCTTAATTTTATGTTCAAATCATAGAAATTCAGCCAATAATACATGATAAATACATCATGGCACTTGTATGATAGTGTAAATGTTAGAAAAAGCATCAAAAGCAAAACCCTTTAAAATCGGCCAAATCTGATAGGTCCGCGCTCATGAGAATTTTCAATTTTTGCAATATGTCAAATTTGTCTTAATTTTGTGTTCAAATCATAGAAATTCAGCCAAAAATACATAATAAATACATCATGGCACTTGTATGACAGTGTAAATATTAGAAAAAGCATCAAAAGCAAAACACTTTAAAATCGGCCAAATCTGATAGGTCCGCGCTCATGAGAATTTTCAATTTTTGCAATATGTCAAATTTGTCTTAATTTTGTGTTCAAATCATAGAAATTCAGCCAAAAATACATAATAAATACATCCTGGCACTTGTATGACAGTGTAAATATTAGAAAAAGCATCAAAAGCAAAACCCTTTAAAATCGGCCAAATCTGATAGGTCCGCGCTCATGAGAATTTTCAATTTTTGCAATATGTCAAATTTGTCTTAATTTTGTGTTCAAATCATAGAAATTCAGCCAAAAATACATAATAAATACATCATGACACTTGTATGACAGTGTAAATATTAGAAAAAGCATCAAAAGCAAAACCCTTTGAAATCGGCCAAATCTGATAGGTCCGCGCTCATGAGAATTTTCAATTTTTGCAATATGTCAAATTTGTCTTAATTTTATGTTCAAATCATAGAAATTCAGCCAATAATACATAATAAATACATCATGGCACTTGTATGATAGTGTAAATGTTAGAAAAAGCATCAAAAGCAAAACCCTTTAAAATCGGCCAAATCTGATAGGTCCGCGCTCATGAGAATTTTCAATTTTTGCAATATGTCAAATTTGTCTTAATTTTGTGTTCAAATCATAGAAATTCAGCCAAAAATACATAATAAATACATCATGACACTTGTATGATAGTGTAAATATTAGAAAAAGCATCAAAAGCAAAACCCTTTAAAATCGACCAAATCTGATAGGTCCGCGCTCATGAGAATTTTCAATTTTTGCAATATGTCAAATTTGTCTTAATTTTGTGTTCAAATCATAGAAATTCAGCCAAAAATACATAATTAATACATCCTGGCACTTGTATGACAGTGTAAATATTAGAAAAAGCATCAAAAGCAAAACCCTTTGAAATCGGCCAAATCTGATAGGTCCGCGCTCATGAGAATTTTCAATTTTTGCAATATGTCAAATTTGTCTTAATTTTGTGTTCAAATCATAGAAATTCAGCCAAAAATACATAATAAATACATCATGGCACTTGTATGACAGTGTAAATATTAGAAAAAGCATCAAAAGCAAAACCCTTTGAAATCGGCCAAATCTGATAGGTCCGCGCTCATGAGAATTTTCAATTTTTGCAATACGTCAAATTTGTCTTAATTTTATGTTCAAATCATAGAAATTCAGCCAATAATACATAATAAATACATCATGGCACTTGTATGACAGTGTAAATATTAGAAAAAGCATCAAAAGCAAAACCCTTTAAAATCGACCAAATCTGATAGGTCCGCGCTCATGAGAATTTTCAATTTTTGCAATATGTCAAATTTGTCTTAATTTTGTGTTCAAATCATAGAAATTCAGCCAAAAATACATAATAAATACATCCTGGCACTTGTATGACAGTGTAAATATTAGAAAAAGCATCAAAAGCAAAACCCTTTGAAATCGGCCAAATCTGATAGGTCCGCGCTCATGAGAATTTTCAATTTTTGCAATATGTCAAATTTGTCTTCATTTTGTGTTCAAATCATAGAAATTCAGCCAAAAATACCTAATAAATACATCATGGCACTTGTATGATAGTGTAAATATTAGAAAAAGCATAAAAAGCAAAACCCTTAAAAATGTACCAAATCTGATAGGTCCGCGCTCATGAGAATTTTCAATTTTTATGTCAAATTTGTCTTAATTTTGTGTTCAAATCATAGAAATTCAGCCAAAAATACATAATAAATACATCAGGGCACTTGTATGACAGTGTAAATATTAGAAAAAGCATCAAAAGCAAAACCCTTTAAAATCGGCCAAATCTGATAGGTCCGCGCTCATGAGAATTTTCAATTTTTGCAATACGTCAAATTTGTCTTAATTTTATGTTCAAATCATAGAAATTCAGCCAATAATACATGATAAATACATCATGGTACTTGTATGATAGTGTAAATATTAGAAAAAGCATCAAAAGCAAAACCCTTTAAAATCGGCCAAATCTGATAGGTCCGCGCTCATGAGAATTTTCAATTTTGCAATATGTCAAATTTGTCTTAATTTTGTGTTCAAATCATAGAAATTCAGCCAAAAATACATAATAAATTCATAATGGCACTTGTATGACAGTGTAAATATTAGAAAAAGCATCAAAAGCAAAACCCTTTAAAATCGACCAAATCTGATAGGTCCGCGCTCATGAGAATTTTCAATTTTTGCAATATGTCAAATTTGTCTTAATTTTGTGTTCAAATCATAGAAATTCAGCCAAAAATACATAATTAATACATCCTGGCACTTGTATGACAGTGTAAATATTAGAAAAAGCATCAAAAGCAAAACCCTTTGAAATCGGCCAAATCTGATAGGTCCGCGCTCATGAGAATTTTCAATTTTTGCAATATGTCAAATTTGTCTTAATTTTGTGTTCAAATCATAGAAATTCAGCCAAAAATACATAATAAATACATCATGGCACTTGTATGACAGTGTAAATATTAGAAAAAGCATCAAAAGCAAAACCCTTTGAAATCGGCCAAATCTGATAGGTCCGCGCTCATGAGAATTTTCAATTTTTGCAATACGTCAAATTTGTCTTAATTTTATGTTCAAATCATAGAAATTCAGCCAATAATACATAATAAATACATCATGGCACTTGTATGACAGTGTAAATATTAGAAAAAGCATCAAAAGCAAAACCCTTTAAAATCGACCAAATCTGATAGGTCCGCGCTCATGAGAATTTTCAATTTTTGCAATATGTCAAATTTGTCTTAATTTTGTGTTCAAATCATAGAAATTCAGCCAAAATACATAATAAATACATCCTGGCACTTGTATGACAGTGTAAATATTAGAAAAAGCATCAAAGCAAAACCCTTTGAAATCGGCCAAATCTGATAGGTCCGCGCTCATGAGAATTTTCAATTTTTGCAATATGTCAAATTTGTCTTCATTTTGTGTTCAAATCATAGAAATTCAGCCAAAAATACATAATAAATACATCCTGGCACTTGTATGACAGTGTAAATATTAGAAAAAGCATCAAAAGCAAAACCCTTTAAAATCGACCAAATCTGATAGGTCCGCGCTCATGAGAATTTTCAATTTTTGCAATATGTCAAATTTGTCTTAATTTTGTGTTCAAATCATAGAAATTCAGCCAAAAATACATAATAAATACATCCTGGCACTTGTATGACAGTGTAAATATTAGAAAAAGCATCAAAAGCAAAACCCTTTGAAATCGGCCAAATCTGATAGGTCCGCACTCATGAGAATTTTCAATTTTTGCAATATGTCAAATTTGTCTTAATTTTATGTTCAAATCATAGAAATTCAGCCAAAAATACATGATAAATAAATCATGGACCTAGTATTATAGTGTAAATATTAGAAAAAGCATCAAAAGCAAAACCCTTTGAAATCGGCCCAATCTGATAGGTCCGCGCTCATGAGAATTTTCAATTTTTGCAATACGTCAAATTTGTCTTAATTTTATGTTCAAATCATAGAAATTCAGCCAAAAATACATAATAAATACATCATGGCACTTGTATGACAGTGTAAATATTAGAAAAAGCATCAAAAGCAAAACACTTTGAAATCGGCCAAATCTGATAGGTCCGCGCTCATGAGAATTTTCAATTTTGCAATATGTCAATTTGTCTTAATTTTATGTTCAAATCATAGAAATTCAGCCAAAAATACATGATAAATAAATCATGGACCTAGTATTATAGTGTAAATATTAGAAAAAGCATCAAAAGCAAAACCCTTTGAAATCGGCCAAATCTGATAGGTCCGCGCTCATGAGAATTTTCAATTTTTGCAATATGTCAAATTTGTCTTAATTTTATGTTCAAATCATAGAAATTCAGCCAATAATACATAATAAATACATCATGGCACTTGTATGATAGTGTAAATGTTAGAAAAAGCATCAAAAGCAAAACCCTTTAAAATCGGCCAAATCTGATAGGTCCGCGCTCATGAGAATTTTCAATTTTTGCAATATGTCAAATTTGTCTTAATTTTGTGTTCAAATCATAGAAATTCAGCCAAAAATACATAAAAAATACATCATGGCACTTGTATGACAGTGTAAATATTAGAAAAAGCATCAAAAGCAAAACCCTTTAAAATCGGCCAAATCTGATAGGTCCGCGCTCATGAGAATTTTCAATTTTTGCAATACGTCAAATTTGTCTTAATTTTATGTTCAAATCATAGAAATTCAGCCAATAATACATGATAAATACATCATGGCACTTGTATGATAGTGTAAATATTAGAAAAAGCATCAAAAGCAAAACCCTTTAAAATCGGCCAAATCTGATAGGTCCGCGCTCATGAGAATTTTCAATTTTTGCAATATGTCAAATTTGTCTTAATTTTGTGTTCAAATCATAGAAATTCAGCCAAAAATACATAATAAATACATCATGGCACTTGTATGACAGTGTAAATATTAGAAAAAGCATCAAAAGCAAAACACTTTAAAATCGGCCAAATCTGATAGGTCCGCGCTCATGAGAATTTTCAATTTTTGCAATATGTCAAATTTGTCCTGATTTTGTGTTCAAATCATAGAAATTCAGCCAAAAATACATAATAAATACATCCTGGCACTTGTATGACAGTGTAAATATTAGAAAAAGCATCAAAAGCAAAACACTTTAAAATCGGCCAAATCTGATAGGTCCGCGCTCATGAGAATTTTCAATTTTTGCAATATGTCAAATTTGTCTTAATTTTTTGTTCAAATCATAGAAATTCAGCCAAAAATACATAATAAATACATCCTGGCACTTGTATGACAGTGTAAATATTAGAAAAAGCATCAAAAGCAAAACCCTTTGAAATCGGCCAAATCTGATAGGTCCGCGCTCATGAGAATTTTCAATTTTTGCAATATGTCAAATTTGTCTTAATTTTGTGTTCAAATCATAGAAATTCAGCCAAAATACATAATAAATACATCATGACACTTGTATGACAGTGTAAATATTAGAAAAAGCATCAAAAGCAAAACCCTTTGAAATCGGCCAAATCTGATAGGTCCGCGCTCATGAGAATTTTCAATTTTTGCAATATGTCAAATTTGTCTTAATTTTATGTTCAAATCATAGAAATTCAGCCAATAATACATAATAAATACATCATGGCACTTGTATGATAGTGTAAATGTTAGAAAAAGCATCAAAAGCAAAACCCTTTAAAATCGGCCAAATCTGATAGGTCCGCGCTCATGAGAATTTTCAATTTTTGCAATATGTCAAATTTGTCTTAATTTTGTGTTCAAATCATAGAAATTCAGCCAAAAATACATAATAAATACATCATGACACTTGTATGATAGTGTAAATATTAGAAAAAGCATCAAAAGCAAAACCCTTTAAAATCGACCAAATCTGATAGGTCCGCGCTCATGAGAATTTTCAATTTTTGCAATATGTCAAATTTGTCTTAATTTTGTGTTCAAATCATAGAAATTCAGCCAAAAATACATAATAAATACATCCTGGCACTTGTATGACAGTGTAAATATTAGAAAAAGCATCAAAAGCAAAACCCTTTGAAATCGGCCAAATCTGATAGGTCCGCGCTCATGAGAATTTTCAATTTTTGCAATATGTCAAATTTGTCTTAATTTTGTGTTCAAATCATAGAAATTCAGCCAAAAATACATAATAAATACATCCTGGCACTTGTATGACAGTGTAAATATTAGAAAAAGCATCAAAAGCAAAACCCTTTGAAATCGGCCAAATCTGATAGGTCCGCGCTCATGAGAATTTTTCAATTTTTGCAATATGTCAAATTTGTCTTAATTTTGTGTTCAAATCATAGAAATTCAGCCAAAAATACATAATAAATACATCCTGGCACTTGTATGACAGTGTAAATATTAGAAAAAGCATCAAAAGCAAAACCCTTTGAAATCGGCCAAATCTGATAGGTCCGCACTCATGAGAATTTTCAATTTTTGCAATATGTCAAATTTGTCTTAATTTTATGTTCAAATCATAGAAATTCAGCCAAAAATACATGATAAATAAATCATGGACCTAGTATTATAGTGTAAATATTAGAAAAAGCATCAAAAGCAAAACCCTTTGAAATCGGCCCAATCTGATAGGTCCGCGCTCATGAGAATTTTCAATTTTTGCAATATGTCAAATTTGTCTTAATTTTATGTTCAAATCATAGAAATTCAGCCAATAATACATAATAAATACATCATGGCACTTGTATGATAGTGTAAATGTTAGAAAAAGCATCAAAAGCAAAACCCTTTAAAATCGGCCAAATCTGATAGGTCCGCGCTCATGAGAATTTTCAATTTTTGCAATATGTCAAATTTGTCTTAATTTTGTGTTCAAATCATAGAAATTCAGCCAAAAATACATAATAAATACATCATGGCACTTGTATGACAGTGTAAATATTAGAAAAAGCATCAAAAGCAAAAACCCTTTAAAATCGGCCAAATCTGATAGGTCCGCGCTCATGAGAATTTTCAATTTTTGCAATACGTCAAATTTGTCTTAATTTTATGTTCAAATCATAGAAATTCAGCCAATAATACATGATAAATACATCATGGCACTTGTATGATAGTGTAAATATTAGAAAAAGCATCAAAAGCAAAACCCTTTAAAATCGGCCAAATCTGATAGGTCCGCGCTCATGAGAATTTTCAATTTTTGCAATATGTCAAATTTGTCTTAATTTTGTGTTCAAATCATAGAAATTCAGCCAAAAATACATAATAAATACATCATGGCACTTGTATGACAGTGTAAATATTAGAAAAAGCCATCAAAAGCAAAACACTTTAAAATCGGCCAAATCTGATAGGTCCGCGCTCATGAGAATTTTCAATTTTTGCAATATGTCAAATTTGTCCTGATTTTGTGTTCAAATCATAGAAATTCAGCCAAAAATACATAATAAATACATCCTGGCACTTGTATGACAGTGTAAATATTAGAAAAAGCATCAAAAGCAAAACCCTTTGAAATCGGCCAAATCTGATAGGTCCGCGCTCATGAGAATTTTCAATTTTTGCAATATGTCAAATTTGTCTTAATTTTGTGTTCAAATCATAGAAATTCAGCCAAAAATACATAATAAATACATCATGACACTTGTATGACAGTGTAAATATTAGAAAAAGCATCAAAAGCAAAACCCTTTGAAATCGGCCAAATCTGATAGGTCCGCGCTCATGAGAATTTTCAATTTTTGCAATATGTCAAATTTGTCTTAATTTTATGTTCAAATCATAGAAATTCAGCCAATAATACATAATAAATACATCATGGCACTTGTATGATAGTGTAGATGTTAGAAAAAGCATCAAAAGCAAAACCCTTTAAAATCGGCCAAATCTGATAGGTCCGCGCTCATGAGAATTTTCAATTTTTGCAATATGTCAAATTTGTCTTAATTTTGTGTTCAAATCATAGAAATTCAGCCAAAAATACATAATAAATACATCATGGCACTTGTATGACAGTGTAAATATTAGAAAAAGCATCAAAAGCAAAACCCTTTAAAATCGGCCAAATCTGATAGGTCCGCGCTCATGAGAATTTTCAATTTTTGCAATACGTCAAATTTGTCTTAATTTTATGTTCAAATCATAGAAATTCAGCCAATAATACATGATAAATACATCATGGCACTTGTATGATAGTGTAAATATTAGAAAAAGCATCAAAAGCAAAACCCTTTAAAATCGGCCAAATCTGATAGGTCCGCGCTCATGAGAATTTTCAATTTTTGCAATATGTCAAATTTGTCTTAATTTTGTGTTCAAATCATAGAAATTCAGCCAAAAATACATAATAAATACATCATGGCACTTGTATGACAGTGTAAATATTAGAAAAAGCATCAAAAACAAAACCCTTTAAAATCGGCCAAATCTGATAGGTCCGCGCTCATGAGAATTTTCAATTTTTGCAATATGTCAAATTTGTCTTAATTTTGTGTTCAAATCATAGAAATTCAGCCAAAAATACATAATAAATACATCATGACACTTGTATGACAGTGTAAATATTAGAAAAAGCATCAAAAGCAAAACCCTTTAAAATCGGCCAAATCTGATAGGTCCGCGCTCATGAGAATTTTCAATTTTTGCAAAACGTCAAATTTGTCTTAATTTTATGTTCAAATCATAGAAATTCAGCCAATAATACATAATAAATACATAATGGCACTTGTATGATAGTGTAAATATTAGAAAAAGCATCAAAAGCAAAACCCTTTAAAATCGACCAAATCTGATAGGTCCGCGCTCATGAGAATTTTCAATTTTTGCAATATGTCAAATTTGTCTTAATTTTGTGTTCAAATCATAGAAATTCAGCCAAAAATACATAATAAATACATCATGGCACTTGTATGACAGTGTAAATATTAGAAAAAGCATCAAAAGCAAAACCCTTTGAAATCGGCCAAATCTGATAGGTCCGCGCTCATGAGAATTTTCAATTTTTGCAATATGTCAAATTTGTCTTAATTTTGTGTTCAAATCATAGAAATTCAGCCAAAAATACATAATAAATACATCATGGCACTTGTATGACAGTGTAAATATTAGAAAAAGCATCAAAAGCAAAACCCTTTAAAATCGACCAAATCTGATAGGTCCGCGCTCATGAGAATTTTCAATTTTTGCAATATGCCAAATTTGTCTTAATTTTGTGTTCAAATCATAGAAATTCAGCCAAAAATACATGATAAATAAATCATGGACCTAGTATTATAGTGTAAATATTAGAAAAAGCATCAAAAGCAAAACCCTTTGAAATCGGCCAAATCTGATAGGTCCGCGCTCATGAGAATTTTCAATTTTTGCAATACGTCAAATTTGTCTTAATTTTATGTTCAAATCATAGAAATTCAGCCAAAAATACATAATAAATACATCCTGGCACTTGTATGACAGTGTAAATATTAGAAAAAGCATCAAAAGCAAAACCCTTTGAAATCGACCAAATCTGATAGGTCCGCGCTCATGAGAATTTTCAATTTTTGCAATATGTCAAATTTGTCTTAATTTTATGTTCAAATCATAGAAATTCAGCCAAAAATACATAATAAATACATCATGGCACTTGTATGACAGTGTAAATATTAGAAAAAGCATCAAAAGCAAAACCCTTTGAAATCGGCCAAATCTGATAGGTCCGCGCTCATGAGAATTTTCAATTTTTGCAATATGTCAAATTTGTCTTAATTTTGTGTTCAAATCATAGAAATTCAGCCAAAAATACATAATAAATACATCATGGCACTTGTATGACAGTGTAAATATTAGAAAAAGCATCAAAAGCAAAACCCTTTGAAATCGGCCAAATCTGATAGGTCCGCGCTCATGAGAATTTTCAATTTTTGCAATATGTCAAATTTGTCTTAATTTTGTGTTCAAATCATAGAAATTCAGCCAAAAATACATAATAAATACATCATGGCACTTGTATGACAGTGTAAATATTAGAAAAAGCATCAAAAGCAAAACCCTTTAAAATCGACCAAATCTGATAGGTCCGCGCTCATGAGAATTTTCAATTTTTGCAATATGCCAAATTTGTCTTAATTTTGTGTTCAAATCATAGAAATTCAGCCAAAAATACATGATAAATAAATCATGGACCTAGTATTATAGTGTAAATATTAGAAAAAGCATCAAAAGCAAAACCCTTTGAAATCGGCCAAATCTGATAGGTCCGCGCTCATGAGAATTTTCAATTTTTGCAATACGTCAAATTTGTCTTAATTTTATGTTCAAATCATAGAAATTCAGCCAAAAATACATAATAAATACATCCTGGCACTTGTATGACAGTGTAAATATTAGAAAAAGCATCAAAAGCAAAACCCTTTGAAATCGACCAAATCTGATAGGTCCGCGCTCATGAGAATTTTCAATTTTTGCAATATGTCAAATTTGTCTTAATTTTATGTTCAAATCATAGAAATTCAGCCAAAAATACATAATAAATACATCATGGCACTTGTATGACAGTGTAAATATTAGAAAAAGCATCAAAAGCAAAACCCTTTGAAATCGGCCAAATCTGATAGGTCCGCGCTCATGAGAATTTTCAATTTTTGCAATATGTCAAATTTGTCTTAATTTTGTGTTCAAATCATAGAAATTCAGCCAAAAATACATAATAAATACATCATGGCACTTGTATGACAGTGTAAATATTAGAAAAAGCATCAAAAGCAAAACCCTTTGAAATCGGCCAAATCTGATAGGTCCGCGCTCATGAGAATTTTCAATTTTTGCAATATGTCAAATTTGTCTTAATTTTGTGTTCAAATCATAGAAATTCAGCCAAAAATACATAATAAATACATCATGGCACTTGTATGACAGTGTAAATATTAGAAAAAGCATCAAAAGCAAAACCCTTTAAAATCGACCAAATCTGATAGGTCCGCGCTCATGAGAATTTTCAATTTTTGCAATATGCCAAATTTGTCTTAATTTTGTGTTCAAATCATAGAAATTCAGCCAAAAATACATGATAAATAAATCATGGACCTAGTATTATAGTGTAAATATTAGAAAAAGCATCAAAAGCAAAACCCTTTGAAATCGGCCAAATCTGATAGGTCCGCGCTCATGAGAATTTTCAATTTTTGCAATACGTCAAATTTGTCTTAATTTTATGTTCAAATCATAGAAATTCAGCCAAAAATACATAATAAATACATCCTGGCACTTGTATGACAGTGTAAATATTAGAAAAAGCATCAAAAGCAAAACCCTTTGAAATCGACCAAATCTGATAGGTCCGCGCTCATGAGAATTTTCAATTTTTGCAATATGTCAAATTTGTCTTAATTTTATGTTCAAATCATAGAAATTCAGCCAAAAATACATAATAAATACATCATGGCACTTGTATGACAGTGTAAATATTAGAAAAAGCATCAAAAGCAAAACCCTTTGAAATCGGCCAAATCTGATAGGTCCGCGCTCATGAGAATTTTCAATTTTTGCAAAACGTCAAATTTGTCTTAATTTTATGTTCAAATCATAGAAATTCAGCCAATAATACATAATAAATACATAATGGCACATGTATGATAGTGTAAATATTAGAAAAAGCATCAAAAGCAAAACCCTTTAAAATCGACCAAATCTGATAGGTCCGCGCTCATGAGAATTTTCAATTTTTGCAATATGTCAAATTTGTCTTAATTTTGTGTTCAAATCATAGAAATTCAGCCAAAAATACATAATAAATACATCCTGGCACTTGTATGACAGTGTAAATATTAGAAAAAGCATCAAAAGCAAAACCCTTTGAAATCGGCCAAATCTGATAGGTCCGCGCTCATGAGAATTTTCAATTTTTGCAATATGTCAAATTTGTCTTAATTTTGTGTTCAAATCATAGAAATTCAGCCAAAAATACATAATAAATACATCATGGCACTTGTATGACAGTGTAAATATTAGAAAAAGCATCAAAAGCAAAACCCTTTGAAATCGGCCAAATCTGATAGGTCCGCGCTCATGAGAATTTTCAATTTTTGCAATATGTCAAATTTGTCTTAATTTTATGTTCAAATCATAGAAATTCAGCCAAAAATACATGATAAATAAATCATGGACCTAGTATTATAGTGTAAATATTAGAAAAAGCATCAAAAGCAAAACCCTTTGAAATCGGCCAAATCTGATAGGTCCGCGCTCATGAGAATTTTCAATTTTTGCAATATGTCAAATTTGTCTTAATTTTGTGTTCAAATCATAGAAATTCAGCCAATAATACATAATAAATACATCATGGCACTTGTATGACAGTGTAAATATTAGAAAAAGCATCAAAAGCAAAACCCTTTGAAATCGGCCAAATCTGATAGGTCCGCGCTCATGAGAATTTTCAATTTTTGCAATATGTCAAATTTGTCTTAATTTTGTGTTCAAATCATAGAAATTCAGCCAAAAATACATAATAAATACATCATGGCACTTGTATGACAGTGTAAATATTAGAAAAAGCATCAAAAGCAAAACCCTTTAAAATCGGCCAAATCTGATAGGTCCGCGCTCATGAGAATTTTCAATTTTTGCAATACGTCAAATTTGTCTTAATTTTATGTTCAAATCATAGAAATTCAGCCAATAATACATGATAAATACATCATGGCACTTGTATGATAGTGTAAATATTAGAAAAAGCATCAAAAGCAAAACCCTTTAAAATCGGATAAATCTGATAGGTCCGCGCTCATGAGAATTTTCAATTTTTGCAATATGTCAAATTTGTCTTAATTTTGTGTTCAAATCATAGAAATTCAGCCAAAAATACATAATAAATACATCATGGCACTTGTATGACAGTGTAAATATTAGAAAAAGCATCAAAAGCAAAACACTTTAAAATCGGCCAAATCTGATAGGTCCGCGCTCATGAGAATTTTCAATTTTTGCAATATGTCAAATTTGTCTTAATTTTATGTTCAAATCATAGAAATTCAGCCAAAAATACATGATAAATAAATCATGGACCTAGTATTATAGTGTAAATATTAGAAAAAGCATCAAAAGCAAAACCCTTTGAAATCGGCCAAATCTGATAGGTCCGCGCTCATGAGAATTTTCAATTTTTGCAATATGTCAAATTTGTCTTAATTTTATGTTCAAATCATAGAAATTCAGCCAATAATACATAATAAATACATCATGGCACTTGTATGATAGTGTAAATGTTAGAAAAAGCATCAAAAGCAAAACCCTTTAAAATCGGCCAAATCTGATAGGTCCGCGCTCATGAGAATTTTCAATTTTTGCAATACGTCAAATTTGTCCTAATTTTATGTTCAAATCATAGAAATTCAGCCAAAAACACATAATAAATACATCATGGCACTTGTATGACAATGTAAATATTAGAAAAAGCATCAAAAGCAAAACCCTTTAAAATCGGCCAAATCTGATAGGTCCGCGCTCATGAGAATTTTCAATTTTTGCAATATGTCAAATTTGTCTTAATTTTGTGTTCAAATCATAGAAATTCAGCCAAAAATACATATTAAATACATCATGGCACTTGTATGACAGTGTAAATATTAGAAAAAGCATCAAAAGCAAAACCCTTTGAAATCGGCCAAATCTGATAGCTCATGAGAATTTTCAATTTTTGCAATATGTCAAATTTGTCTTAATTTTGTGTTCAAATCATAGAAATTCAGCCAAAAATACATAATAAATACATCATGACACTTGTATGACAGTGTAAATATTAGAAAAAGCATCAAAAGCAAAACCCTTTGAAATCGGCCAAATCTGATAGGTCCGCGCTCATGAGAATTTTCAATTTTTGCAAAACGTCAAATTTGTCTTAATTTTATGTTCAAATCATAGAAATTCAGCCAATAATACATAATAAATACATAATGGCACTTGTATGATAGTGTAAATATTAGAAAAAGCATCAAAAGCAAAACCCTTTAAAATCGACCAAATCTGATAGGTCCGCGCTCATGAGAATTTTCAATTTTTGCAATATGTCAAATTTGTCTTAATTTTGTGTTCAAATCATAGAAATTCAGCCAAAAATACATAATAAATACATCATGGCACTTGTATGACAGTGTAAATATTAGAAAAAGCATCAAAAGCAAAACCCTTTGAAATCGGCCAAATCTGATAGGTCCGCGCTCATGAGAATTTTCAATTTTTGCAAAACGTCAAATTTGTCTTAATTTTATGTTCAAATCATAGAAATTCAGCCAATAATACATAATAAATACATAATGGCACTTGTATGATAGTGTAAATATTAGAAAAAGCATCAAAAGCAAAACCCTTTAAAATCGACCAAATCTGATAGGTCCGCGCTCATGAGAATTTTCAATTTTTGCAATATGTCAAATTTGTCTTAATTTTGTGTTCAAATCATAGAAATTCAGCCAAAAATACATAATAAATACATCATGGCACTTGTATGACAGTGTAAATATTAGAAAAAGCATCAAAAGCAAAACCCTTTGAAATCGGCCAAATCTGATAGGTCCGCGCTCATGAGAATTTTCAATTTTTGCAAAACGTCAAATTTGTCTTAATTTTATGTTCAAATCATAGAAATTCAGCCAATAATACATAATAAATACATAATGGCACTTGTATGATAGTGTAAATATTAGAAAAAGCATCAAAAGCAAAACCCTTTAAAATCGACCAAATCTGATAGGTCCGCGCTCATGAGAATTTTCAATTTTTGCAATATGTCAAATTTGTCTTAATTTTGTGTTCAAATCATAGAAATTCAGCCAAAAATACATAATAAATACATCATGGCACTTGTATGACAGTGTAAATATTAGAAAAAGCATCAAAAGCAAAACCCTTTTAAATCGGCCAAATCTGATAGGTCCGCGCTCATGAGAATTTTCAATTTTTGCAATATGTCAAATTTGTCTTAATTTTGTGTTCAAATCATAGAAATTCAGCCAAAAATACATAATAAATACATCATGGCACTTGTATGACAGTGTAAATATTAGAAAAAGCATCAAAAGCAAAACCCTTTAAAATCGACCAAATCTGATAGGTCCGCGCTCATGAGAATTTTCAATTTTTGCAATATGTCAAATTTGTCTTAATTTTGTGTTCAAATCATAGAAATTCAGCCAAAAATACATGATTAATACATCATGGCACTTGTATGATAGTGTAAATATTAGAAAAAGCATCAAAAGCAAAACCCTTTAAAATCGGCCAAATCTGATAGGTCCGCGCTCATGAGAATTTTCAATTTTTGCAATATGTCAAATTTGTCTTAATTTTGTGTTCAAATCATAGAAATTCAGCCAAAAATACATAATAAATACATCATGGCACTTGTATGACAGTGTAAATATTAGAAAAAGCATCAAAAGCAAAACACTTTAAAATCGGCCAAATCTGATAGGTCCGCGCTCATGAGAATTTTCAATTTTTGCAATATGTCAAATTTGTCCTGATTTTGTGTTCAAATCATAGAAATTCAGCCAAAAATACATAATAAATACATCCTGGCACTTGTATGACAGTGTAAATATTAGAAAAAGCATCAAAAGCAAAACCCTTTGAAATCGGCCAAATCTGATAGGTCCGCGCTCATGAGAATTTTCAATTTTTGCAATATGTCAAATTTGTCTTAATTTTGTGTTCAAATCATAGAAATTCAGCCAAAAATACATAATAAATACATCATGACACTTGTATGACAGTGTAAATATTAGAAAAAGCATCAAAAGCAAAACCCTTTGAAATCGGCCAAATCTGATAGGTCCGCGCTCATGAGAATTTTCAATTTTTGCAATATGTCAAATTTGTCTTAATTTTATGTTCAAATCATAGAAATTCAGCCAATAATACATAATAAATACATCATGGCACTTGTATGATAGTGTAAATGTTAGAAAAAGCATCAAAAGCAAAACCCTTTAAAATCGGCCAAATCTGATAGGTCCGCGCTCATGAGAATTTTCAATTTTTGCAATATGTCAAATTTGTCTTAATTTTGTGTTCAAATCATAGAAATTCAGCCAAAAATACATAATAAATACATCATGGCACTTGTATGACAGTGTAAATATTAGAAAAAGCATCAAAAGCAAAACCCTTTAAAATCGGCCAAATCTGATAGGTCCGCGCTCATGAGAATTTTCAATTTTTGCAATACGTCAAATTTGTCTTAATTTTATGTTCAAATCATAGCAATTCAGCCAATAATACATGATAAATACATCATGGCACTTGTATGATAGTGTAAATATTAGAAAAAGCATCAAAAGCAAAACCCTTTGAAATCGGCCAAATCTGATAGGTCCGCGCTCATGAGAATTTTCAATTTTTGCAATACGTCAAATTTGTCTTAATTTTATGTTCAAATCATAGCAATTCAGCCAATAATAAATAATAAATACATCATGGCACTTGTATGATAGTGTAAATATTAGAAAAAGCATCAAAAGCAAAACCCTTTAAAATCGACCAAACCTGATAGGTCCGCGCTCATGATAATTTTCAATTTTTGCAATATGTCAAATTTGTCTTAATTTTATGTTCAGATCATAGAAATTCAGCCAAAAATACATGATAAATAAATCATGGACCTAGTATTATAGTGTAAATATTAGAAAAAGCATCAAAAGCAAAACCCTTTGAAATCGGCCAAATCTGATAGGTCCGCGCTCATGAGAATTTTCAATTTTTGCAATACGTCAAATTTGTCTTAATTTTATGTTCAAATCATAGAAATTCAGCCAATAATACATGATAAATACATCATGGCACTTGTATGATAGTGTAAATATTAGAAAAAGCATCAAAAGCAAAACCCTTTAAAATCGGCCAAATCTGATAGGTCCGCGCTCATGAGAATTTTCAATTTTTGCAATATGTCAAATTTGTCTTAATTTTGTGTTCAAATCATAGAAATTCAGCCAAAAATACATAATAAATACATCCTGGCACTTGTATGACAGTGTAAATATTAGAAAAAGCATCAAAAGCAAAACCCTTTTAAATCGGCCAAATCTGATAGGTCCGCGCTCATGAGAATTGTCAATTTTTGCAATATGTCAAATTTGTCTTAATTTTGTGTTCAAATCATAGAAATTCAGCCAAAAATACATAATAAATACATCATGGCACTTGTATGACAGTGTAAATATTAGAAAAAGCATCAAAAGCAAAACCCTTTGAAATCGGCCAAATCTGATAGGTCCGCGCTCATGAGAATTTTCAATTTTTGCAATACGTCAAATTTGTCTTAATTTTATGTTCAAATCATAGAAATTCAGCCAATAATACATGATAAATACATCATGGCACTTGTATGATAGTGTAAATATTAGAAAAAGCATCAAAAGCAAAACCCTTTAAAATCGGCCAAATCTGATAGGTCCGCGCTCATGAGAATTTTCAATTTTTGCAATATGTCAAATTTGTCTTAATTTTGTGTTCAAATCATAGAAATTCAGCCAAAAATACATGCTAAATACATCCTGGCACTTGTATGACAGTGTAAATATTAGAAAAAGCATCAAAAGCAAAACCCTTTTAAATCGGCCAAATCTGATAGGTCCGCGCTCATGAGAATTGTCAATTTTTGCAATATGTCAAATTTGTCTTAATTTTGTGTTCAAATCATAGAAATTCAGCCAAAAATACATAATAAATACATCATGGCACTTGTATGACAGTGTAAATATTAGAAAAAGCATCAAAAGCAAAACCCTTTGAAATCGGCCAAATCTGATAGGTCCGCGCTCATGAGAATTTTCAATTTTTGCAATACGTCAAATTTGTCTTAATTTTATGTTCAAATCATAGAAATTCAGCCAATAATACATGATAAATACATCATGGCACTTGTATGATAGTGTAAATATTAGAAAAAGCATCAAAAGCAAAACCCTTTAAAATCGGCCAAATCTGATAGGTCCGCGCTCATGAGAATTTTCAATTTTTGCAATATGTCAAATTTGTCTTAATTTTGTGTTCAAATCATAGAAATTCAGCCAAAAATACATAATAAATACATCATGGCACTTGTATGATAGTGTAAATATTAGAAAAAGCATCAAAAGCAAAACCCTTTAAAATCGGCCAAATCTGATAGGTCCGCGCTCATGAGAATTTTCAATTTTTGCAATATGTCAAATTTGTCTTAATTTTGTGTTCAAATCATAGAAATTCAGCCAAAAATACATGATAAATAAATCATGGACCTAGTATTATAGTGTAAATATTAGAAAAAGCATCAAAAGCAAAACCCTTTGAAATCGGCCAAATCTGATAGGTCCGCGCTCATGAGAATTTTCAATTTTTGCAATATGTCAAATTTGTCTTAATTTTGTGTTCAAATCATAGAAATTCAGCCAAAAATACATAATAAATACATCATGGCACTTGTATGATAGTGTAAATGTTAGAAAAAGCATCAACAGCAAAACCCTTTAAAATCGGCCAAATCTGATAGGTCCGCGCTCATGAGAATTTTCAATTTTTGCAATACGTCAAATTTGTCTTAATTTTATGTTCAAATCATAGAAATTCAGCCAATAATACATGATAAATACATCATGGCACTTGTATTATAGTGTAAATATTAGAAAAAGCATCAAAAGCAAAACCCTTTAAAATCGGCCAAATCTGATAGGTCCGCGCTCATGAGAATTTTCAATTTTTGCAATATGTCAAATTTGTCTTAATTTTGTGTTCAAATCATAGAAATTCAGCCAAAAATACATAATAAATACATCATGGCACTTGTATGATAGTGTAAATATTAGAAAAAGCATCAAAAGCAAAACCCTTTAAAATCGGCCAAATCTGATAGGTCCGCGCTCATGAGAATTTTCAATTTTTGCAATATGTCAAATTTGTCTTAATTTTGTGTTCAAATCATAGAAATTCAGCCAAAAATACATAATAAATACATCCTGGCACTTGTATGACAGTGTAAATATTAGAAAAAGCATCAAAAGCAAAACCCTTTAAAATCGGCCAAATCTGATAGGTCCGCGCTCATGAGAATTGTCAATTTTTGCAATATGTCAAATTTGTCTTAATTTTGTGTTCAAATCATAGAAATTCAGCCAAAAATACATAATAAATACATCATGGCACTTGTATGACAGTGTAAATATTAGAAAAAGCATCAAAAGCAAAACCCTTTAAAATCGGCCAAATCTGATAGGTCCGCGCTCATGAGAATTTTCAATTTTTGCAATATGTCAAATTTGTCTTAATTTTGTGTTCAAATCATAGAAATTCAGCCAAAAATACATAATAAATACATCCTGGCACTTGTATGACAGTGTAAATATTAGAAAAAGCATCAAAAGCAAAACCCTTTGAAATCGGCCAAATCTGATAGGTCCGCGCTCATGAGAATTTTCAATTTTTGCAATACGTCAAATTTGTCTTAATTTTATGTTCAAATCATAGAAATTCAGCCAATAATACATAATAAATACATCATGGCACTTGTATGATAGTGTAAATATTAGAAAAAGCATCAAAAGCAAAACCCTTAAAAATCGACCAAATCTGATAGGTCCGCGCTCATGAGAATTTTCAATTTTTGCAATATGTCAAATTTGTCTTAATTTTGTGTTCAAATCATAGAAATTCAGCCAAAAATACATAATAAATACATCATAGCACTTGTATGACAGTGTAAATATTAGAAAAAGCATCAAAAGCAAAACCCTTTAAAATCGGCCAAATCTGATAGGTCCGCGCTCATGAGAATTTTCAATTTTTGCAATACGTCAAATTTGTCTTAATTTTATGTTCAAATCATAGAAATTCAGCCAATAATACATGATAAATACATCATGGCACTTGTATGATAGTGTAAATATTAGAAAAAGCATCAAAAGCAAAACCCTTTAAAATCGGCCAAATCTGATAGGTCCGCGCTCATGAGAATTTTCAATTTTTGCAATATGTCAAATTTGTCTTAATTTTGTGTTCAAATCATAGAAATTCAGCCAAAAATACATAATAAATACATCATGGCACTTGTATGATAGTGTAAATATTAGAAAAAGCATCAAAAGCAAAACCCTTTGAAATCGGCCAAATCTGATAGGTCCGCGCTCATGAGAATTTTCAATTTTTGCAATATGTCAAATTTGTCTTAATATTGTGTTCAAATCATAGAAATTCAGCCAAAAATACATAATAAATACATCCTGGCACTTGTATGACAGTGTAAATATTAGAAAAAGCATCAAAAGCAAAACCCTTTGAAATCGGCCAAATCTGATAGGTCCGCGCTCATGAGAATTTTCAATTTTTGCAATACGTCAAATTTGTCTTAATTTTATGTTCAAATCATAGAAATTCAGCTAATAATACATAATAAATACATCATGGCACTTGTATGATAGTGTAAATATTAGAAAAAGCATCAAAAGCAAAACCCTTAAAAATCGACCAAATCTGATAGGTCCGCGCTCATGAGAATTTTCAATTTTTGCAATATGTCAAATTTGTCTTAATTTTGTGTTCAAATCATAGAAATTCAGCCAAAAATACATAATAAATACATCATAGCACTTCATGACAGTGTAAATATTAGAAAAAGCATCAAAAGCAAAACCCTTTGAAATCGGCCAAATCTGATAGGTCCGCGCTCATGAGAATTTTCAATTTTTGCAATATGTCAAATTTGTCTTAATTTTATGTTCAAATCATAGAAATTCAGCCAAAAATACATGATAAATAAATCATGGACCTAGTATTATAGTGTAAATATTAGAAAAAGCATCAAAAGCAAAACCCTTTGAAATCGGCCAAATCTGATAGGTCCGCGCTCATGAGAATTTTCAATTTTTGCAATACGTCAAATTTGTCTTAATTTTATGTTCAAATCATAGAAATTCAGCCAAAAATACATAATAAATACATCATGGCACTTGTATGACAGTGTAAATATTAGAAAAAGCATCAAAAGCAAAACCCTTTGAAATCGGCCAAATCTGATAGGTCCGCGCTCATGAGAATTTTCAATTTTTGCAATATGTCAAATTTGTCTTAATTTTATGTTCAAATCATAGAAATTCAGCCAAAAATACATGATAAATAAATCATGGACCTAGTATTATAGTGTAAATATTAGAAAAAGCATCAAAAGCAAAACCCTTTGAAATCGGCCAAATCTGATAGGTCCGCGCTCATGAGAATTTTCAATTTTTGCAATACGTCAAATTTGTCTTAATTTTATGTTCAAATCATAGAAATTCAGCCAAAAATACATAATAAATACATCATGGCACTTGTATGACAGTGTAAATATTAGAAAAAGCATCAAAAGCAAAACCCTTTGAAATCGGCCAAATCTGATAGGTCCGCGCTCATGAGAATTTTCAATTTTTGCAATATGTCAAATTTGTCTTAATTTTATGTTCAAATCATAGAAATTCAGCCAAAAATACATGATAAATAAATCATGGACCTAGTATTATAGTGTAAATATTAGAAAAAGCATCAAAAGCAAAACCCTTTGAAATCGGCCAAATCTGATAGGTCCGCGCTCATGAGAATTTTCAATTTTTGCAATACGTCAAATTTGTCTTAATTTTATGTTCAAATCATAGAAATTCAGCCAATAATACATAATAAATACATCATGGCACTTGTATGATAGTGTAAATATTAGAAAAAGCATCAAAAGCAAAACCCTTTAAAATCGGCCAAATCTGATAGGTCCGCGCTCATGAGAATTTTCAATTTTTGCAATATGTCAAATTTGTCTTAATTTTGTGTTCAAATCATAGAAATTCAGCCAAAAATACATAATAAATACATCAAGGCACTTGTATGACAGTGTAAATATTAGAAAAAGCATCAATAAAAACCCTTTAAAATCGGCCAAATCTGATAGGTCCGCGCTCATGAGAATTTTCAATTTTTGCAATACGTCAAATTTGTCTTAATTTTATGTTCAAATCATAGAAATTCAGCCAACACTACATGATAAATACATCATGGCACTTGTATGATAGTGTAAATATTAGAAAAAGCATCAAAAGCAAAACCCTTTAAAATCGGCCAAATCTGATAGGTCCGCGCTCATGAGAATTTTCAATTTTTGCAATATGTCAAATTTGTCTTAATTTTGTGTTCAAATCATAGAAATTCAGCCACAAATACATAATAAATACATCATGGCACTTGTATGATAGTGTAAATATTAGAAAAAGCATCAAAAGCAAAACCCTTTGAAATCGGCCAAATCTGATAGGTCCGCGCTCATGAGAATTTTCAATTTTTGCAATACGTCAAATTTGTCTTAATTTTATGTTCAAATCATAGAAATTCAGCCAATAATACATAATAAATACATCATGGCACTTGTATGATAGTGTAAATATTAGAAAAAGCATCAAAAGCAAAACCCTTTAAAATCGACCAAATCTGATAGGTCCGCGCTCATGAGAATTTTCAATTTTTGCAATATGTCAAATTTGTCTTAATTTTGGGTTCAAATCATAGAAATTCAGCCAAAAATACATAATAAATACATCATGGCACTTGTATGATAGTGTAAATATTAGAAAAAGCATCAAAAGCAAAACCCTTTGAAATCGGCCAAATCTGATAGGTCCGCGCTCATGAGAATTTTCAATTTTTGCAATATGTCAAATTTGTCTTAATTTTATGTTCAAATCATAGAAATTCAGCCAAAAATACATGATAAATAAATCATGGACCTAGTATTAGAGTGTAAATATTAGAAAAAGCATCAAAAGCAAAACCCTTTTAAATCGGCCAAATCTGATAGGTCCGCGCTCATGAGAATTTTCAATTTTTGCAATACGTCAAATTTGTCTTAATTTTATGTTCAAATCATAGAAATTCAGCCAAAAATACATAATAAATACATCATGGCACTTGTATGACAGTGTAAATATTAGAAAAAGCATCAAAAGCAAAACCCTTTAAAATCGGCCAAATCTGATAGGTCCGCGCTCATGAGAATTTTCAATTTTTGCAATATGTCAAATTTGTCTTAATTTTGTGTTCAAATCATAGAAATTCAGCCAAAAATACATGATAAATAAATCATGGACCTAGTATTATAGTGTAAATATTAGAAAAAGCATCAAAAGCAAAACCCTTTGAAATCGGCCAAATCTGATAGGTCCGCGCTCATGAGAATTTTCAATTTTTGCAATATGTCAAATTTGTCTTAATTTTATGTTCAAATCATAGAAATTCAGCCAAAAATACATAATAAATACATCATAGCACTTCATGACAGTGTAAATATTAGAAAAAGCATCAAAAGCAAAACCCTTTGAAATCGGCCAAATCTGATAGGTCCGCGCTCATGAGAATTTTCAATTTTTGCAATATGTCAAATTTGTCTTAATTTTATGTTCAAATCATAGAAATTCAGCCAAAAATACATGATAAATAAATCATGGACCTAGTATTATAGTGTAAATATTAGAAAAAGCATCAAAAGCAAAACCCTTTGAAATCGGCCAAATCTGATAGGTCCGCGCTCATGAGAATTTTCAATTTTTGCAATACGTCAAATTTGTCTTAATTTTATGTTCAAATCATAGAAATTCAGCCAAAAATACATAATAAATACATCATGGCACTTGTATGACAGTGTAAATATTAGAAAAAGCATCAAAAGCAAAACCCTTTGAAATCGGCCAAATCTGATAGGTCCGCGCTCATGAGAATTTTCAATTTTTGCAATATGTCAAATTTGTCTTAATTTTATGTTCAAATCATAGAAATTCAGCCAAAAATACATGATAAATAAATCATGGACCTAGTATTATAGTGTAAATATTAGAAAAAGCATCAAAAGCAAAACCCTTTGAAATCGGCCAAATCTGATAGGTCCGCGCTCATGAGAATTTTCAATTTTTGCAATACGTCAAATTTGTCTTAATTTTATGTTCAAATCATAGAAATTCAGCCAAAAATACATAATAAATACATCATGGCACTTGTATGACAGTGTAAATATTAGAAAAAGCATCAAAAGCAAAACCCTTTGAAATCGGCCAAATCTGATAGGTCCGCGCTCATGAGAATTTTCAATTTTTGCAATATGTCAAATTTGTCTTAATTTTATGTTCAAATCATAGAAATTCAGCCAAAAATACATGATAAATAAATCATGGACCTAGTATTATAGTGTAAATATTAGAAAAAGCATCAAAAGCAAAACCCTTTGAAATCGGCCAAATCTGATAGGTCCGCGCTCATGAGAATTTTCAATTTTTGCAATACGTCAAATTTGTCTTAATTTTATGTTCAAATCATAGAAATTCAGCCAATAATACATAATAAATACATCATGGCACTTGTATGATAGTGTAAATATTAGAAAAAGCATCAAAAGCAAAACCCTTTAAAATCGGCCAAATCTGATAGGTCCGCGCTCATGAGAATTTTCAATTTTTGCAATATGTCAAATTTGTCTTAATTTTATGTTCAAATCATAGAAATTCAGCCAATAATACATGATAAATACATCATGGCACTTGTATGATAGTGTAAATATTAGAAAAAGCATCAAAAGCAAAACCCTTTAAAATCGGCCAAATCTGATAGGTCCGCGCTCATGAGAATTTTCAATTTTTGCAATATGTCAAATTTGTCTTAATTTTGTGTTCAAATCATAGAAATTCAGCCAAAAATACATAATAAATACATCATGGCACTTGTATGATAGTGTAAATGTTAGAAAAAGCATCAAAAGCAAAACCCTTTGAAATCGGCCAAATCTGATAGGTCCGCGCTCATGAGAATTTTCAATTTTTGCAATACGTCAAATTTGTCTTAATTTTATGTTCAAATCATAGAAATTCAGCCAATAATACATAATAAATACATCATGGCACTTGTATGATAGTGTAAATATTAGAAAAAGCATCAAAAGCAAAACCCTTTAAAATCGACCAAATCTGATAGGTCCGCGCTCATGAGAATTTTCAATTTTTGCAATATGTCAAATTTGTCTTAATTTTGGGTTCAAATCATAGAAATTCAGCCAAAAATACATAATAAATACATCATGGCACTTGTATGATAGTGTAAATATTAGAAAAAGCATCAAAAGCAAAACCCTTTGAAATCGGCCAAATCTGATAGGTCCGCGCTCATGAGAATTTTCAATTTTTGCAATATGTCAAATTTGTCTTAATTTTATGTTCAAATCATAGAAATTCAGCCAAAAATACATGATAAATAAATCATGGACCTAGTATTATAGTGTAAATATTAGAAAAAGCATCAAAAGCAAAACCCTTTGAAATCGGCCAAATCTGATAGGTCCGCGCTCATGAGAATTTTCAATTTTTGCAATACGTCAAATTTGTCTTAATTTTATGTTCAAATCATAGAAATTCAGCCAAAAATACATAATAAATACATCATGGCACTTGTATGACAGTGTAAATATTAGAAAAAGCATCAAAAGCAAAACCCTTTAAAATCGGCCAAATCTGATAGGTCCGCGCTCATGAGAATTTTCAATTTTTGCAATATGTCAAATTTGTCTTAATTTTGTGTTCAAATCATAGAAATTCAGCCAAAAATACATGATAAATAAATCATGGACCTAGTATTATAGTGTAAATATTAGAAAAAGCATCAAAAGCAAAACCCTTTGAAATCGGCCAAATCTGATAGGTCCGCGCTCATGAGAATTTTCAATTTTTGCAATATGTCAAATTTGTCTTAATTTTATGTTCAAATCATAGAAATTCAGCCAAAAATACATAATAAATACATCATGGCACTTGTATGATAGTGTAAATGTTAGAAAAAGCATCAAAAGCAAAACCCTTTGAAATCGGCCAAATCTGATAGGTCCGCGCTCATGAGAATTTTCAATTTTTGCAATACGTCAAATTTGTCTTAATTTTATGTTCAAATCATAGAAATTCAGCCAATAATACATAATAAATACATCATGGCACTTGTATGATAGTGTAAATATTAGAAAAAGCATCAAAAGCAAAACCCTTTAAAATCGACCAAATCTGATAGGTCCGCGCTCATGAGAATTTTCAATTTTTGCAATATGTCAAATTTGTCTTAATTTTGGGTTCAAATCATAGAAATTCAGCCAAAAATACATAATAAATACATCATGGCACTTGTATGATAGTGTAAATATTAGAAAAAGCATCAAAAGCAAAACCCTTTGAAATCGGCCAAATCTGATAGGTCCGCGCTCATGAGAATTTTCAATTTTTGCAATATGTCAAATTTGTCTTAATTTTATGTTCAAATCATAGAAATTCAGCCAAAAATACATGATAAATAAATCATGGACCTAGTATTATAGTGTAAATATTAGAAAAAGCATCAAAAGCAAAACCCTTTTAAATCGGCCAAATCTGATAGGTCCGCGCTCATGAGAATTTTCAATTTTTGCAATACGTCAAATTTGTCTTAATTTTATGTTCAAATCATAGAAATTCAGCCAAAAATACATAATAAATACATCATGGCACTTGTATGACAGTGTAAATATTAGAAAAAGCATCAAAAGCAAAACCCTTTAAAATCGGCCAAATCTGATAGGTCCGCGCTCATGAGAATTTTCAATTTTTGCAATATGTCAAATTTGTCTTAATTTTGTGTTCAAATCATAGAAATTCAGCCAAAAATACATGATAAATAAATCATGGACCTAGTATTATAGTGTAAATATTAGAAAAAGCATCAAAAGCAAAACCCTTTGAAATCGGCCAAATCTGATAGGTCCGCGCTCATGAGAATTTTCAATTTTTGCAATATGTCAAATTTGTCTTAATTTTATGTTCAAATCATAAAAATTCAGCCAATAATACATAATAAATACATCATGGCACTTGTATGATAGTGTAAATGTTAGAAAAAGCATCAAAAGCAAAACCCTTTAAAATCGGCCAAATCTGATAGGTCCGCGCTCATGAGAATTTTCAATTTTTGCAATATGTCAAATTTGTCTTAATTTTGTGTTCAAATCATAGAAATTCAGCCAAAAATACATAATAAATACATCATGGCACTTGTATGACAGTGTAAATATTAGAAAAAGCATCAAAAGCAAAACCCTTTAAAATCGGCCAAATCTGATAGGTCCGCGCTCATGAGAATTTTCAATTTTTGCAATATGTCAAATTTGTCTTAATTTTGTGTTCAAATCATAGAAATTCAGCCAAAAATACATGATAAATAAATCATGGACCTAGTATTATAGTGTAAATATTAGAAAAAGCATCAAAAGCAAAACCCTTTGAAATCGGCCAAATCTGATAGGTCCGCGCTCATGAGAATTTTCAATTTTTGCAATACGTCAAATTTGTCTTAATTTTATGTTCAAATCATAGAAATTCAGCCAATAATACATAATAAATACATCATGGCACTTGTATGATAGTGTAAATATTAGAAAAAGCATCAAAAGCAAAACCCTTTAAAATCGGCCAAATCTGATAGGTCCGCGCTCATGAGAATTTTCAATTTTTGCAATATGTCAAATTTGTCTTAATTTTGGGTTCAAATCATAGAAATTCAGCCAAAAATACATAATAAATACATCAAGGCACTTGTATGACAGTGTAAATATTAGAAAAAGCATCAAAAGCAAAACCCTTTAAAATCGGCCAAATCTGATAGGTCCGCGCTCATGAGAATTTTCAATTTTTGCAATACGTCAAATTTGTCTTAATTTTATGTTCAAATCATAGAAATTCAGCCAAAAATACATGATAAATAAATCATGGACCTAGTATTATAGTGTAAATATTAGAAAAAGCATCAAAAGCAAAACCCTTTGAAATCGGCCAAATCTGATAGGTCGACGCTCATGAGAATTTTCAATTTTTGCAATACGTCAAATTTGTCTTAATTTTATGTTCAAATCATAGAAATTCAGCCAATAATACATGATAAATACATCATGGCACTTGTATGATAGTGTAAATATTAGAAAAAGCATCAAAAGCAAAACCCTTTAAAATCGGCCAAATCTGATAGGTCCGCGCTCATGAGAATTTTCAATTTTTGCAATATGTCAAATTTGTCTTAATTTTGTGTTCAAATCATAGAAATTCAGCCAAAAATACATAATAAATACATCATGGCACTTGTATGATAGTGTAAATATTAGAAAAAGCATCAAAAGCAAAACCCTTTGAAATCGGCCAAATCTGATAGGTCCGCGCTCATGAGAATTTTCAATTTTTGCAATACGTCAAATTTGTCTTAATTTTGTGTTCAAATCATAGAAATTCAGCCAAAAATACATAATAAATACATCATTGCCCTTGTATGATAGTGTAAATATTAGAAAAAGCATCAAAAGCAAAACCCTTTGAAATCGGCCAAATCTGATAGGTCCGCGCTCATGAGAATTTTCAATTTTTGCAATATGTAAAATTTGTCTTAATTTTATGTTCAAATCATAGAAATTCAGCCAAAAATACATGATAAATAAATCATGGACCTAGTATAATAGTGTAAATATTAGAAAAAGCATCAAAAGCAAAACCCTTTGAAATCGGCCAAATCTGATAGGTCCGCGCTCATGAGAATTTTCAATTTTTGCAATACAACATATTTGTCATAATTTTATGTTCAAATCATAGAAATTCAGCCAATAATACATCATAAATACATCATGGCACTTGTATGATAGTGTTAATGTTAGAAACAGCATCAAAAGCAAAACCCTTTAAAATCGGCCAAATCTGATAGGTCCGCGCTCATGAGAATTTTCAATTTTTGCAATATGTCAAATTTGTCTTAATTTTGTGTTCAAATCATAGAAATTCAGCCAAAAATACATAATAAATACATCCTGGCACTTGTATGACAGTGTAAATATTAGAAAAAGCATCAAAAGCAAAACCCTTTGAAATCGGCCAAATCTGATAGGTCCGCGCTCATGAGAATTTTCAATTTTTGCAATATGTCAAATTTGTCTTAATTTTATGTTCAAATCATAGAAATTCAGCCAAAAATACATGATAAATAAATCATGGACCTAGTATTATAGTGTAAATATTAGAAAAAGCATCAAAAGCAAAACCCTTTGAAATCGGCCAAATCTGATAGGTCCGCGCTCATGAGAATTTTCAATTTTTGCAATACGTCAAATTTGTCTTAATTTTATGTTCAAATCATAGAAATTCAGCCAATAATACATAATAAATACATCATGGCACTTGTATGATAGTGTAAATATTAGAAAAAGCATCAAAAGCAAAACCCTTTAAAATCGGCCAAATCTGATAGGTCCGCGCTCATGAGAATTTTCAATTTTTGCAATATGTCAAATTTGTCTTAATTTTGTGTTCAAATCATAGAAATTCAGCCAAAAATACATAATAAATACATCAAGGCACTTGTATGACAGTGTAAATATTAGAAAAAGCATCAAAAGCAAAACCCTTTAAAATCGGCCAAATCTGATAGGTCCGCGCTCATGAGAATTTTCAATTTTTGCAATACGTCAAATTTGTCTTAATTTTATGTTCAAATCATAGAAATTCAGCCAATAATACATGATAAATACATCATGGCACTTGTATGATAGTGTAAATGTTAGAAAAAGCATCAAAAGCAAAACCCTTTGAAATCGGCCAAATCTGATAGGTCCGCGCTCATGAGAATTTTCAATTTTTGCAATACGTCAAATTTGTCTTAATTTTATGTTCAAATCATAGAAATTCAGCCAATAATACATAATAAATACATCATGGCACTTGTATGATAGTGTAAATATTAGAAAAAGCATCAAAAGCAAAACCCTTTAAAATCGACCAAATCTGATAGGTCCGCGCTCATGAGAATTTTCAATTTTTGCAATATGTCAAATTTGTCTTAATTTTGGGTTCAAATCATAGAAATTCAGCCAAAAATACATAATAAATACATCATGGCACTTGTATGATAGTGTAAATATTAGAAAAAGCATCAAAAGCAAAACCCTTTGAAATCGGCCAAATCTGATAGGTCCGCGCTCATGAGAATTTTCAATTTTTGCAATATGTCAAATTTGTCTTAATTTTATGTTCAAATCATAGAAATTCAGCCAAAAATACATGATAAATAAATCATGGACCTAGTATTATAGTGTAAATATTAGAAAAAGCATCAAAAGCAAAACCCTTTTAAATCGGCCAAATCTGATAGGTCCGCGCTCATGAGAATTTTCAATTTTTGCAATACGTCAAATTTGTCTTAATTTTATGTTCAAATCATAGAAATTCAGCCAAAAATACATAATAAATACATCATGGCACTTGTATGACAGTGTAAATATTAGAAAAAGCATCAAAAGCAAAACCCTTTAAAATCGGCCAAATCTGATAGGTCCGCGCTCATGAGAATTTTCAATTTTTGCAATATGTCAAATTTGTCTTAATTTTGTGTTCAAATCATAGAAATTCAGCCAAAAATACATGATAAATAAATCATGGACCTAGTATTATAGTGTAAATATTAGAAAAAGCATCAAAAGCAAAACCCTTTGAAATCGGCCAAATCTGATAGGTCCGCGCTCATGAGAATTTTCAATTTTTGCAATATGTCAAATTTGTCTTAATTTTATGTTCAAATCATAGAAATTCAGCCAATAATACATAATAAATACATCATGGCACTTGTATGATAGTGTAAATGTTAGAAAAAGCATCAAAAGCAAAACCCTTTAAAATCGGCCAAATCTGATAGGTCCGCGCTCATGAGAATTTTCAATTTTTGCAATATGTCAAATTTGTCTTAATTTTGTGTTCAAATCATAGAAATTCAGCCAAAAATACATGATAAATAAATCATGGACCTAGTATGACAGTGTAAATATTAGAAAAAGCATCAAAAGCAAAACCCTTTAAAATCGGCCAAATCTGATAGGTCCGCGCTCATGAGAATTTTCAATTTTTGCAATATGTCAAATTTGTCTTAATTTTGTGTTCAAATCATAGAAATTCAGCCAAAAATACATGATAAATAAATCATGGACCTAGTATTATAGTGTAAATATTAGAAAAAGCATCAAAAGCAAAACCCTTTGAAATCGGCCAAATCTGATAGGTCCGCGCTCATGAGAATTTTCAATTTTTGCAATACGTCAAATTTGTCTTAATTTTATGTTCAAATCATAGAAATTCAGCCAATAATACATAATAAATACATCATGGCACTTGTATGATAGTGTAAATATTAGAAAAAGCATCAAAAGCAAAACCCTTTAAAATCGGCCAAATCTGATAGGTCCGCGCTCATGAGAATTTTCAATTTTTGCAATATGTCAAATTTGTCTTAATTTTGGGTTCAAATCATAGAAATTCAGCCAAAAATACATAATAAATACATCAAGGCACTTGTATGACAGTGTAAATATTAGAAAAAGCATCAAAAGCAAAACCCTTTAAAATCGGCCAAATCTGATAGGTCCGCGCTCATGAGAATTTTCAATTTTTGCAATACGTCAAATTTGTCTTAATTTTATGTTCAAATCATAGAAATTCAGCCAAAAATACATGATAAATAAATCATGGACCTAGTATTATAGTGTAAATATTAGAAAAAGCATCAAAAGCAAAACCCTTTGAAATCGGCCAAATCTGATAGGTCGACGCTCATGAGAATTTTCAATTTTTGCAATACGTCAAATTTGTCTTAATTTTATGTTCAAATCATAGAAATTCAGCCAATAATACATGATAAATACATCATGGCACTTGTATGATAGTGTAAATATTAGAAAAAGCATCAAAAGCAAAACCCTTTAAAATCGGCCAAATCTGATAGGTCCGCGCTCATGAGAATTTTCAATTTTTGCAATATGTCAAATTTGTCTTAATTTTGTGTTCAAATCATAGAAATTCAGCCAAAAATACATAATAAATACATCATGGCACTTGTATGATAGTGTAAATATTAGAAAAAGCATCAAAAGCAAAACCCTTTGAAATCGGCCAAATCTGATAGGTCCGCGCTCATGAGAATTTTCAATTTTTGCAATACGTCAAATTTGTCTTAATTTTGTGTTCAAATCATAGAAATTCAGCCAAAAATACATAATAAATACATCATTGCCCTTGTATGATAGTGTAAATATTAGAAAAAGCATCAAAAGCAAAACCCTTTGAAATCGGCCAAATCTGATAGGTCCGCGCTCATGAGAATTTTCAATTTTTGCAATATGTCAAATTTGTCTTAATTTTATGTTCAAATCATAGAAATTCAGCCAAAAATACATGATAAATAAATCATGGACCTAGTATAATAGTGTAAATATTAGAAAAAGCATCAAAAGCAAAACCCTTTGAAATCGGCCAAATCTGATAGGTCCGCGCTCATGAGAATTTTCAATTTTTGCAATACAACATATTTGTCATAATTTTATGTTCAAATCATAGAAATTCAGCCAATAATACATCATAAATACATCATGGCACTTGTATGATAGTGTTAATGTTAGAAACAGCATCAAAAGCAAAACCCTTTAAAATCGGCCAAATCTGATAGGTCCGCGCTCATGAGAATTTTCAATTTTTGCAATATGTCAAATTTGTCTTAATTTTGTGTTCAAATCATAGAAATTCAGCCAAAAATACATAATAAATACATCCTGGCACTTGTATGACAGTGTAAATATTAGAAAAAGCATCAAAAGCAAAACCCTTTGAAATCGGCAAAATCTGATAGGTCCGCGCTCATGAGAATTTTCAATTTTTGCAATATGTCAAATTTGTCTTAATTTTGTGTTCAAATCATAGAATTCAGCCAAAAATACATAATAAATTCATCATGGCACTTGTATGACAGTGTAAATATTAGAAAAAGCATCAAAAGCAAAACCCTTTGAAATCGGCCAAATCTGATAGGTCCGCGCTCATGAGAATTTTCAATTTTTGCAATATGTCAAATTTGTCTTAATTTTGTGTTCAAATCATAGAAATTCAGCCAAAAATACATAATAAATACATCATGGCACTTGTATGACAGTGTAAATATTAGAAAAAGCATCAAAAGCAAAACCCTTTAAAATCGGCCAAATCTGATAGGTCCGCGCTCATGAGAATTTTCAATTTTTGCAATACGTCAAATTTGTCTTAATTTTATGTTCAAATCATAGAAATTCAGCCAATAATACATAATAAATAGATCATGGCACTTGTATGATAGTGTAAATATTAGAAAAAGCATCAAAAGCAAAACCCTTTAAAATCGACCAAATCTGATAGGTCCGCGCTCATGAGAATTTTCTATTTTTGCAATATGTCAAATTTGTCTTAATTTTGTGTTCAAATCATAGAAATTCAGCCAAAAATACATAATAAATACATCATGGCACTTGTATGACAGTGTAAATATTAGAAAAAGCATCAAAAGCAAAACCCTTTGAAATCGGCCAAATCTGATAGGTCCGCGCTCATGAGAATTTTCAATTTTTGCAATACGTCAAATTTGTCTTAATTTTATGTTCAAATCATAGAAATTCAGCCAAAAATACATGATAAATAAATCATGGACCTAGTATTATAGTGTAAATATTAGAAAAAGCATAAAAAGCAAAACCCTTTGAAATCGGCCCAATCTGATAGGTCCGCGCTCATGAGAATTTTCAATTTTTGCAATACGTCATATTTGTCTTAATTTTATGTTCAAATCATAGAAATTCAGCCAATAATACATAATAAATACATCATGGCACTTGTATGACAGTGTAACTATTAGAAAAAGCATCAAAAGCAAAACCCTTTGAAATCGGCCAAATCTGATAGGTCCGCGCTCATGAGAATTTTCAATTTTTGCAATATGTAAAAATTTGTCTTAATTTTATGTTCAAATCATAGAAATTCAGCCAATAATACATAATAAATACATCATGGCACTTGTATGACAGTGTAACTATTAGAAAAAGCATCAAAAGCAAAACCCTTTGAAATCGGCCAAATCTGATAGGTCCGCGCTCATGAGAATTTTCAATTTTTGCAATATGTCAAATTTGTCTTAATTTTATGTTCAAATCATAGAAATTCAGCCAAAAATACATGATAAATAAATCATGGACCTAGTATTATAGTGTAAATATTAGAAAAAGCATCAAAAGCAAAACCCTTTGAAATCGGCCAAATCTGATAGGTCCGCGCTCATGAGAATTTTCAATTTTTGCAATACGTCATATTTGTCTTAATTTTATGTTCAAATCATAGAAATTCAGCCAATAATACATCATAAATACATCATGGCACTTGTATGATAGTGTTAATGTTAGAAACAGCATCAAAAGCAAAACCCTTTGAAATCGGCCAAATCTGATAGGTCCGCGCTCATGAGAATTTTCAATTTTTGCAATATGTCAAATTTGTCTTAATTTTGTGTTCAAATCATAGAAATTCAGCCAAAAATACATAATAAATACATCATGGCACTTGTATGACAGTGTAAATATTAGAAAAAGCATAAAAAGCAAAACCCTTTAAAATCGGCCAAATCTGATAGGTCCGCGCTCATGAGAATTTTCAATTTTTGCAATACGTCAAATTTGTCTTAATTTTATGTTCAAATCATAGAAATTCAGCCAATAATACATGGTAAATACATCATGGCACTTGTATGATAGTGTAAATATTAGAAAAAGCATCAAAAGCATAACCCTTTGAAATCGGCCAAATCTGATAGGTCCGCGCTCATGAGAATTTTCAATTTTTGCAATATGTCAAATTTGTCTTAATTTTGTGTTCAAATCATAGAAATTCAGCCAAAAATACCTAATAAATACATCATGGCACTTGTATGATAGTGTAAATATTAGAAAAAGCATAAAAAGCAAAACCCTTAAAAATCGACCAAATCTGATAGGTCCGCGCTCATGAGAATTTTCAATTTTTATGTCAAATTTGTCTTAATTTTGTGTTCAAATCATAGAAATTCAGCCAAAAATACATAATAAATACATAAGGGCACTTGTATGACAGTGTAAATATTAGAAAAAGCATCAAAAGCAAAACCCTTTGAAATCGGCCAAATCTGATAGGTCCGCGCTCATGAGAATTTTCAATTTTTGCAATACGTCAAATTTGTCTTAATTTTATGTTCAAATTATAGAAATTAAGCCAAAAATACATGATAAATACATCATGGCACTTGTATGATAGTGTAAATATTAGAAAAAGCATCAAAAGCAAAACCCTTTAAAATCGGCCAAATCTGATAGGTCCGCGCTCATGAGAATTTTCAATTTTTGCAATATGTCAAATTTGTCTTAATTTTGTGTTCAAATCATAGAAATTCAGCCAAAAATACATAATAAATACATTATGGCACTTGTATGATAGTGTAAATATTAGAAAAAGCATCAAAAGCAAAACCCTTTAAAATCGGCCAAATCTGATAGGTCCGCGCTCATGAGAATTTTCAATTTTTGCAATATGTCAAATTTGTCTTAATTTTGTGTTCAAATCATAGAAATTCAGCCAAAAATACATAATAAATACATCAGGGCACTTGTATGACAGTGTAAATATTAGAAAAAGCATCAAAAGCAAAACCCTTTGAAATCGGCCAAATCTGATAGGTCCGCGCTCATGAGAATTTTCAATTTTTGCAATATGTCAAATTTGTCTTAATTTTGTGTTCAAATCATAGAAATTCAGCCAAAAATACATAACAAATTCATCATGGCACTTGTATGACAGTGTAAATATTAGAAAAAGCATCAAAAGCAAAACCCTTTGAAATCGGCCAAATCTGATAGGTCCGCGCTCATGAGAATTTTCAATTTTTGCAATACGTCAAATTTGTCTTAATTTTATGTTCAAATCATAGAAATTCAGCCAATAATACATAATAAATAAATCATGGCACTTGTATGACAGTGTAAATATTAGAAAAAGCATCAAAAGCAAAACCCTTTAAAATCGACCAAATCTGATAGGTCCGCGCTCATGAGAATTTTCTATTTTTGCAATATGTCAAATTTGTCTTAATTTTGTGTTCAAATCATAGAAATTCAGCCAAAAATACATAATAAATACATCAGGGCACTTGTATTACAGTGTAAATATTAGAAAAAGCATCAAAAGCAAAACCCTTTGAAATGGGCCAAATCTGATAGGTCCGCGCTCATGAGAATTTTCAATTTTTGCAATATGTCAAATTTGTCTTAATTTTATGTTCAAATCATAGAAATTCAGTCAAAAATACATGATAAATAAATCATGGACCTAGTATTATAGTGTAAATATTAGAAAAAGCATCAAAAGCAAAACCCTTTGAAATCGGCCCAATCTGATAGGTCCGCGCTCATGAGAATTTTCAATTTTTGCAATACGTCAAATTTGTCTTAATTTTATGTTCAAATCATAGAAATTCAGCCAAAAATACATAATAAATACATCATGGCACTTGTATGACAGTGTAAATATTAGAAAAAGCATCAAAAGCAAAACCCTTTGAAATCGGCCAAATCTGATAGGTCCGCGCTCATGAGAATTTTCAATTTTTTCAATATGTCAAATTTGTCTTAATTTTATGTTCAAATCATAGAAATTCAGCCAAAAATACATGATAAATAAATCATGGACCTAGTATTATAGTGTAAATATTAGAAAAAGCATCAAAAGCAAAACCCTTTGAAATCGGCCAAATCTGATAGGTCCGCGCTCATGAGAATTTTCAATTTTTGCAATATGTCAAATTTGTCTTAATTTTATGTTCAAATCATAGAAATTCAGCCAATAATACATAATAAATACATCATGGCACTTGTATGATAGTGTAAATGTTAGAAAAAGCATCAAAAGCAAAACCCTTTAAAATCGGCCAAATCTGATAGGTCCGCGCTCATGAGAATTTTCAATTTTTGCAATATGTCAAATTTGTCTTAATTTTGTGTTCAAATCATAGAAATTCAGCCAAAAATACATAATAAATACATCATGGCACTTGTATGACAGTGTAAATATTAGAAAAAGCATCAAAAGCAAAACCCTTTAAAATCGGCCAAATCTGATAGGTCCGCGCTCATGAGAATTTTCAATTTTTGCAATATGTCAAATTTGTCTTAATTTTGTGTTCAAATCATAGAAATTCAGCCAAAAATACATGATAAATAAATCATGGACCTAGTATTATAGTGTAAATATTAGAAAAAGCATCAAAAGCAAAACCCTTTGAAATCGGCCAAATCTGATAGGTCCGCGCTCATGAGAATTTTCAATTTTTGCAATACGTCAAATTTGTCTTAATTTTATGTTCAAATCATAGAAATTCAGCCAATAATACATAATAAATACATCATGGCACTTGTATGATAGTGTAAATATTAGAAAAAGCATCAAAAGCAAAACCCTTTAAAATCGGCCAAATCTGATAGGTCCGCGCTCATGAGAATTTTCAATTTTTGCAATATGTCAAATTTGTCTTAATTTTGGGTTCAAATCATAGAAATTCAGCCAAAAATACATAATAAATACATCAAGGCACTTGTATGACAGTGTAAATATTAGAAAAAGAATCAAAAGCAAAACCCTTTGAAATCGGCCCAATCTGATAGGTCCGCGCTCATGAGAATTTTCAATTTTTGCAATACGTCAAATTTGTCTTAATTTTATGTTCAAATCATAGAAATTCAGCCAAAAATACATAATAAATACATCATGGACCTAGTATTATAGTGTAAATATTAGAAAAAGCATCAAAAGCAAAACCCTTTGAAATCGGCCAAATCTGATAGGTCCGCGCTCATGAGAATTTTCAATTTTTGCAATATGTCAAATTTGTCTTAATTTTATGTTCAAATCATAGAAATTCAGCCAATAATACATAATAAATACATCATGGCACTTGTATGATAGTGTAAATGTTAGAAAAAGCATCAAAAGCAAAACCCTTTGAAATCGGCCAAATCTGATAGGTCCGCGCTCATGAGAATTTTCAATTTTTGCAATATGTCAAATTTGTCTTAATTTTGTGTTCAAATCATAGAAATTCAGCCAAAAATACATAATAAATACATCATGGCACTTGTATGATAGTGTAAATATTAGAAAAAGCATAAAAAGCAAAACCCTTAAAAATCGACCAAATCTGATAGGTCCGCGCTCATGAGAATTTTCAATTTTTATGTCAAATTTGTCTTAATTTTGTGTTCAAATCATAGAAATTCAGCCAAAAATACATAATAAATACCTCAGGGCACTTGTATGACAGTGTAAATATTAGAAAAAGCATCAAAAGCAAAACCCTTTAAAATCGGCCAAATCTGATAGGTCCGCGCTCATGAGAATTTTCAATTTTTGCAATATGTCAAATTTGTCTTAATTTTGTGTTCAAATCATAGAAATTCAGCCAAAAATACCTCATAAATACATCATGGCACTTGTATGATAGTGTAAATATTAGAAAAAGCATCAAAAGCAAAACCCTTTGAAATCGGCCAAATCTGATAGGTCCGCGCTCATGAGAATTTTCAATTTTTGCAATACGTCAAATTTGTCTTAATTTTATGTTCAAATCATAGAAATTCAGCCAATAATACATAATAAATAAATCATGGCACTTGTATGATAGTGTAAATATTAGAAAAAGCATCAAAAGCAAAACCCTTTAAAATCGACCAAATCTGATAGGTCCGCGCTCATGAGAATTTTCTATTTTTGCAATATGTCAAATTTGTCTTAATTTTGTGTTCAAATCATAGAAATTCAGCCAAAAATACATAATAAATACATCAGGGCACTTGTATGACAGTGTAAATATTAGAAAAAGCATCAAAAGCAAAACCCTTTGAAATCGGCCAAATCTGATAGGTCCGCGCTCATGAGAATTTTCAATTTTTGCAATATGTCAAATTTGTCTTAATTTTATGTTCAAATCATAGAAATTCAGCCAAAAATACATGATAAATAAATCATGGACCTAGTATTATAGTGTAAATATTAGAAAAAGCATCAAAAGCAAAACCCTTTGAAATCGGCCAAATCTGATAGGTCCGCGCTCATGAGAATTTTCAATTTTTGCAATATGTCAAATTTGTCTTAATTTTATGTTCAAATCATAGAAATTCAGCCAATAATACATAATAAATACATCATGGCACTTGTATGATAGTGTAAATGTTAGAAAAAGCATCAAAAGCAAAACCCTTTAAAATCGGCCAAATCTGATAGGTCCGCGCTCATGAGAATTTTCAATTTTTGCAATATGTCAAATTTGTCTTAATTTTGTGTTCAAATCATAGAAATTCAGCCAAAAATACATAATAAATACATCATGGCACTTGTATGACAGTGTAAATATTAGAAAAAGCATCAAAAGCAAAACCCTTTAAAATCGGCCAAATCTGATAGGTCCGCGCTCATGAGAATTTTCAATTTTTGCAATATGTCAAATTTGTCTTAATTTTGTGTTCAAATCATAGAAATTCAGCCAAAAATACATGATAAATAAATCATTGACCTAGTATTATAGTGTAAATATTAGAAAAAGCATCAAAAGCAAAACCCTTTGAAATCGGCCAAATCTGATAGGTCCGCGCTCATGAGAATTTTCAATTTTTGCAATACGTCAAATTTGTCTTAATTTTATGTTCAAATCATAGAAATTCAGCCAATAATACATAATAAATACATCATGGCACTTGTATGATAGTGTAAATATTAGAAAAAGCATCAAAAGCAAAACCCTTTAAAATCGGCCAAATCTGATAGGTCCGCGCTCATGAGAATTTTCAATTTTTGCAATATGTCAAATTTTTCTTAATTTTGGGTTCAAATCATAGAAATTCAGCCAAAAATACATAATAAATACATCAAGGAACTTGTATGACAGTGTAAATATTAGAAAAAGCATCAAAAGCAAAACCCTTTGAAATCGGCCCAATCTGATAGGTCCGCGCTCATGAGAATTTTCAATTTTTGCAATACGTCAAATTTGTCTTAATTTTATGTTCAAATCATAGAAATTCAGCCAAAAATACATAATAAATACATCATGGCACTTGTATGACAGTGTAAATATTAGAAAAAGCATCAAAAGCAAAACCCTTTGAAATCGGCCAAATCTGATAGGTCCGCGCTCATGAGAATTTTCAATTTTTTCAATATGTCAAATTTGTCTTAATTTTATGTTCAAATCATAGAAATTCAGCCAAAAATACATGATAAATAAATCATGGACCTAGTATTATAGTGTAAATATTAGAAAAAGCATCAAAAGCAAAACCCTTTGAAATCGGCCAAATCTGATAGGTCCGCGCTCATGAGAATTTTCAATTTTTGCAATATGTCAAATTTGTCTTAATTTTATGTTCAAATCATAGAAATTCAGCCAATAATACATAATAAATACATCATGGCACTTGTATGATAGTGTAAATGTTAGAAAAAGCATCAAAAGCAAAACCCTTTGAAATCGGCCAAATCTGATAGGTCCGCGCTCATGAGAATTTTCAATTTTTGCAATATGTCAAATTTGTCTTAATTTTGTGTTCAAATCATAGAAATTCAGCCAAAAATACATAATAAATACATCATGGCACTTGTATGATAGTGTAAATATTAGAAAAAGCATCAAAAGCAAAACCCTTTAAAATCGGCCAAATCTGATAGGTCCGCGCTCATGAGAATTTTCAATTTTTGCAATATGTCAAATTTGTCTTAATTTTGTGTTCAAATCATAGAAATTCAGCCAAAAATACCTAATAAATACATCATGGCACTTGTATGATAGTGTAAATATTAGAAAAAGCATCAAAAGCAAAACCCTTTGAAATCGGCCAAATCTGATAGGTCCGCGCTCATGAGAATTTTCAATTTTTGCAATATGTCAAATTTGTCTTAATTTTGGGTTCAAATCATAGAAATTCAGCCAAAAATACATAATAAATACATCAAGGCACTTGTATGACAGTGTAAATATTAGAAAAAGCATCAAAAGCAAAACCCTTTGAAATCGGCCCAATCTGATAGGTCCGCGCTCATGAGAATTTTCAATTTTTGCAATACGTCAAATTTGTCTTAATTTTATGTTCAAATCATAGAAATTCAGCCAAAAATACATAATAAATACATCATGGCACTTGTATGACAGTGTAAATATTAGAAAAAGCATCAAAAGCAAAACCCTTTGAAATCGGCCAAATCTGATAGGTCCGCGCTCATGAGAATTTTCAATTTTTTCAATATGTCAAATTTGTCTTAATTTTATGTTCAAATCATAGAAATTCAGCCAAAAATACATGATAAATAAATCATGGACCTAGTATTATAGTGTAAATATTAGAAAAAGCATCAAAAGCAAAACCCTTTGAAATCGGCCAAATCTGATAGGTCCGCGCTCATGAGAATTTTCAATTTTTGCAATATGTCAAATTTGTCTTAATTTTATGTTCAAATCATAGAAATTCAGCCAATAATACATAATAAATACATCATGGCACTTGTATGATAGTGTAAATGTTAGAAAAAGCATCAAAAGCAAAACCCTTTGAAATCGGCCAAATCTGATAGGTCCGCGCTCATGAGAATTTTCAATTTTTGCAATATGTCAAATTTGTCTTAATTTTGTGTTCAAATCATAGAAATTCAGCCAAAAATACATAATAAATACATCATGGCACTTGTATGATAGTGTAAATATTAGAAAAAGCATCAAAAGCAAAACCCTTTAAAATCGGCCAAATCTGATAGGTCCGCGCTCATGAGAATTTTCAATTTTTGCAATATGTCAAATTTGTCTTAATTTTGTGTTCAAATCATAGAAATTCAGCCAAAAATACCTAATAAATACATCATGGCACTTGTATGATAGTGTAAATATTAGAAAAAGCATCAAAAGCAAAACCCTTTGAAATCGGCCAAATCTGATAGGTCCGCGCTCATGAGAATTTTCAATTTTTGCAATACGTCAAATTTGTCTTAATTTTATGTTCAAATCATAGAAATTCAGCCAATAATACATAATAAATAAATCATGGCACTTGTATGATAGTGTAAATATTAGAAAAAGCATCAAAAGCAAAACCCTTTAAAATCGACCAAATCTGATAGGTCCGCGCTCATGAGAATTTTCTATTTTTGCAATATGTCAAATTTGTCTTAATTTTGTGTTCAAATCATAGAAATTCAGCCAAAAATACATAATAAATACATCCTGGCACTTGTATGACAGTGTAAATATTAGAAAAAGCATCAAAAGATAAACCCTTTGAAATCGGCCAAATCTGATAGGTCCGCGCTCATGAGAATTTTCAATTTTTGCAATACGTCAAATTTGTCTTAATTTTATGTTCAAATCATAGAAATTCAGCCAATAATACATGATAAATAAATCATGGACCTAGTATTATAGTGTAAATATTAGAAAAAGCATCAAAAGCAAAACCCTTTGAAATCGGCCAAATCTGATAGGTCCGCGCTCATGAGAATTTTCAATTTTTGCAATACGTCATATTTGTCTTAATTTTATGTTCAAATCATAGAAATTCAGCCAATAATACATCATAAATACATCATGGCACTTGTATGATAGTGTTAATGTTAGAAACAGCATCAAAAGCAAAACCCTTTAAAATCGGCCAAATCTGATAGGTCCGCGCTCATGAGAATTTTCAATTTTTGCAATATGTCAAATTTGTCTTAATTTTGTGTTCAAATCATAGAAATTCAGCCAAAAATACATAATAAATACATCCTGGCACTTGTATGACAGTGTAAATATTAGAAAAAGCATCAAAAGCAAAACCCTTTGAAATCGGCCAAATCTGATAGGTCCGCGCTCATGAGAATTTTCAATTTTTGCAATATGTCAAATTTGTCTTAATTTTGTGTTCAAATCATAGAAATTCAGCCAAAAATACATAATAAATTCATCATGGCACTTGTATGACAGTGTAAATATTAGAAAAAGCATCAAAAGCAAAACCCTTTGAAATCGGCCAAATCTGATAGGTCCGCGCTCATGAGAATTTTCAATTTTTGCAATATGTCAAATTTGTCTTAATTTTGTGTTCAAATCATAGAAATTCAGCCAAAAATACATAATAAATACATCATGGCACTTGTATGACAGTGTAAATATTAGAAAAAGCATCAAAAGCAAAACCCTTTAAAATCGGCCAAATCTGATAGGTCCGCGCTCATGAGAATTTTCAATTTTTGCAATACGTCAAATCTGTCTTAATTTTATGTTCAAATCATAGAAATTCAGCCAATAATACATAATAAATAGATCATGGCACTTGTATGATAGTGTAAATATTAGAAAAAGCATCAAAAGCAAAACCCTTTAAAATCGACCAAATCTGATAGGTCCGCGCTCATGAGAATTTTCTATTTTTGCAATATGTCAAATTTGTCTTAATTTTGTGTTCAAATCATAGAAATTCAGCCAAAAATACATAATAAATACATCATGGCACTTGTATGACAGTGTAAATATTAGAAAAAGCATCAAAAGCAAAACCCTTTGAAATCGGCCAAATCTGATAGGTCCGCGCTCATGAGAATTTTCAATTTTTGCAATACGTCAAATTTGTCTTAATTTTATGTTCAAATCATAGAAATTCAGCCAAAAATACATGATAAATAAATCATGGACCTAGTATTATAGTGTAAATATTAGAAAAAGCATCAAAAGCAAAACCCTTTGAAATCGGCCCAATCTGATAGGTCCGCGCTCATGAGAATTTTCAATTTTTGCAATACGTCAAATTTGTCTTAATTTTATGTTCAAATCATAGAAATTCAGCCAATAATACATGATAAATACATCATGGCACTTGTATGACAGTGTAAATATTAGAAAAAGCATCAAAAGCAAAACCCTTTGAAATCGGCCAAATCTGATAGGTCCGCGCTCATGAGAATTTTCAATTTTTGCAATACGTCAAATTTGTCTTAATTTTATGTTCAAATCATAGAAATTCAGCCAATAATACATAATAAATACATCATGGAACTTGTATGACAGTGTAACTATTAGAAAAAGCATCAAAAGCAAAACCCTTTGAAATCGGCCAAATCTGATAGGTCCGCGCTCATGAGAATTTTCAATTTTTGCAATATGTCAAATTTGTTTTAATTTTGTGTTCAAATCATAGAAATTCAGCCAAAAATACATAATAAATACATCATGGCACTTGTATGATAGTGTAAATATTAGAAAAAGCATTAAAAGCAAAACCCTTTAAAATCGGCCAAATCTGATAGGTCCGCGCTCATGAGAATTTTCAATTTTTGCAATATGTCAAATTTGTCTTAATTTTGTGTTCAAATGATAGAAATTCAGCAAAAAATACATAATAAATACATCCTGGCACTTGTATGACAGTGTAAATATTAGAAAAAGCATCAAAAGATAAACCCTTTGAAATCGGCCAAATCTGATAGGTCCGCGCTCATGAGAATTTTCAATTTTTGCAATACGTCAAATTTGTCTTAATTTTATGTTCAAATCATAGAAATTCAGCCAATAATACATGATAAATAAATCATGGACCTAGTATTATAGTGTAAATATTAGAAAAAGCATCAAAAGCAAAACCCTTTGAAATCGGCCAAATCTGATAGGTCCGCGCTCATGAGAATTTTCAATTTTTGCAATACGTCATATTTGTCTTAATTTTATGTTCAAATCATAGAAATTCAGCCAATAATACATCATAAATACATCATGGCACTTGTATGATAGTGTTAATGTTAGAAACAGCATCAAAAGCAAAACCCTTTAAAATCGGCCAAATCTGATAGGTCCGCGCTCATGAGAATTTTCAATTTTTGCAATATGTCAAATTTGTCTTAATTTTGTGTTCAAATCATAGAAATTCAGCCAAAAATACATAATAAATACATCCTGGCACTTGTATGACAGTGTAAATATTAGAAAAAGCATCAAAAGCAAAACCCTTTGAAATCGGCCAAATCTGATAGGTCCGCGCTCATGAGAATTTTCAATTTTTGCAATATGTCAAATTTGTCTTAATTTTGTGTTCAAATCATAGAAATTCAGCCAAAAATACATAATAAATTCATCATGGCACTTGTATGACAGTGTAAATATTAGAAAAAGCATCAAAAGCAAAACCCTTTGAAATCGGCCAAATCTGATAGGTCCGCGCTCATGAGAATTTTCAATTTTTGCAATATGTCAAATTTGTCTTAATTTTGTGTTCAAATCATAGAAATTCAGCCAAAAATACATAATAAATAGATCATGGCACTTGTATGATAGTGTAAATATTAGAAAAAGCATCAAAAGCAAAACCCTTTAAAATCGACCAAATCTGATAGGTCCGCGCTCATGAGAATTTTCTATTTTTGCAATATGTCAAATTTGTCTTAATTTTGTGTTCAAATCATAGAAATTCAGCCAAAAATACATAATAAATACATCATGGCACTTGTATGACAGTGTAAATATTAGAAAAAGCATCAAAAGCAAAACCCTTTGAAATCGGCCAAATCTGATAGGTCCGCGCTCATGAGAATTTTCAATTTTTGCAATACGTCAAATTTGTCTTAATTTTATGTTCAAATCATAGAAATTCAGCCAAAAATACATGATAAATAAATCATGGACCTAGTATTATAGTGTAAATATTAGAAAAAGCATCAAAAGCAAAACCCTTTGAAATCGGCCCAATCTGATAGGTCCGCGCTCATGAGAATTTTCAATTTTTGCAATATGTCAAATTTGTCTTAATTTTATGTTCAAATCATAGAAATTCAGCCAAAAATACATGATAAATAAATCAGTGACCTAGTATTATAGTGTAAATATTAGAAAAAGCATCAAAAGCAAAACCCTTTGAAATCGGCCAAATCTGATAGGTCCGCGCTCATGAGAATTTTCAATTTTTGCAATATGTCAAATTTGTCTTAATTTTGTGTTCAAATCATAGAAATTCAGCCAAAAATACATAATAAATTCATAATGGCACTTTTATGACAGTGTAAATATTAGAAAAAGCATCAAAAGCAAAACCCTTTGAAATCGGCCAAATCTGATAGGTCCGCGCTCATGAGAATTTTCAATTTTTGCAATACGTCAAATTTGTCTTAATTTTATGTTCAAATCATAGAAATTCAGCCAAAAATACATGATAAATAAATCATGGACCTAGTATTATAGTGTAAATATTAGAAAAAGCATCAAAAGCAAAACCCTTTGAAATCGGCCCAATCTGATAGGTCCGCGCTCATGAGAATTTTCAATTTTTGCAATACGTCAAATTTGTCTTAATTTTATGTTCAAATCATAGAAATTCAGCCAATAATACATGATAAATACATCATGGCACTTGTATGACAGTGTAAATATTAGAAAAAGCATCAAAAGCAAAACCCTTTGAAATCGGCCAAATCTGATAGGTCCGCGCTCATGAGAATTTTCAATTTTTGCAATACGTCAAATTTGTCTTAATTTTATGTTCAAATCATAGAAATTCAGCCAATAATACATAATAAATACATCATGGAACTTGTATGACAGTGTAACTATTAGAAAAAGCATCAAAAGCAAAACCCTTTGAAATCGGCCAAATCTGATAGGTCCGCGCTCATGAGAATTTTCAATTTTTGCAATATGTCAAATTTGTCTTAATTTTATGTTCAAATCATAGAAATTCAGCCAAAAATACATGATAAATAAATCATGGACCTAGTATTATAGTGTAAATATTAGAAAAAGCATCAAAAGCAAAACCCTTTGAAATCGGCCAAATCTGATAGGTCCGCGCTCATGAGAATTTTCAATTTTTGCAATACGTCATATTTGTCTTAATTTTATGTTCAAATCATAGAAATTCAGCCAATAATACATCATAAATACATCATGGCACTTGTATGATAGTGTTAATGTTAGAAACAGCATCAAAAGCAAAACCCTTTAAAATCGGCCAAATCTGATAGGTCCGCGCTCATGAGAATTTTCAATTTTTGCAATATGTCAAATTTGTCTTAATTTTGTGTTCAAATCATAGAAATTCAGCCAAAAATACATAATAAATACATCATGGCACTTGTATGACAGTGTAAATATTAGAAAAAGCATCAAAAGCAAAACCCTTTAAAATCGGCCAAATCTGATAGGTCCGCGCTCATGAGAATTTTCAATTTTTGCAATACGTCAAATTTGTCTTAATTTTATGTTCAAATCATAGAAATTCAGCCAATAATACATGGTAAATACATCATGGCACTTGTATGATAGTGTAAATATTAGAAAAAGCATCAAAAGCAAAACCCTTTGAAATCGGCAAAATCTGATAGGTCCGCGCTCATGAGAATTTTCAATTTTTGCAATATGTCAAATTTGTCTTAATTTTGTGTTCAAATCATAGAAATTCAGCCAAAAATACCTAATAAATACATAATGGCACTTGTATGATAGTGTAAATATTAGAAAAAGCATAAAAAGCAAAACCCTTAAAAATCGACCAAATCTGATAGGTCCGCGCTCATGAGAATTTTCAATTTTTATGTCAAATTTGTCTTAATTTTGTGTTCAAATCATAGAAATTCAGCCAAAAATACATAATAAATACATCAGGGCACTTGTATGACAGTGTAAATATTAGAAAAAGCATCAAAAGCAAAACCTTTTAAAATCGGCCAAATCTGATAGGTCCGCGCTCATGAGAATTTTCAATTTTTGCAATACGTCAAATTTGTCTTAATTTTATGTTCAAATCATAGAAATTCAGCCAATAATACATGATAAATACATCATGGTACTTGTATGATAGTGTAAATATTAGAAAAAGCATCAAAAGCAAAACCCTTTAAAATCGGCCAAATCTGATAGGTCCGCGCTCATGAGAATTTTCAATTTTTGCAATATGTCAAATTTGTCTTAATTTTGTGTTCAAATCATAGAAATTCAGCCAAAAATACATAATAAATACATCATGGCACTTGTATGATAGTGTAAATATTAGAAAAAGCATCAAAAGCAAAACCCTTTAAAATCGGCCAAATCTGATAGGTCCGCGCTCATGAGAATTTTCAATTTTTGCAATATGTCAAATTTGTCTTAATTTTGTGTTCAAATCATAGAAATTCAGCCAAAAATACATAATAAATTCATAATGGCACTTGTATGACAGTGTAAATATTAGAAAAAGCATCAAAAGCAAAACCCTTTGAAATCGGCCAAATCTGATAGGTCCGCGCTCATGAGAATTTTCAATTTTTGCAATACGTCAAATTTGTCTTAATTTTATGTTCAAATCATAGAAATTCAGCCAATAATACATAATAAATAAATCATGGCACTTGTATGATAGTGTAAATATTAGAAAAAGCATCAAAAGCAAAACCCTTTAAAATCGACCAAATCTGATAGGTCCGCGCTCATGAGAATTTTCAATTTTTGCAATATGTCAAATTTGTCTTAATTTTGTGTTCAAATGATAGAAATTCAGCCAAAAATACATAATAAATACATCATGGCACTTGTATGACAGTGTAAATATTAGAAAAAGCATCAAAAGCAAAACCCTTTAAAATCGGCCAAATCTGATAGGTCCGCGCTCATGAGAATTTTCAATTTTTGCAATACGTCAAATTTGTCTTAATTTTATGTTCAAATCATAGAAATTCAGCCAATAATACATGGTAAATACATCATGGCACTTGTATGATAGTGTAAATATAAGAAAAAGCATCAAAAGCAAAACCCTTTGAAATCGGCCAAATCTGATAGGTCCGCGCTCATGAGAATTTTCAATTTTTGCAATATGTCAAATTTGTCTTAATTTTGTGTTCAAATCATAGAAATTCAGCCAAAAATACATAATAAATTCATAATGGCACTTGTATTACAGTGTAAATATTAGAAAAAGCATCAAAAGCAAAACCCTTTGAAATCGGCCAAATCTGATAGGTCCGCGCTCATGAGAATTTTCAATTTTTGCAATACGTCAAATTTGTCTTAATTTTATGTTCAAATCATAGAAATTCAGCCAATAATACATAATAAATAAATCATGGCACTTGTTTGATAGTGTAAATATTAGAAAAAGCATCAAAAGCAAAACCCTTTAAAATCGACCAAATCTGATAGGTCCGCGCTCATGAGAATTTTCAATTTTTGCAATATGTCAAATTTGTCTTAATTTTGTGTTCAAATGATAGAAATTCAGCCAAAAATACATAATAAATACATCATGGCACTTGTATGACAGTGTAAATATTAGAAAAAGCATCAAAAGCAAAACCCTTTAAAATCGGCCAAATCTGATAGGTCCGCGCTCATGAGAATTTTCAATTTTTGCAATACGTCAAATTTGTCTTAATTTTATGTTCAAATCATAGAAATTAAGCCAATAATACATGGTAAATACATCATGGCACTTGTATGATAGTGTAAATATTAGAAAAAGCATCAAAAGCAAAACCCTTTGAAATCGGCCAAATCTGATAGGTCCGCGCTCATGAGAATTTTCAATTTTTGCAATATGTCAAATTTGTCTTAATTTTGTGTTCAAATCATAGAAATTCAGCCAAAAATACCTAATAAATACATCATGGCACTTGTATGATAGTGTAAATATTAGAAAAAGCATCAAAAGCAAAACCCTTAAAAATCGACCAAATCTGATAGGTCCGCGCTCATGAGAATTTTCAATTTTTATGTCAAATTTGTCTTAATTTTGTGTTCAAATCATAGAAATTCAGCCAAAAATACATAATAAATACATCAGGGCACTTGTATGACAGTTTAAATATTAGAAAAAGCATCAAAAGCAAAACCCTTTAAAATCGGCCAAATCTGATAGGTCCGCGCTCATGAGAATTTTCAATTTTTGCAATACGTCAAATTTGTCTTAATTTTATGTTCAAATCATAGAAATTCAGCCAATAATACATGATAAATACATCATGGTACTTGTATGATAGTGTAAATATTAGAAAAAGCATCAAAAGCAAAACCCTTTAAAATCGGCCAAATCTGATAGGTCCGCGCTCATGAGAATTTTCAATTTTTGCAATACGTCAAATTTGTCTTAATTTTGTGTTCAAATCATAGAAATTAAGCCAAAAATACATAATAAATTCATAATGGCACTTGTATGACAGTGTAAATATTAGAAAAAGCATCAAAAGCAAAACCCTTTGAAATCGGCCAAATCTGATAGGTCCGCGCTCATGAGAATTTTCAATTTTTGCAATACGTCAAATTTGTCTTAATTTTATGTTCAAATCATAGAAATTCAGCCAATAATACATAATAAATAAATCATGGCACTTGTATGATAGTGTAAATATTAGAAAAAGCATCAAAAGCAAAACCCTTTAAAATCGACCAAATCTGATAGGTCCGCGCTCATGAGAATTTTCAATTTTTGCAATATGTCAAATTTGTCTTAATTTTGTGTTCAAATCATAGAAATTCAGCCAAAAATACATAATAAATACATCATGGCACTTGTATGACAGTGTAAATATTAGAAAAAGCATCAAAAGCAAAACCCTTTAAAATCGGCCAAATCTGATAGGTCCGCGCTCATGAGAATTTTCAATTTTTGCAATATGTCAAATTTGTCTTAATTTTGTGTTCAAATCATAGAAATTCAGCCAAAAATACATAATAAATACATCATGGCACTTGTATGACAGTGTAAATATTAGAAAAAGCATCAAAAGCAAAACCCTTTAAAATCGGCCAAATCTGATAGGTCCGCGCTCATGAGAATTTTCAATTTTTGCAATACGTCAAATTTGTCTTAATTTTATGTTCAAATCATAGAAATTCAGCCAATAATACATGATAAATACATCATGGTACTTGTATGATAGTGTAAATATTAGAAAAAGCATCAAAAGCAAAACCCTTTAAAATCGGCCAAATCTGATAGGTCCGCGCTCATGAGAATTTTCAATTTTTGCAATACGTCAAATTTGTCTTAATTTTATGTTCAAATCATAGAAATTCAGCCAATAATACATGATAAATACATCATGGTACTTGTATGATAGTGTAAATATTAGAAAAAGCATCAAAAGCAAAACCCTTTAAAATCGGCCAAATCTGATAGGTCCGCGCTCATGAGAATTTTCAATTTTTGCAATACGTCAAATTTGTCTTAATTTTGTGTTCAAATCATAGAAATTAAGCCAAAAATACATAATAAATTCATAATGGCACTTGTATGACAGTGTAAATATTAGAAAAAGCATCAAAAGCAAAACCCTTTGAAATCGGCCAAATCTGATAGGTCCGCGCTCATGAGAATTTTCAATTTTTGCAATACGTCAAATTTGTCTTAATTTTATGTTCAAATCATAGAAATTCAGCCAATAATACATAATAAATAAATCATGGCACTTGTATGATAGTGTAAATATTAGAAAAAGCATCAAAAGCAAAACCCTTTAAAATCGACCAAATCTGATAGGTCCGCGCTCATGAGAATTTTCAATTTTTGCAATATGTCAAATTTGTCTTAATTTTGTGTTCAAATCATAGAAATTCAGCCAAAAATACATAATAAATACATCATGGCACTTGTATGACAGTGTAAATATTAGAAAAAGCATCAAAAGCAAAACCCTTTGAAATCGGCCAAATCTGATAGGTCCGCGCTCATGAGAATTTTCAATTTTTGCAATATGTCAAATTTGTCTTAATTTTGTGTTCAAATCATAGAAATTCAGCCAAAAATACATAATAAATACATCATGGCACTTGTATGACAGTGTAAATATTAGAAAAAGCATCAAAAGCAAAACCCTTTAAAATCGGCCAAATCTGATAGGTCCGCGCTCATGAGAATTTTCAATTTTTGCAATACGTCAAATTTGTCTTAATTTTATGTTCAAATCATAGAAATTCAGCCAATAATACATGATAAATACATCATGGTACTTGTATGATAGTGTAAATATTAGAAAAAGCATCAAAAGCAAAACCCTTTAAAATCGGCCAAATCTGATAGGTCCGCGCTCATGAGAATTTTCAATTTTTGCAATATGTCAAATTTGTCTTAATTTTGTGTTCAAATCATAGAAATTCAGCCAAAAATACATAATAAATTCATAATGGCACTTGTATGACAGTGTAAATATTAGAAAAAGCATCAAAAGCAAAACCCTTTGAAATCGGCCAAATCTGATAGGTCCGCGCTCATGAGAGTTTTCAATTTTTGCAATACGTCAAATTTGTCTTAATTTTATGTTCAAATCATAGAAATTCAGCCAATAATACATAATAAATAAATCATGGCACTTGTATGATAGTGTAAATATTAGAAAAAGCATCAAAAGCAAAACCCTTTAAAATCGACCAAATCTGATAGGTCCGCGCTCATGAGAATTTTCAATTTTTGCAATACGTCAAATTTGTCTTAATTTTATGTTCAAATCATAGAAATTCAGCCAATAATACATGGTAAATACATCATGGCACTTGTATGATAGTGTAAATATTAGAAAAAGCATCAAAAGCAAAACCCTTTGAAATCGGCCAAATCTGATAGGTCCGCGCTCATGAGAATTTTCAATTTTTGCAATATGTCAAATTTGTCTTAATTTTGTGTTCAAATCATAGAAATTCAGCCAAAAATACATAATAAATACATCATGGCACTTGTATGATAGTGTAAATATTAGAAAAAGCATAAAAAGCAAAACCCTTAAAAATCGACCAAATCTGATAGGTCCGCGCTCATGAGAATTTTCAATTTTTATGTCAAATTGTCTTAATTTTGTGTTCAAATCATAGAAATTCAGCCAAAAATACATAATAAATACATCCTGGCACTTGTATGACAGTTTAAATATTAGAAAAAGCATCAAAAGCAAAACCCTTTAAAATCGGCCAAATCTGATAGGTCCGCGCTCATGAGAATTTTCAATTTTTGCAATACGTCAAATTTGTCTTAATTTTATGTTCAAATCATAGAAATTCAGCCAATAATACATGATAAATACATCATGGTACTTGTATGATAGTGTAAATGTTAGAAAAAGCATCAAAAGCAAAACCCTTTAAAATCGGCCAAATCTGATAGGTCCGCGCTCATGAGAATTTTCAATTTTTGCAATATGTCAAATTTGTCTTAATTTTGTGTTCAAATCATAGAAATTCAGCCAAAAATACATGATAAATAAATCATGGACCTAGTATTATAGTGTAAATATTAGAAAAAGCATCAAAAGCAAAACCCTTTGAAATCGGCCCAATCTGATAGGTCCGCGCTCATGAGAATTTTCAATTTTTGCAATACGTCAAATTTGTCTTAATTTTATGTTCAAATCATAGAAATTATGCAAATAATACATGATAAATACATCATGGCACTTGTATGACAGTGTAAATATTAGAAAAAGCATCAAAAGCAAAACCCTTTGAAATCGGCCAAATCTGATAGGTCCGCGCTCATGAGAATTTTCAATTTTTGCAATACGTCAAATTTGTCTTAATTTTATGTTCAAATCATAGAAATTCAGCCAAAAATACATAATAAATACATCATGGAACTTGTATGACAGTGTAACTATTAGAAAAAGCATCAAAAGCAAAACCCTTTGAAATCGGCCAAATCTGATAGGTCCGCGCTCATGAGAATTTTCAATTTTTGCAATATGTCAAATTTGTCTTAATTTTATGTTCAAATCATAGAAATTCAGCCAAAAATACATGATAAATAAATCATGGACCTAGTATTATAGTGTAAATATTAGAAAAAGCATCAAAAGCAAAACCCTTTGAAATCGGCCAAATCTGATAGGTCCGCGCTCATGAGAATTTTCAATTTTTGCAATACGTCATATTTGTCTTAATTTTATGTTCAAATCATAGAAATTCAGCCAATAATACATCATAAATACATCATGGCACTTGTATGATAGTGTTAATGTTAGAAACAGCATCAAAAGCAAAACCCTTTAAAATCGGCCAAATCTGATAGGTCCGCGCTCATGAGAATTTTCAATTTTTGCAATATGTCAAATTTGTCTTAATTTTGTGTTCAAATCATAGAAATTCAGCCAAAAATACATAATAAATACATCATGGCACTTGTATGACAGTGTAAATATTAGAAAAAGCATCAAAAGCAAAACCCTTTAAAATCGGCCAAATCTGATAGGTCCGCGCTCATGAGAATTTTCAATTTTTGCAATACGTCAAATTTGTCTTAATTTTATGTTCAAATCATAGAAATTCAGCCAATAATACATGGTAAATACATCATGGCACTTGTATGATAGTGTAAATATTAGAAAAAGCATCAAAAGCAAAACCCTTTGAAATCGGCCAAATCTGATAGGTCCGCGCTCATGAGAATTTTCAATTTTTGCAATATGTCAAATTTGTCTTAATTTTGTGTTCAAATCATAGAAATTCAGCCAAAAATACCTAATAAATACATCATGGCACTTGTATGATAGTGTAAATATTAGAAAAAGCATAAAAAGCAAAACCCTTAAAAATGTACCAAATCTGATAGGTCCGCGCTCATGAGAATTTTCAATTTTTATGTCAAATTTGTCTTAATTTTGTGTTCAAATCATAGAAATTCAGCCAAAAATACATAATAAATACATCAGGGCACTTGTATGACAGTGTAAATATTAGAAAAAGCATCAAAAGCAAAACCCTTTAAAATCGGCCAAATCTGATAGGTCCGCGCTCATGAGAATTTTCAATTTTTGCAATACGTCAAATTTGTCTTAATTTTATGTTCAAATCATAGAAATTCAGCCAATAATACATGATAAATACATCATGGTACTTGTATGATAGTGTAAATATTAGAAAAAGCATCAAAAGCAAAACCCTTTAAAATCGGCCAAATCTGATAGGTCCGCGCTCATGAGAATTTTCAATTTTTGCAATATGTCAAATTTGTCTTAATTTTGTGTTCAAATCATAGAAATTCAGCCAAAAATACATAATAAATTCATAATGGCACTTGTATGACAGTGTAAATATTAGAAAAAGCATCAAAAGCAAAACCCTTTGAAATCGGCCAAATCTGATAGGTCCGCGCTCATGAGAATTTTCAATTTTTGCAATACGTCAAATTTGTCTTAATTTTATGTTCAAATCATAGAAATTCAGCCAATAATACATAATAAATAAATCATGGCACTTGTATGATAGTGTAAATATTAGAAAAAGCATCAAAAGCAAAACCCTTTAAAATCGACCAAATCTGATAGGTCCGCGCTCATGAGAATTTTCAATTTTTGCAATATGTCAAATTTGTCTTAATTTTGTGTTCAAATCATAGAAATTCAGCCAAAAATACATAATAAATACATCATGGCACTTGTATGACAGTGTAAATATTAGAAAAAGCATCAAAAGCAAAACCCTTTAAAATCGGCCAAATCTGATAGGTCCGCGCTCATGAGAATTTTCAATTTTTGCAATACGTCAAATTTGTCTTAATTTTATGTTCAAATCATAGAAATTCAGCCAATAATACATGGTAAATACATCATGGCACTTGTATGATAGTGTAAATATTAGAAAAAGCATCAAAAGCAAAACCCTTTGAAATCGGCCAAATCTGATAGGTCCGCGCTCATGAGAATTTTCAATTTTTGCAATATGTCAAATTTGTCTTAATTTTGTGTTCAAATCATAGAAATTCAGCCAAAAATACCTAATAAATACATCATGGCACTTGTATGATAGTGTAAATATTAGAAAAAGCATAAAAAGCAAAACCCTTAAAAATGGACCAAATCTGATAGGTCCGCGCTCATGAGAATTTTCAATTTTTATGTCAAATTGTCTTAATTTTGTGTTCAAATCATAGAAATTCAGCCAAAAATACATAATAAATACATCCTGGCACTTGTATGACAGTTTAAATATTAGAAAAAGCATCAAAAGCAAAACCCTTTGAAATCGGCCAAATCTGATAGGTCCGCGCTCATGAGAATTTTCAATTTTTGCAATACGTCAAATTTGTCTTAATTTTATGTTCAAATCATAGAAATTCAACCAATAATACATGATAAATAAATCATGGTACTTGTATGATAGTGTAAATATTAGAAAAAGCATCAAAAGCAAAACCCTTTAAAATCGGCCAAATCTGATAGGTCCGCGCTCATGAGAATTTTCAATTTTTGCAATATGTCAAATTTGTCTTAATTTTGTGTTCAAATCATAGAAATTCAGCCAAAAATACATAATAAATACATCATGGCACTTGTATGATAGTGTAAATATTAGAAAAAGCATCAAAAGCAAAACCCTTTAAAATCGGCCAAATCTGATAGGTCCGCGCTCATGAGAATTTTCAATTTTTGCAATATGTCAAATTTGTCTTAATTTTGTGTTCAAATCATAGAAATTCAGCCAAAAATACATAATAAATACATCCTGGCACTTGTATGACAGTGTAAATATTAGAAAAAGCATCAAAAGCAAAACCCTTTGAAATCGGCCAAATCTGATAGGTCCGCGCTCATGAGAATTTTCAATTTTTGCAATATGTCAAATTTGTCTTAATTTTGTGTTCAAATCATAGAAATTCAGCCAAAAATACATAATAAATTCATAATTGCACTTGTATGACAGTGTAAATATTAGAAAAAGCATAAAAAGCAAAACCCTTTGAAATCGGCCAAATCTGATAGGTCCGCGCTCATGAGAATTTTCAATTTTTGCAATACGTCAAATTTGTCTTAATTTTATGTTCAAATCATAGAAATTCAGCCAATAATACATAATAAATAAATCATGGCACTTGTATGATAGTGTAAATATTAGAAAAAGCATCAAAAGCAAAACCCTTTAAAATCGACCAAATCTGATAGGTCCGCGCTCATGAGAATTTTCTATTTTTGCAATATGTCAAATTTGTCTTAATTTTGTGTTCAAATCATAGAAATTCAGCCAAAAATACATAATAAATACATCATGGCACTTGTATGACACTGTAAATATTAGAAAAAGCATCAAAAGCAAAACCCTTTGAAATCGGCCAAATCTGATAGGTCCGCGCTCATGAGAATTTTCAATTTTTGCAATATGTCAAATTTGTCTTAATTTTATGTTCAAATCATAGAAATTCAGTCAAAAATACATGATAAATAAATCATGGACCTAGTATTATAGTGTAAATATTAGAAAAAGCATCAAAAGCAAAACCCTTTGAAATCGGCCCAATCTGATAGGTCCGCGCTCATGAGAATTTTCAATTTTTGCAATACGTCAAATTTGTCTTATTTTTATGTTCAAATCATAGAAATTCAGCCAAAAATACATAATAAATACATCCTGGCACTTGTATGACAGTTTAAATATTAGAAAAAGCATCAAAAGCAAAACCCTTTGAAATCGGCCAAATCTGATAGGTCCGCGCTCATGAGAATTTTCAATTTTTGCAATATGTCAAATTTGTCTTAATTTTATGTTCAAATCATAGAAATTCAGCCAAAAATACATGATAAATAAATCATGGACCTAGTATTATAGTGTAAATATTAGAAAAAGCATCAAAAGCAAAACCCTTTGAAATCGGCCAAATCTGATAGGTCCGCGCTCATGAGAATTTTCAATTTTTGCAATATGTCAAATTTGTCTTAATTTTATGTTCAAATCATAGAAATTCAGCCAATAATACATAATAAATAAATCATGGCACTTGTATGATAGTGTAAATATTAGAAAAAGCATCAAAAGCAAAACCCTTTAAAATCGACCAAATCTGATAGGTCCGCGCTCCTGAGAATTTTCAATTTTTGCAATATGTCAAATTTGTCTTAATTTTGTGTTCAAATCATAGAAATTCAGCCAAAAATACATAATAAATACATCATGGCACTTGTATGACAGTGTAAATATTAGAAAAAGCATCAAAAGCAAAACCCTTTAAAATCGGCCAAATCTGATAGGTCCGCGCTCATGAGAATTTTCAATTTTTGCAATACGTCAAATTTGTCTTAATTTTATGTTCAAATCATAGAAATTCAGCCAATAATACATGGTAAATACATCATGGCACTTGTATGATAGTGTAAATATTAGAAAAAGCATCAAAAGCAAAACCCTTTGAAATCGGCCAAATCTGATAGGTCCGCGCTCATGAGAATTTTCAATTTTTGCAATATGTCAAATTTGTCTTAATTTTGTGTTCAAATCATAGAAATTCAGCCAAAAATACCTAATAAATACATCATGGCACTTGTATGATAGTGTAAATATTAGAAAAAGCATAAAAAGCAAAACCCTTAAAAATCGACCAAATCTGATAGGTCCGCGCTCATGAGAATTTTCAATTTTTATGTCAAATTTGTCTTAATTTTGTGTTCAAATCATAGAAATTCAGCCAAAAATACATAATAAATACATCAAGGCACTTGTATGACAGTTTAAATATTAGAAAAAGCATCAAAAGCAAAACCCTTTAAAATCGGCCAAATCTGATAGGTCCGCGCTCATGAGAATTTTCAATTTTTGCAATACGTCAAATTTGTCTTAATTTTATGTTCAAATCATAGAAATTCAGCCAATAATACATGATAAATACATCATGGTACTTGTATGATAGTGTAAATATTAGAAAAAGCATCAAAAGCAAAACCCTTTAAAATCGGCCAAATCTGATAGGTCCGCGCTCATGAGAATTTTCAATTTTTGCAATATGTCAAATTTGTCTTAATTTTGTGTTCAAATCATAGAAATTCAGCCAAAAATACATAATAAATACATCCTGGCACTTGTATGACAGTGTAAATATTAGAAAAAGCATCAAAAGCAAAACCCTTTGAAATCGGCCAAATCTGATAGGTCCGCGCTCATGAGAATTTTCAATTTTTGCAATATGTCAAATTTGTCTTAATTTTGTGTTCAAATCATAGAAATTCAGCCAAAAATACATAATAAATTCATAATGGCACTTGTATGACAGTGTAAATATTAGAAAAAGCATCAAAAGCAAAACCCTTTGAAATCGGCCCAATCTGATAGGTCCGCGCTCATGAGAATTTTCAATTTTTGCAATACGTCAAATTTGTCTTAATTTTATGTTCAAATCATAGAAATTCAGCCAAAAATACATAATAAATACATCATGGCACTTGTATGACAGTGTAAATATTAGAAAAAGCATCAAAAGCAAAACCCTTTGAAATCGGCCAAATCTGATAGGTCCGCGCTCATGAGAATTTTCAATTTTTGCAATATGTCAAATTTGTCTTAATTTTATGTTCAAATCATAGAAATTCAGCCAAAAATACATGATAAATAAATCATGGACCTAGTATTATAGTGTAAATATTAGAAAAAGCATCAAAAGCAAAACCCTTTGAAATCGGCCAAATCTGATAGGTCCGCGCTCATGAGAATTTTCAATTTTTGCAATATGTCAAATTTGTCTTAATTTTATGTTCAAATCATAGAAATTCAGCCAATAATACATAATAAATACATCATGGCACTTGTATGATAGTGTAAATGTTAGAAAAAGCATCAAAAGCAAAACCCTTTAAAATCGGCCAAATCTGATAGGTCCGCGCTCATGAGAATTTTCAATTTTTGCAATATGTCAAATTTGTCTTAATTTTGTGTTCAAATCATAGAAATTCAGCCAAAAATACATAATAAATACATCATGGCACTTGTATGATAGTGTAAATATTAGAAAAAGCATCAAAAGCAAAACCCTTTAAAATCGGCCAAATCTGATAGGTCCGCGCTCATGAGAATTTTCAATTTTTGCAATATGTCAAATTTGTCTTAATTTTGTGTTCAAATGATAGAAATTCAGCAAAAAATACATAATAAATACATCCTGGCACTTGTATGACAGTGTAAATATTAGAAAAAGCATCAAAAGCAAAACCCTTTGAAATTGGCCAAATCTGATAGGTCCGCGCTCATGAGAATTTTCAATTTTTGCAATACGTCAAATTTGTCTTAATTTTATGTTCAAATCATAGAAATTCAGCCAAAAATACATGATAAATAAATCATGGACCTAGTATTATAGTGTAAATATTAGAAAAAGCATCAAAAGCAAAACCCTTTGAAATCGGCCAAATCTGATAGGTCCGCGCTCATGAGAATTTTCAATTTTTGCAATACGTCATATTTGTCTTAATTTTATGTTCAAATCATAGAAATTCAGCCAATAATACATCATAAATACATCATGGCACTTGTATGATAGTGTTAATGTTAGAAACAGCATCAAAAGCAAAACCCTTTAAAATCGGCCAAATCTGATAGGTCCGCGCTCATGAGAATTTTCAATTTTTGCAATATGTCAAATTTGTCCTAATTTTGTGTTCAAATCATAGAAATTCAGCCAAAAATACATAATAAATACATCATGGCACTTGTATGACAGTGTAAATATTAGAAAAAGCATCAAAAGCAAAACCCTTTAAAATCGGCCAAATCTGATAGGTCCGCGCTCATGAGAATTTTCAATTTTTGCAGTACGTCAAATTTGTCTTAATTTTATGTTCAAATCATAGAAATTCAGCCAATAATACATGGTAAATACATCATGGCACTTGTATGATAGTGTAAATATTAGAAAAAGCATCAAAAGCAAAACCCTTTGAAATCGGCCAAATCTGATAGGTCCGCGCTCATGAGAATTTTCAATTTTTGCAATATGTCAAATTTGTCTTAATTTTGTGTTCAAATCATAGAAATTCAGCCAAAAATACCTAATAAATACATCATGGCACTTGTATGATAGTGTAAATATTAGAAAAAGCATAAAAAGCAAAACCCTTAAAAATCGACCAAATCTGATAGGTCCGCGCTCATGAGAATTTTCAATTTTTATGTCAAATTTGTCTTAATTTTGTGTTCAAATCATAGAAATTCAGCCAAAAATACATAATAAATACATCAGGGCACTTGTATGACAGTGTAAATATTAGAAAAAGCATCAAAAGCAAAACCCTTTAAAATCGGCCAAATCTGATAGGTCCGCGCTCATGAGAATTTTCAATTTTTGCAATACGTCAAATTTGTCTTAATTTTATGTTCAAATCATAGAAATTCAGCCAATAATACATGATAAATACATCATGGCACTTGTATGATAGTGTAAATATTAGAAAAAGCATCAAAAGCAAAACCCTTTAAAATCGGCCAAATCTGATAGGTCCGCGCTCATGAGAATTTTCAATTTTTGCAATATGTCAAATTTGTCTTAATTTTGTGTTCAAATCATAGAAATTCAGCCAAAAATACATAATAAATACATCATGATACTTGTATGATAGTGTAAATATTAGAAAAAGCATCAAAAGCAAAACCCTTTAAAATCGGCCAAATCTGATAGGTCCGCGCTCATGAGAATTTTCAATTTTTGCAATATGTCAAATTTGTCTTAATTTTGTGTTCAAATCATAGAAATTCAGCCAAAAATACATAATAAATACATCATGGCACTTGTATGACAGTGTAAATATTAGAAAAAGCATCAAAAGCAAAACCCTTTGAAATCGGCCAAATCTGATATATCCGCGCTCATGAGAATTTTCAATTTTTGCAATATGTCAAATTTGTCTTAATTTTGTGTTCAAATCATAGAAATTCAGCCAAAAATACATAATAAATTCATAATGGCACTTGTATGACAGTGTAAATATTAGAAAAAGCATCAAAAGCAAAACCCTTTGAAATCGGCCAAATCTGATAGGTCCGCGCTCATGAGAATTTTCAATTTCTGCAATACGTCAAATTTGTCTTAATTTTATGTTCAAATCATAGAAATTCAGCCAATAATACATAATAAATAAATCATGGCACTTGTATGATAGTGTAAATATTAGAAAAAGCATCAAAAGCAAAACCCTTTAAAATTGACCAAATCTGATAGGTCCGCGCTCATGAGAATTTTCTATTTTTGCAATATGTCAAATTTGTCTTAATTTTGTGTTCAAATCATAGAAATTCAGCCAAAAATACATAATAAATACATCCTGGCACTTGTATGACAGTGTAAATATTAGAAAAAGCATCAAAAGCAAAACCCTTTGAAATCGGCCAAATCTGATAGGTCCGCGCTCATGAGAATTTTCAATTTTTGCAATATGTCAAATTTGTCTTAATTTTATGTTCAAATCATAGAAATTCAGCCAAAAATACATGATAAATAAATCATGGACCTAGTATTATAGTGTAAATATTAGAAAAATCATCAAAAGCAAAACCCTTTGAAATCGGCCAAATCTGATAGGTCCGCGCTCATGAGAATTTTCAATTTTTGCAATACGTCAAATTTGTCTTAATTTTATGTTCAAATCATAGAAATTCAGCCAAAAATACATAATAAATACATCATGGAACTTGTATGACAGTGTAAATATTAGAAAAAGCATCAAAAGCAAAACCCTTTGAAATCGGCCAAATCTGATATATCCGCGCTCATGAGAATTTTCAATTTTTGCAATATGTCAAATTTGTCTTAATTTTATGTTCAAATCATAGAAATTCAGCCAAAAATACATGATAAATAAATCATGGACCTAGTATTATAGTGTAAATATTAGAAAAAGCATCAAAAGCAAAACCCTTTGAAATCGGCCAAATCTGATAGGTCCGCGCTCATGAGAATTTTCAATTTTTGCAATATGTCAAATTTGTCTTAATTTTGTGTTCAAATCATAGAAATTCAGCCAAAAATACATAATAAATACATCATGGCACTTGTATGATAGTGTAAATATTAGAAAAAGCATCAAAAGCAAAACCCTTTAAAATCGGCCAAATCTGATAGGTCCGCGCTCATGAGAATTTTCAATTTTTGCAATATGTCAAATTTGTCTTAATTTTGTGTTCAAATCATAGAAATTCAGCCAAAAATACATAATAAATACATCCTGGCACTTGTATGACAGTGTAAATATTAGAAAAAGCATCAAAAGCAAAACCCTTTGAAATCGGCCAAATCTGATAGGTCCGCGCTCATGAGAATTTTCAATTTTTGCAATATGTCAAATTTGTCTTAATTTTGTGTTCAAATCATAGAAATTCAGCCAAAAATACATAATAAATACATCATGGCACTTGTATGACAGTGTAAATATTAGAAAAAGCATCAAAAGCAAAACCCTTTGAAATCGGCCAAATCTGATAGGTCCGCGCTCATGAGAATTTTCAATTTTTGCAATATGTCAAATTTGTCTTAATTTTGTGTTCAAATCATAGAAATTCAGCCAAAAATACATAATAAATACATCCTGGCACTTGTATGACAGTGTAAATATTAGAAAAAGCATCAAAAGCAAAACCCTTTGAAATCGGCCAAATCTGATAGGTCCGCGCTCATGAGAATTTTCAATTTTTGCAATATGTCAAATTTGTCTTAATTTTGTGTTCAAATCATAGAAATTCAGCCAAAAATACATAATAAATACATCATGGCACTTGTATGACAGTGTAAATATTAGAAAAAGCATCAAAAGCAAAACCCTTTGAAATCGGCCAAATCTGATAGGTCCGCGCTCATGAGAATTTTCAATTTTTGCAATATGTCAAATTTGTCTTAATTTTGTGTTCAAATCATAGAAATTCAGCCAAAAATACATAATAAATACATCCTGGCACTTGTATGACAGTGTAAATATTAGAAAAAGCATCAAAAGCAAAACCCTTTGAAATCGGCCAAATCTGATAGGTCCGCGCTCATGAGAATTTTCAATTTTTGCAATATGTCAAATTTGTCTTAATTTTGTGTTCAAATCATAGAAATTCAGCCAAAAATACATAATAAATTCATAATGGCACTTGTATGACAGTGTAAATATTAGAAAAAGCATCAAAAGCAAAACCCTTTGAAATCGGCCAAATCTGATAGGTCCGCGCTCATGAGAATTTTCAATTTTTGCAATACGTCAAATTTGTCTTAATTTTATGTTCAAATCATAGAAATTCAGCCAATAATACATAATAAATAAATCATGGCACTTGTATGATAGTGTAAATATTAGAAAAAGCATCAAAAGCAAAACCCTTTAAAATCGACCAAATCTGATAGGTCCGCGCTCATGAGAATTTTCTATTTTTGCAATATGTCAAATTTGTCTTAATTTTGTGTTCAAATAATAGAAATTCAGCCAAAAATACATAATAAATACATCAGGGCACTTGTATGACAGTGTAAATATTAGAAAAAGCATCAAAAGCAAAACCCTTTGAAATCGGCCAAATCTGATAGGTCCGCGCTCATGAGAATTTTCAATTTTTGCAATATGTCAAATTTGTCTTAATTTTATGTTCAAATCATAGAAATTCAGCCAAAAATACATGATAAATAAATCATGGACCTAGTATTATAGTGTAAATATTAGAAAAATCATCAAAAGAAAAACCATTTTAAATCGGCCAAATCTGATAGGTCCGCGCTCATGAGAATTTTCAATTTTTGCAATACGTCAAATTTGTCTTAATTTTATGTTCAAATCATAGAAATTCAGCCAAAAATACATAATAAATACATCATGGACCTAGTATGATAGTGTAAATATTAGAAAAAGCATCAAAAGCAAAACCCTTTGAAATCGGCCAAATCTGATAGGTCCGCGCTCATGAGAATTTTCAATTTTTGCAATATGTCAAATTTGTCTTAATTTTGTGTTCAAATCATAGAAATTCAGCCAAAAATACATAATAAATACATCATGGCACTTGTATGATAGTGTAAATATTAGAAAAAGCATCAAAAGCAAAACCCTTTAAAATCGGCCAAATCTGATAGGTCCGCGCTCATGAGAATTTTCAATTTTTGCAATATGTCAAATTTGTCTTAATTTTGTGTTCAAATGATAGAAATTCAGCAAAAAATACATAATAAATACATCCTGGCACTTGTATGACAGTGTAAATATTAGAAAAAGCATCAAAAGCAAAACCCTTTGAAATCGGCCAAATCTGATAGGTCCGCGCTCATGAGAATTTTCAATTTTTGCAATATGTCAAATTTGTCTTAATTTTGTGTTCAAATCATAGAAATTCAGCCAAAAATACATAATAAATACATCCTGGCACTTGTATGACAGTGTAAATATTAGAAAAAGCATCAAAAGCAAAACGCTTTGAAATCGGCCAAATCTGATAGGTCCGCGCTCATGAGAATTTTCAATTTTTGCAATATGTCAAATTTGTCTTAATTTTGTGTTCAAATCATAGAAATTCAGCCAAAAATACATAATAAATTCATAATGGCACTTGTATGACAGTGTAAATATTAGAAAAAGCATCAAAAGCAAAACCCTTTGAAATCGGCCAAATCTGATAGGTCCGCGCTCATGAGAATTTTCAATTTTTGCAATACGTCAAATTTGTCTTAATTTTATGTTCAAATCATAGAAATTCAGCCAATAATACATAATAAATACATCAGGGCACTTGTATGATAGTGTAAATATTAGAAAAAGCATCAAAAGCAAAACCCTTTAAAATCGACCAAATCTGATAGGTCCGCGCTCATGAGAATTTTCTATTTTTGCAATATGTCAAATTTGTCTTAATTTTGTGTTCAAATCATAGAAATTCAGCCAAAAATACATAATAAATACATCCTGGCACTTGTATGACAGTGTAAATATTAGAAAAAGCATCAAAAGCAAAACCCTTTGAAATCGGCCAAATCTGATAGGTCCGCGCTCATGAGAATTTTCAATTTTTGCAATATGTCAAATTTGTCTTAATTTTATGTTCAAATCATAGAAATTCAGCCAAAAATACATGATAAATAAATCATGGACCTAGTATTATAGTGTAAATATTAGAAAAATCATCAAAAGAAAAACCCTTTGAAATCGGCCAAATCTGATAGGTCCGCGCTCATGAGAATTTTCAATTTTTGCAATACGTCAAATTTGTCTTAATTTTATGTTCAAATCATAGAAATTCAGCCAAAAATACATAATAAATACATCATGGCACTTGTATGACAGTGTAAATATTAGAAAAAGCATCAAAAGCAAAACCCTTTGAAATCGGCCAAATCTGATAGGTCCGCGCTCATGAGAATTTTCAATTTTTGCAATATGTCAAATTTGTCTTAATTTTATGTTCAAATCATAGAAATTCAGCCAAAAATACATGATAAATACATCATGGACCTAGTATTATAGTGTAAATATTAGAAAAAGCATCAAAAGCAAAACCCTTTGAAATCGGCCAAATCTGATAGGTCCGCGCTCATGAGAATTTTCAATTTTTGCAATATGTCAAATTTGTCTTAATTTTATGTTCAAATCATAGAAATTCAGCCAATAATACATAATAAATACATCATGGCACTTGTATGATAGTGTAAATGTTAGAAAAAGCATCAAAAGCAAAACCCTTTGAAATCGGCCAAATCTGATAGGTCCGCGCTCATGAGAATTTTCAATTTTTGCAATACGTCAAATTTGTCTTAATTTTATGTTCAAATCATAGAAATTCAGCCAATAATACATAATAAATAGATCATGGCACTTGTATGATAGTGTAAATATTAGAAAAAGCATCAAAAGCAAAACCCTTTAAAATCGACCAAATCTGATAGGTCCGCGCTCATGAGAATTTTCAATTTTTGCAATATGTCAAATTTGTCTTAATTTTGTGTTCAAATCATAGAAATTCAGCCAAAAATACATAATAAATACATCAGGGCACTTGTATGACAGTGTAAATATTAGAAAAAGCATCAAAAGCAAAACCCTTTAAAATCGGCCAAATCTGATAGGTCCGCGCTCATGAGAATTTTCAATTTTTGCAATACGTCATATTTGTCTTAATTTTATGTTCAAATCATAGAAATTCAGCCAATAATACATGATAAATACATCATGGCACTTGTATGATAGTGTAAATATTAGAAAAAGCATCAAAAGCAAAACCCTTTAAAATCGGCCAAATCTGATAGGTCCGCGCTCATGAGAATTTTCAATTTTTGCAATATGTCAAATTTGTCTTAATTTTGTGTTCAAATCATAGAAATTCAGCCAAAAATACATAATAAATTCATCATGGCACTTGTATGACAGTGTAAATATTAGAAAAAGCATCAAAAGCAAAACTCTTTGAAATCGGCCAAATCTGATAGGTCCGCGCTCATGAGAATTTTCAATTTTTATGTCAAATTTGTCTTAATTTTGTGTTCAAATCATAGAAATTCAGCCAAAAATACATAATAAATACATCAGGGCACTTGTATGACAGTGTAAATATTAGAAAAAGCATCAAAAGCAAAACCCTTTAAAATCGGCCAAATCTGATAGGTCCGCGCTCATGAGAATTTTCAATTTTTGCAATATGTCAAATTTGTCTTAATTTTGTGTTCAAATCATAGAAATTCAGCCAAAAATACATAATAAATACATCATGGCACTTGTATGATAGTGTAAATATTAGAAAAAGCATCAAAAGCAAAACCCTTTAAAATCGGCCAAATCTGATAGGTCCGCGCTCATGAGAATTTTCAATTTTTGCAATATGTCAAATTTGTCTTAATTTTGTGTTCAAATGATAGAAATTCAGCCAAAAATACATAATAAATACATCCTGGCACTTGTATGACAGTGTAAATATTAGAAAAAGCATCAAAAGCAAAACCCTTTGAAATCGGCCAAATCTGATAGGTCCGCGCTCATGAGAATTTTCAATTTTTGCAATATGTCAAATTTGTCTTAATTTTGTGTTCAAATCATAGAAATTCAGCCAAAAATACATAATAAATACATCCTGGCACTTGTATGACAGTGTAAATATTAGAAAAAGCATCAAAAGCAAAACCCTTTGAAATCGGCCAAATCTGATAGGTCCGCGCTCATGAGAATTTTCAATTTTTGCAATATGTCAAATTTGTCTTAATTTTATGTTCAAATCATAGAAATTCAGCCAAAAATACATGATAAATAAATCATGGACCTAGTATTATAGTGTAAATATTAGAAAAATCATCAAAAGAAAAACCCTTTGAAATCGGCCAAATCTGATAGGTCCGCGCTCATGAGAATTTTCAATTTTTGCAATACGTCAAATTTGTCTTAATTTTATGTTCAAATCATAGAAATTCAGCCAAAAATACATAATAAATACATCATGGCACTTGTATGACAGTGTAAATATTAGAAAAAGCATCAAAAGCAAAACCCTTTGAAATCGGCCAAATCTGATAGGTCCGCGCTCATGAGAATTTTCAATTTTTGCAATATGTCAAATTTGTCTTAATTTTATGTTCAAATCATAGAAATTCAGCCAAAAATACATGATAAATAAATCATGGACCTAGTATTATAGTGTAAATATTAGAAAAAGCATCAAAAGCAAAACCCTTTGAAATCGGCCAAATCTGATAGGTCCGCGCTCATGAGAATTTTCAATTTTTGCAATATGTCAAATATGTCTTAATTTTGTGTTCAAATCATAGAAATTCAGCCAAAAATACATAATAAATACATCATGGCACTTGTATGATAGTGTAAATATTAGAAAAAGCATCAAAAGCAAAACCCTTTAAAATCGGCCAAATCTGATAGGTCCGCGCTCATGAGAATTTTCAATTTTTGCAATATGTCAAATTTGTCTTAATTTTGTGTTCAAATGATAGAAATTCAGCAAAAAATACATAATAAATACATCCTTGCACTTGTATGACAGTGTAAATATTAGAAAAAGCATCAAAAGCAAAACCCTTTGAAATCGGCCAAATCTGATAGGTCCGCGCTCATGAGAATTTTCAATTTTTGCAATATGTCAAATTTGTCTTAATTTTGTGTTCAAATCATAGAAATTCAGCCAAAAATACATAATAAATTCATCATTGCACTTGTATGACAGTGTAAATATTAGAAAAAGCATCAAAAGCAAAACTCTTTTAAATCGGCCAAATCTGATAGGTCCGCGCTCATGAGAATTTTCAATTTTTGCAATATGTCAAATTTGTCTTAATTTTGTGTTCAAATCATAGAAATTCAGCCAAAAATACATAATAAATACATCATGGCACTTGTATGACAGTGTAAATATTAGAAAAAGCATCAAAAGCAAAACCCTTTAAAATCGGCCAAATCTGATAGGTCCGCGCTCATGAGAATTTTCAATTTTTGCAATACGTCAAATTTGTCTTAATTTTATGTTCAAATCATAGAAATTCAGCCAATAATACATAATAAATAGATCATGGCACTTGTATGACAGTGTAAATATTAGAAAAAGCATCAAAAGCAAAACCCTTTAAAATCGGCCAAATCTGATAGGTCCGCGCTCATGGGAATTTTCAATTTTTGCAATACGTCATATTTGTCTTAATTTTATGTTCAAATCATAGAAATTCAGCCAATAATACATGATAAATACATCATGGCACTTGTATGATAGTGTAAATATTAGAAAAAGCATCAAAAGCAAAACCCTTTAAAATCGGCCAAATCTGATAGGTCCGCGCTCATGAGAATTTTCAATTTTTGCAATATGTCAAATTTGTCTTAATTTTGTGTTCAAATCATAGAAATTCAGCCAAAAATACATAATAAATACATCCTGGCACTTGTATGACAGTGTAAATATTAGAAAAAGCATCAAAAGCAAAACCCTTTGAAATCGGCCAAATCTGATAGGTCCGCGCTCATGAGAATTTTCAATTTTTGCAATATGTCAAATTTGTCTTAATTTTGTGTTCAAATCATAGAAATTCAGCCAAAAATACATAATAAATTCATCATGGCACTTGTATGACAGTGTAAATATTAGAAAAAGCATCAAAAGCAAAACTCTTTGAAATCGGCCAAATCTGATAGGTCCGCGCTCATGAGAATTTTCAATTTTTATGTCAAATTTGTCTTAATTTTGTGTTCAAATCATAGAAATTCAGCCAAAAATACATAATAAATACATCAGGGCACTTGTATGACAGTGTAAATATTAGAAAAAGCATCAAAAGCAAAACCCTTTAAAATCGGCCAAATCTGATAGGTCCGCGCTCATGAGAATTTTCAATTTTTGCAATATGTCAAATTTGTCTTAATTTTGTGTTCAAATCATAGAAATTCAGCCAAAAATACATAATAAATACATCATGGCACTTGTATGATAGTGTAAATATTAGAAAAAGCATCAAAAGCAAAACCCTTTAAAATCGGCCAAATCTGATAGGTCCGCGCTCATGAGAATTTTCAATTTTTGCAATATGTCAAATTTGTCTTAATTTTGTGTTCAAATCATAGAAATTCAGCCAAAAATACATAATAAATACATCATGGCACTTGTATGATAGTGTAAATATTAGAAAAAGCATCAAAAGCAAAACCCTTTAAAATCGGCCAAATCTGATAGGTCCGCGCTCATGAGAATTTTCAATTTTTGCAATATGTCAAATTTGTCTTAATTTTGTGTTCAAATGATAGAAATTCAGCCAAAAATACATAATAAATACATCCTGGCACTTGTATGACAGTGTAAATATTAGAAAAAGCATCAAAAGCAAAACCCTTTGAAATCGGCCAAATCTGATAGGTCCGCGCTCATGAGAATTTTCAATTTTTGCAATATGTCAAATTTGTCTTAATTTTGTGTTCAAATCATAGAAATTCAGCCAAAAATACATAATAAATACATCCTGGCACTTGTATGACAGTGTAAATATTAGAAAAAGCATCAAAAGCAAAACCCTTTGAAATCGGCCAAATCTGATAGGTCCGCGCTCATGAGAATTTTCAATTTTTGCAATATGTCAAATTTGTCTTAATTTTATGTTCAAATCATAGAAATTCAGCCAAAAATACATGATAAATAAATCATGGACCTAGTATTATAGTGTAAATATTAGAAAAATCATCAAAAGCAAAACCCTTTGAAATCGGCCAAATCTGATAGGTCCGCGCTCATGAGAATTTTCAATTTTTGCAATACGTCAAATTTGTCTTAATTTTATGTTCAAATCATAGAAATTCAGCCAAAAATACATAATAAATACATCATGGCACTTGTATGACAGTGTAAATATTAGAAAAAGCATCAAAAGCAAAACCCTTTGAAATCGGCCAAATCTGATAGGTCCGCGCTCATGAGAATTTTCAATTTTTGCAATATGTCAAATTTGTCTTAATTTTATGTTCAAATCATAGAAATTCAGCCAAAAATACATGATAAATAAATCATGGACCTAGTATTATAGTGTAAATATTAGAAAAAGCATCAAAAGCAAAACCCTTTGAAATCGGCCAAATCTGATAGGTCCGCGCTCATGAGAATTTTCAATTTTTGCAATATGTCAAATATGTCTTAATTTTGTGTTCAAATCATAGAAATTCAGCCAAAAATACATAATAAATACATCATGGCACTTGTATGATAGTGTAAATATTAGAAAAAGCATCAAAAGCAAAACCCTTTAAAATCGGCCAAATCTGATAGGTCCGCGCTCATGAGAATTTTCAATTTTTGCAATATGTCAAATTTGTCTTAATTTTGTGTTCAAATGATAGAAATTCAGCAAAAAATACATAATAAATACATCCTTGCACTTGTATGACAGTGTAAATATTAGAAAAAGCATCAAAAGCAAAACCCTTTGAAATCGGCCAAATCTGATAGGTCCGCGCTCATGAGAATTTTCAATTTTTGCAATATGTCAAATTTGTCTTAATTTTGTGTTCAAATCATAGAAATTCAGCCAAAAATACATAATAAATTCATCATGGCACTTGTATGACAGTGTAAATATTAGAAAAAGCATCAAAAGCAAAACTCTTTTAAATCGGCCAAATCTGATAGGTCCGCGCTCATGAGAATTTTCAATTTTTGCAATATGTCAAATTTGTCTTAATTTTGTGTTCAAATCATAGAAATTCAGCCAAAAATACATAATAAATACATCATGGCACTTGTATGACAGTGTAAATATTAGAAAAAGCATCAAAAGCAAAACCCTTTAAAATCGGCCAAATCTGATAGGTCCGCGCTCATGAGAATTTTCAATTTTTGCAATACGTCAAATTTGTCTTAATTTTATGTTCAAATCATAGAAATTCAGCCAATAATACATAATAAATAGATCATGGCACTTGTATGACAGTGTAAATATTAGAAAAAGCATCAAAAGCAAAACCCTTTAAAATCGGCCAAATCTGATAGGTCCGCGCTCATGGGAATTTTCAATTTTTGCAATACGTCATATTTGTCTTAATTTTATGTTCAAATCATAGAAATTCAGCCAATAATACATGATAAATACATCATGGCACTTGTATGATAGTGTAAATATTAGAAAAAGCATCAAAAGCAAAACACTTTAAAATCGGCCAAATCTGATAGGTCCGCGCTCATGAGAATTTTCAATTTTTGCAATATGTCAAATTTGTCTTAATTTTGTGTTCAAATCATAGAAATTCAGCCAAAAATACATAATAAATACATCCTGGCACTTGTATGACAGTGTAAATATTAGAAAAAGCATCAAAAGCAAAACCCTTTGAAATCGGCCAAATCTGATATGTCCGCGCTCATGAGAATTTTCAATTTTTGCAATATGTCAAATTTGTCTTAATTTTGTGTTCAAATCATAGAAATTCAGCCAAAAATACATAATAAATTCATCATGGCACTTGTATGACAGTGTAAATATTAGAAAAAGCATCAAAAGCAAAACTCTTTGAAATCGGCCAAATCTGATAGGTCCGCGCTCATGAGAATTTTCAATTTTTATGTCAAATTTGTCTTAATTTTGTGTTCAAATCATAGAAATTCAGCCAAAAATACATAATAAATACATCAGGGCACTTGTATGACAGTGTAAATATTAGAAAAAGCATCAAAAGCAAAACCCTTTAAAATCGGCCAAATCTGATAGGTCCGCGCTCATGAGAATTTTCAATTTTTGCAATATGTCAAATTTGTCTTAATTTTGTGTTCAAATCATAGAAATTCAGCCAAAAATACATAATAAATACATCATGGCACTTGTATGATAGTGTAAATATTAGAAAAAGCATCAAAAGCAAAACCCTTTAAAATCGGCCAAATCTGATAGGTCCGCGCTCATGAGAATTTTCAATTTTTGCAATATGTCAAATTTGTCTTAATTTTGTGTTCAAATCATAGAAATTCAGCCAAAAATACATAATAAATACATCCTGGCACTTGTATGACAGTGTAAATATTAGAAAAAGCATCAAAAGCAAAACCCTTTGAAATCGGCCAAATCTGATAGGTCCGCGCTCATGAGAATTTTCAATTTTTGCAATATGTCAAATTTGTCTTAATTTTGTGTTCAAATCATAGAAATTCAGCCAAAAATACATAATAAATTCATCATGGCACTTGTATGACAGTGTAAATATTAGAAAAAGCATCAAAAGCAAAACTCTTTGAAATCGGCCAAATCTGATAGGTCCGCGCTCATGAGAATTTTCAATTTTTATGTCAAATTTGTCTTAATTTTGTGTTCAAATCATAGAAATTCAGCCAAAAATACATAATAAATACATCCTGGCACTTGTATGACAGTGTAAATATTAGAAAAAGCATCAAAAGCAAAACCCTTTGAAATCGGCCAAATCTGATAGGTCCGCGCTCATGAGAATTTTCAATTTTTGCAATATGTCAAATTTGTCTTAATTTTATGTTCAAATCATAGAAATTCAGCCAAAAATACATGATAAATAAATCATGGACCTAGTATAATAGTGTAAATATTAGAAAAATCATCAAAAGCAAAACCCTTTGAAATCGGCCAAATCTGATAGGTCCGCGCTCATGAGAATGTTCAATTTTTGCAATACGTCAAATTTGTCTTAATTTTATGTTCAAATCATAGAAATTCAGCCAAAAATACATAATAAATACATCATGGCACTTGTATGACAGTGTAAATATTAGAAAAAGCATCAAAAGCAAAACCCTTTGAAATCGGCCAAATCTGATAGGTCCGCGCTCATGAGAATTTTCAATTTTTGCAATATGTCAAATTTGTCTTAATTTTATGTTCAAATCATAGAAATTCAGCCAAAAATACATGATAAATAAATCATGGACCTAGTATTATAGTGTAAATATTAGAAAAAGCATCAAAAGCAAAACCCTTTAAAATCGGCCAAATCTGATAGGTCCGCGCTCATGAGAATTTTCAATTTTTGCAATATGTCAAATTTGTCTTAATTTTGTGTTCAAATCATAGAAATTCAGCCAAAAATACATAATAAATACATCCTGGCACTTGTATGACAGTGTAAATATTAGAAAAAGCATCAAAAGCAAAACCCTTTGAAATCGGCCAAATCTGATAGGTCCGCGCTCATGAGAATTTTCAATTTTTGCAATATGTCAAATTTGTCTTAATTTTGTGTTCAAATCATAGAAATTCAGCCAAAAATACATAATAAATTCATCATGGCACTTGTATGACAGTGTAAATATTAGAAAAAGCATCAAAAGCAAAACTCTTTGAAATCGGCCAAATCTGATAGGTCCGCGCTCATGAGAATTTTCAATTTTTATGTCAAATTTGTCTTAATTTTGTGTTCAAATCATAGAAATTCAGCCAAAAATACATAATAAATACATCAGGGCACTTGTATGACAGTGTAAATATTAGAAAAAGCATCAAAAGCAAAACCCTTTAAAATCGGCCAAATCTGATAGGTCCGCGCTCATGAGAATTTTCAATTTTTGCAATATGTCAAATTTGTCTTAATTTTGTGTTCAAATCATAGAAATTCAGCCAAAAATACATAATAAATACATCATGGCACTTGTATGATAGTGTAAATATTAGAAAAAGCATCAAAAGCAAAACCCTTTAAAATCGGCCAAATCTGATAGGTCCGCGCTCATGAGAATTTTCAATTTTTGCAATATGTCAAATTTGTCTTAATTTTGTGTTCAAATCATAGAAATTCAGCCAAAAATACATAATAAATACATCCTGGCACTTGTATGACAGTGTAAATATTAGAAAAAGCATCAAAAGCAAAACCCTTTGAAATCGGCCAAATCTGATAGGTCCGCGCTCATGAGAATTTTCAATTTTTGCAATATGTCAAATTTGTCTTAATTTTGTGTTCAAATCATAGAAATTCAGCCAAAAATACATAATAAATACATCCTGGCACTTGTATGACAGTGTAAATATTAGAAAAAGCATCAAAAGCAAAACCCTTTGAAATCGGCCAAATCTGATAGGTCCGCGCTCATGAGAATTTTCAATTTTTGCAATATGTCAAATTTGTCTTAATTTTATGTTCAAATCATAGAAATTCAGCCAAAAATACATGATAAATAAATCATGGACCTAGTATAATAGTGTAAATATTAGAAAAATCATCAAAAGCAAAACCCTTTGAAATCGGCCAAATCTGATAGGTCCGCGCTCATGAGAATGTTCAATTTTTGCAATACGTCAAATTTGTCTTAATTTTATGTTCAAATCATAGAAATTCAGCCAAAAATACATAATAAATACATCATGGCACTTGTATGACAGTGTAAATATTAGAAAAAGCATCAAAAGCAAAACCCTTTGAAATCGGCCAAATCTGATAGGTCCGCGCTCATGAGAATTTTCAATTTTTGCAATATGTCAAATTTGTCTTAATTTTATGTTCAAATCATAGAAATTCAGCCAAAAATACATGATAAATAAATCATGGACCTAGTATTATAGTGTAAATATTAGAAAAAGCATCAAAAGCAAAACCCTTTGAAATCGGCCAAATCTGATAGGTCCGCGCTCATGAGAATTTTCAATTTTTGCAATATGTCAAATATGTCTTAATTTTGTGTTCAAATCATAGAAATTCAGCCAAAAATACATAATAAATACATCATGGCACTTGTATGATAGTGTAAATATTAGAAAAAGCATCAAAAGCAAAACCCTTTAAAATCGGCCAAATCTGATAGGTCCGCGCTCATGAGAATTTTCAATTTTTGCAATATGTCAAATTTGTCTTAATTTTGTGTTCAAATGATAGAAATTCAGCAAAAAATACATAATAAATACATCCTTGCACTTGTATGACAGTGTAAATATTAGAAAAAGCATCAAAAGCAAAACCCTTTGAAATCGGCCAAATCTGATAGGTCCGCGCTCATGAGAATTTTCAATTTTTGCAATATGTCAAATTTGTCTTAATTTTGTGTTCAAATCATAGAAATTCAGCCAAAAATACATAATAAATTCATCATGGCACTTGTATGACAGTGTAAATATTAGAAAAAGCATCAAAAGCAAAACTCTTTGAAATCGGCCAAATCTGATAGGTCCGCGCTCATGAGAATTTTCAATTTTTGCAATATGTCAAATTTGTCTTAATTTTGTGTTCAAATCATAGAAATTCAGCCAAAAATACATAATAAATACATCATGGCACTTGTATGACAGTGTAAATATTAGAAAAAGCATCAAAAGCAAAACCCTTTAAAATCGGCCAAATCTGATAGGTCCGCGCTCATGAGAATTTTCAATTTTTGCAATACGTCAAATTTGTCTTAATTTTATGTTCAAATCATAGAAATTCAGCCAATAATACATAATAAATAGATCATGGCACTTGTATGATAGTGTAAATATTAGAAAAAGCATCAAAAGCAAAACCTTTTAAAATCGACCAAATCTGATATGTCCGCGCTCATGAGAATTTTCAATTTTTGCAATATGTCAAATTTGTCTTAATTTTGTGTTCAAATCATAGAAATTCAGCCAAAAATACATAATAAATACATCATGGCACTTGTATGACAGTGTAAATATTAGAAAAAGCATCAAAAGCAAAACCCTTTGAAATCGGCCAAATCTGATAGGTCCGCGCTCATGAGAATTTTCAATTTTTGCAATACGTCAAATTTGTCTTAATTTTATGTTCAAATCATAGAAATTCAGCTAAAAATACATAATAAATACATCATGGCACTTGTATGACAGTGTAAATATTAGAAAAAGCATCAAAAGCAAAACCCTTATAAATCGGCCAAATCTGATAGGTCCGCGCTCATGAGAATTTTCAATTTTTGCAATATGTCAAATTTGTCTTAATTTTGTGTTCAAATCATAGAAATTCAGCCAAAAATACATAATAAATTCATCATGGCACTTGTATGACAGTGTAAATATTAGAAAAAGCATCAAAAGCAAAACTCTTTGAAATCGGCCAAATCTGATAGGTCCGCGCTCATGAGAATTTTCAATTTTTGCAATATGTCAAATTTGTCTTAATTTTGTGTTCAAATCATAGAAATTCAGCCAAAAATACATAATAAATACATCATGGCACTTGTATGACAGTGTAAATATTAGAAAAAGCATCAAAAGCAAAACCCTTTGAAATCGGCCAAATCTGATAGGTCCGCGCTCATGAGAATTTTCAATTTTTGCAATACGTCAAATTTGTCTTAATTTTATGTTCAAATCATAGAAATTCAGCTAAAAATACATAATAAATACATCATGGCACTTGTATGACAGTGTAAATATTAGAAAAAGCATCAAAAGCAAAACCCTTATAAATCGGCCAAATCTGATAGGTCCGCGCTCATGAGAATTTTCAATTTTTGCAATATGTCAAATTTGTCTTAATTTTGTGTTCAAATCATAGAAATTCAGCCAAAAATACATAATAAATTCATCATGGCACTTGTATGACAGTGTATATATTAGAAAAAGCATCAAAAGCAAAACCCTTTGAAATCGGCCAAATCTGATAGGTCCGCGCTCATGAGAATTTTCAATTTTTGCAATATGTCAAATTTGTCTTAATTTTGTGTTCAAATCATAGAAATTCAGCCAAAAATACATAATAAATACATCATGGCACTTGTATGACAGTGTAAATATTAGAAAAAGCATCAAAAGCAAAACCCTTTGAAATCGGCCAAATCTGATAGGTCCGCGCTCATGAGAATTTTCAATTTTTGCAATATGTCAAATTTGTCTTAATTTTATGTTAAAATCATAGAAATTCAGCCAAAAATACATGATAAATAAATCATGGACCTAGTATTATAGTGTAAATATTAGAAAAAGCATCAAAAGCAAAACCCTTTGAAATCGGCCAAATCTGATAGGTCCGCGCTCATGAGAATTTTCAATTTTTGCAATACGTCAAATTTGTCTTAATTTTATGTTCAAATCATAGAAATTCAGCCAAAAATACATAATAAATACATCATGGCACTTGTATGACAGTGTAAATATTAGAAAAAGCATCAAAAGCAAAACCCTTTGAAATCGGCCAAATCTGATAGGTCCGCGCTCATGAGAATTTTCAATTTTTGCAATATGTCAAATTTGTCTTAATTTTATGTTCAAATCATAGAAATTCAGCCAAAAATACATGATAAATAAATCATGGACCTAGTATTATAGTGTAAATATTAGAAAAAGCATCAAAAGCAAAACCCTTTGAAATCGGCCAAATCTGATAGGTCCGCGCTCATGAGAATTTTCAATTTTTGCAATATGTCAAATTTGTCTTAATTTTGTGTTCAAATCATAGAAATTCAGCCAAAAATACATGATAAATACATCATGGCACTTGTATGATAGTGTAAATATTAGAAAAAGCATCAAAAGCAAAACCCTTTAAAATCGGCCAAATCTGATAGGTCCGCGCTCATGAGAATTTTCAATTTTTGCAATATGTCAAATTTGTCTTAATTTTGTGTTCAAATGATAGAAATTCAGCAAAAAATACATAATAAATACATCCTTGCACTTGTATGACAGTGTAAATATTAGAAAAAGCATCAAAAGCAAAACCCTTTGAAATCGGCCAAATCTGATAGGTCCGCGCTCATGAGAATTTTCAATTTTTGCAATATGTCAAATTTGTCTTAATTTTGTGTTCAAATCATAGAAATTCAGCCAAAAATACATAATAAATTCATCATGGCACTTGTATGACAGTGTAAATATTAGAAAAAGCATCAAAAGCAAAACCCTTTGAAATCGGCCAAATCTGATAGGTCCGCGCTCATGAGAATTTTCAATTTTTGCAATATGTCAAATTTGTCTTAATTTTGTGTTCAAATCATAGAAATTCAGCCAAAAATACATAATAAATACATCATGGCACTTGTATGACAGTGTAAATATTAGAAAAAGCATCAAAAGCAAAACCCTTTAAAATCGGCCAAATCTGATAGGTCCGCGCTCATGAGAATTTTCAATTTTTGCAATACGTCAAATTTGTCTTAATTTTATGTTCAAATCATAGAAATTCAGCCAATAATACATAATAAATAGATCATGGCACTTGTATGATAGTGTAAATATTAGAAAAAGCATCAAAAGCAAAACCTTTTAAAATCGACCAAATCTGATAGGTCCGCGCTCATGAGAATTTTCAATTTTTGCAATATGTCAAATTTGTCTTAATTTTGTGTTCAAATCATAGAAATTCAGCCAAAAATACATAATAAATACATCATGGCACTTGTATGACAGTGTAAATATTAGAAAAAGCATCAAAAGCAAAACCCTTTGAAATCGGCCAAATCTGATAGGTCCGCGCTCATGAGAATTTTCAATTTTTATGTCAAATTTGTCTTAATTTTGTGTTCAAATCATAGAAATTCAGCCAAAAATACATAATAAATACATCAGGGCACTTGTATGACAGTGTAAATATTAGAAAAAGCATCAAAAGCAAAACCCTTTAAAATCGGCCAAATCTGATAGGTCCGCGCTCATGAGAATTTTCAATTTTTGCAATATGTCAAATTTGTCTTAATTTTGTGTTCAAATCATAGAAATTCAGCCAAAAATACATAATAAATACATCATGGCACTTGTATGACAGTGTAAATATTAGAAAAAGCATCAAAAGCAAAACCCTTTGAAATCGGCCAAATCTGATAGGTCCGCGCTCATGAGAATTTTCAATTTTTGCAATACGTCAAATTTGTCTTAATTTTATGTTCAAATCATAGAAATTCAGCCAATAATACATAATAAATAGATCATGGCACTTGTATGATAGTGTAAATATTAGAAAAAGCATCAAAAGCAAAACCCTTTAAAATCGACCAAATCTGATAGGTCCGCGCTCATGAGAATTTTCAATTTTTGCAATATGTCAAATTTGTCTTAATTTTGTGTTCAAATCATAGAAATTCAGCCAAAAATACATAATAAATACATCATGGCACTTGTATGACAGTGTAAATATTAGAAAAAGCATCAAAAGCAAAACCCTTTGAAATTGGCCAAATCTGATAGGTCCGCGCTCATGAGAATTTTCAATTTTTATGTCAAATTTGTCTTAATTTTGTGTTCAAATCATAGAAATTCAGCCAAAAATACATAATAAATACATCATGGCACTTGTATGATAGTGTAAATATTAGAAAAAGCATCAAAAGCAAAACCCTTTAAAATCGGCCAAATCTGATAGGTCCGCGCTCATGAGAATTTTCAATTTTTGCAATATGTCAAATTTGTCTTAATTTTGTGTTCAAATCATAGAAATTCAGCCAAAAATACATAATAAATACATCATTGCACTTGTATGATAGTGTAAATATTAGAAAAAGCATCAAAAGCAAAACCCTTTAAAATCGGCCAAATCTGATAGGTCCGCGCTCATGAGAATTTTCAATTTTTTCAATATGTCAAATTTGTCTTAATTTTGTGTTCAAATCATAGAAATTCAGCCAAAAATACATAATAAATACATCCTGGCACTTGTATGACAGTGTAAATATTAGAAAAAGCATCAAAAGCAAAACCCTTTGAAATCGGCCAAATCTGATAGGTCCGCGCTCATGAGAATTTTCAATTTTTGCAATATGTCAAATTTGTCTTAATTTTGTGTTCAAATCATAGAAATTCAGCCAAAAATACATGATAAATTCATCATGGCACTTGTATGACAGTGTAAATATTAGAAAAAGCATCAAAAGCAAAACTCTTTGAAATCGGCCAAATCTGATAGGTCCGCGCTCATGAGAATTTTCAATTTTTATGTCAAATTTGTCTTAATTTTGTGTTCAAATCATAGAAATTCAGCCAAAAATACATAATAAATACATCAGGGCACTTGTATGACAGTGTAAATATTAGAAAAAGCATCAAAAGCAAAACCCTTTAAAATCGGCCAAATCTGATAGGTCCGCGCTCATGAGAATTTTCAATTTTTGCAATATGTCAAATTTGTCTTAATTTTGTGTTCAAATCATAGAAATTCAGCCAAAAATACATAATAAATACATCATGGCACTTGTATGATAGTGTAAATATTAGAAAAAGCATCAAAAGCAAAACCCTTTAAAATCGGCCAAATCTGATAGGTCCGCGCTCATGAGAATTTTCAATTTTTGCAATATGTCAAATTTGTCTTAATTTTGTGTTCAAATCATAGAAATTCAGCCAAAAATACATAATAAATACATCCTGGCACTTGTATGACAGTGTAAATATTAGAAAAAGCATCAAAAGCAAAACCCTTTGAAATCGGCCAAATCTGATAGGTCCGCGCTCATGAGAATTTTCAATTTTTGCAATATGTCAAATTTGTCTTAATTTTGTGTTCAAATCATAGAAATTCAGCCAAAAATACATAATAAATACATCCTGGCACTTGTATGACAGTGTAAATATTAGAAAAAGCATCAAAAGCAAAACCCTTTGAAATCGGCCAAATCTGATAGGTCCGCGCTCATGAGAATTTTCAATTTTTGCAATATGTCAAATTTGTCTTAATTTTATGTTCAAATCATAGAAATTCAGCCAAAAATACATGATAAATAAATCATGGACCTAGTATTATAGTGTAAATATTAGAAAAAGCATCAAAAGCAAAACCCTTTGAAATCGGCCAAATCTGATAGGTCCGCGCTCATGAGAATTTTCAATTTTTGCAATATGTCAAATTTGTCTTAATTTTGTGTTCAAATCATAGAAATTCAGCCAAAAATACATAATAAATTCATCATGGCACTTGTATGACAGTGTAAATATTAGAAAAAGCATCAAAAGCAAAACCCTTTGAAATCGGCCAAATCTGATAGGTCCGCGCTCATGAGAATTTTCAATTTTTGCAATATGTCAAATTTGTCTTAATTTTGTGTTCAAATCATAGAAATTCAGCCAAAAATACATAATAAATACATCATGGCACTTGTATGACAGTGTAAATATTAGAAAAAGCATCAAAAGCAAAACCCTTTGAAATCGGCCAAATCTGATAGGTCCGCGCTCATGAGAATTTTCAATTTTTGCAATATGTCAAATTTGTCTTAATTTTGTGTTCAAATCATAGAAATTCAGCCAAAAATACATAATAAATACATCCTGGCACTTGTATGACAGTGTAAATATTAGAAAAAGCATCAAAAGCAAAACCCTTTGAAATCGGCCAAATCTGATAGGTCCGCGCTCATGAGAATTTTCAATTTTTGCAATATGTCAAATTTGTCTTAATTTTATGTTCAAATCATAGAAATTCAGCCAAAAATACATGATAAATAAATCATGGACCTAGTATTATAGTGTAAATATTAGAAAAATCATCAAAAGCAAAACCCTTTGAAATCGGCCAAATCTGATAGGTCCGCGCTCATGAGAATTTTCAATTTTTGCAATATGTCAAATTTGTCTTAATTTTGTGTTCAAATCATAGAAATTCAGCCAAAAATACATAATAAATACATCATGGCACTTGTATGATAGTGTAAATATTAGAAAAAGCATCAAAAGCAAAACCCTTTAAAATCGGCCAAATCTGATAGGTCCGCGCTCATGAGAATTTTAAATTTTTGCAATATGTCAAATTTGTCTTAATTTTGTGTTCAAATGATAGAAATTCAGCAAAAAATACATAATAAATACATCCTGGCACTTGTATGACAGTGTAAATATTAGAAAAAGCATCAAAAGCAAAACCCTTTGAAATCGGCCAAATCTGATAGGTCCGCGCTCATGAGAATTTTCAATTTTTGCAATATGTCAAATTTGTCTTAATTTTGTGTTCAAATCATAGAAATTCAGCCAAAAATACATAATAAATACATCATGGCACTTGTATGACAGTGTAAATATTAGAAAAAGCATCAAAAGCAAAACCCTTTAAAATCGGCCAAATCTGATAGGTCCGCGCTCATGAGAATTTTCAATTTTTGCAATACGTCAAATTTGTCTTAATTTTATGTTCAAATCATAGAAATTCAGCCAATAATACATAATAAATAGATCATGGCACTTGTATGATAGTGTAAATATTAGAAAAAGCATCAAAAGCAAAACCTTTTAAAATCGACCAAATCTGATAGGTCCGCGCTCATGAGAATTTTCAATTTTTGCAATATGTCAAATTTGTCTTAATTTTGTGTTCAAATCATAGAAATTCAGCCAAAAATACATAATAAATACATCATGGCACTTGTATGACAGTGTAAATATTAGAAAAAGCATCAAAAGCAAAACCCTTTGAAATCGGCCAAATCTGATAGGTCCGCGCTCATGAGAATTTTCAATTTTTATGTCAAATTTGTCTTAATTTTGTGTTCAAATCATAGAAATTCAGCCAAAAATACATAATAAATACATCCTGGCACTTGTATGACAGTGTAAATATTAGAAAAAGCATCAAAAGCAAAACCCTTTGAAATCGGCCAAATCTGATAGGTCCGCGCTCATGAGAATTTTCAATTTTTGCAATATGTCAAATTTGTCTTAATTTTGTGTTCAAATCATAGAAATTCAGCCAAAAATACATAATAAATACATCCTGGCACTTGTATGACAGTGTAAATATTAGAAAAAGCATCAAAAGCAAAACCCTTTGAAATCGGCCAAATCTGATAGGTCCGCGCTCATGAGAATTTTCAATTTTTGCAATATGTCAAATTTGTCTTAATTTTATGTTCAAATCATAGAAATTCAGCCAAAAATACATGATAAATAAATCATGGACCTAGTATTATAGTGTAAATATTAGAAAAATCATCAAAAGCAAAACCCTTTGAAATCGGCCAAATCTGATAGGTCCGCGCTCATGAGAATTTTCAATTTTTGCAATACGTCAAATTTGTCTTAATTTTATGTTCAAATCATAGAAATTCAGCCAAAAATACATAATAAATACATCATGGCACTTGTATGACAGTGTAAATATTAGAAAAAGCATCAAAAGCAAAACCCTTTGAAATCGGCCAAATCTGATAGGTCCGCGCTCATGAGAATTTTCAATTTTTGCAATATGTCAAATTTGTCTTAATTTTATGTTCAAATCATAGAAATTCAGCCAAAAATGCATGATAAATAAATCATGGACCTAGTATTATAGTGTAAATATTAGAAAAAGCATCAAAAGCAAAACCCTTTGAAATCGGCCAAATCTGATAGGTCCGCGCTCATGAGAATTTTCAATTTTTGCAATATGTCAAATTTGTCTTAATTTTGTGTTCAAATCATAGAAATTCAGCCAAAAATACATAATAAATACATCATGGCACTTGTATGATAGTGTAAATATTAGAAAAAGCATCAAAAGCAAAACCCTTTAAAATCGGCCAAATCTGATAGGTCCGCGCTCATGAGAATTTTCAATTTTTGCAATATGTCAAATTTGTCTTAATTTTGTGTTCAAATGATAGAAATTCAGCAAAAAATACATAATAAATACATCCTGGCACTTGTATGACAGTGTAAATATTAGAAAAAGCATCAAAAGCAAAACCCTTTTAAATCGGCCAAATCTGATAGGTCCGCGCTCATGAGAATTTTCAATTTTTGCAATATGTCAAATTTGTCTTAATTTTGTGTTCAAATCATAGAAATTCAGCCAAAAATACATAATAAATTCATCATGGCACTTGTATGACAGTGTAAATATTAGAAAAAGCATAAAAAGCAAAACCCTTTGAAATCGGCCAAATCTGATAGGTCCGCGCTCATGAGAATTTTCAATTTTTGCAATATGTCAAATTTGTCTTAATTTTGTGTTCAAATCATAGAAATTCAGCCAAAAATACATAATAAATACATCATGGCACTTGTATGACAGTGTAAATATTAGAAAAAGCATCAAAAGCAAAACCCTTTGAAATCGGCCAAATCTGATAGGTCCGCGCTCATGAGAATTTTCAATTTTTGCAATACGTCAAATTTGTCTTAATTTTATGTTCAAATCATAGAAATTCAGCCAATAATACATAATAAATAGATCATGGCACTTGTATGATAGTGTAAATATTAGAAAAAGCATCAAAAGCAAAACCTTTTAAAATCGACCAAATCTGATAGGTCCGCGCTCATGAGAATTTTCAATTTTTGCAATATGTCAAATTTGTCTTAATTTTGTGTTCAAATCATAGAAATTCAGCCAAAAATACATAATAAATACATCATGGCACTTGTATGACAGTGTAAATATTAGAAAAAGCATCAAAAGCAAAACCCTTTGAAATCGGCCAAATCTGATAGGTCCGCGCTCATGAGAATTTTCAATTTTTGCAATACGTCATATTTGTCTTAATTTTATGTTCAAATCATAGAAATTCAGCCAATAATACATGATAAATACATCATGGCACTTGTATGATAGTGTAAATATTAGAAAAAGCATCAAAAGCAAAACCCTTTAAAATCGGCCAAATCTGATAGGTCCGCGCTCATGAGAATTTTCAATTTTTGCAATATGTCAAATTTGTCTTAATTTTGTGTTCAAATCATAGAAATTCAGCCAAAAATACATAATAAATACATCATTGCACTTGTATGATAGTGTAAATATTAGAAAAAGCATCAAAAGCAAAACCCTTTAAAATCGGCCAAATCTGATAGGTCCGCGCTCATGAGAATTTTCAATTTTTGCAATATGTCAAATTTGTCTTAATTTTGTGTTCAAATCATAGAAATTCAGCCAAAAATACATAATAAATACATCCTGGCACTTGTATGACAGTGTAAATATTAGAAAAAGCATCAAAAGCAAAACCCTTTAAAATCGGCCAAATCTGATAGGTCCGCGCTCATGAGAATTTTCTATTTTTGCAATATGTCAAATTTGTCTTAATTTTGTGTTCAAATCATAGAAATTCAGCCAAAAATACATAATAAATTCATCATGGCACTTGTATGACAGTGTAAATATTAGAAAAAGCATCAAAAGCAAAACCCTTTGAAATCGGCCAAATCTGATAGGTCCGCGCTCATGAGAATTTTCAATTTTTGCAATACGTCAAATTTGTCTTTATTTTATGTTCAAATCATAGAAATTCAGCCAATAATACATAATAAATAAATCATGGCACTTGTATGATAGTGTAAATATTAGAAAAAGCATCAAAAGCAAAACCCTTTAAAATCGACCAAATCTGATAGGTCCGCGCTCATGAGAATTTTCTATTTTTGCAATATGTCAAATTTGTCTTAATTTTGTGTTCAAATCATAGAAATTCAGCCAATAATACATAATAAATACATCATGGCACTTGTATGACAGTGTAAATATTAGAAAAAGCATCAAAAGCAAAACCCTTTAAAATCGACCAAATCTGATAGGTCCGCGCTCATGAGAATTTTCAATTTTTGCAATATGTCAAATTTGTCTTAATTTTGTGTTCAAATCATAGAAATTCAGCCAAAAATACATAATAAATACATCATGGCACTTGTATGACAGTGTAAATATTAGAAAAAGCATCAAAAGCAAAACCCTTTGAAATCGGCCAAATCTGATAGGTCCGCGCTCATGAGAATTTTCAATTTTTGCAATACGTCATATTTGTCTTAATTTTATGTTCAAATCATAGAAATTCAGCCAATAATACATGATAAATACATCATGGCACTTGTATGATAGTGTAAATATTAGAAAAAGCATCAAAAGCAAAACCCTTTAAAATCGGCCAAATCTGATAGGTCCGCGCTCATGAGAATTTTCAATTTTTGCAATATGTCAAATTTGTCTTAATTTTGTGTTCAAATCATAGAAATTCAGCCAAAAATACATAATAAATACATCATTGCACTTGTATGATAGTGTAAATATTAGAAAAAGCATCAAAAGCAAAACCCTTTAAAATCGGCCAAATCTGATAGGTCCGCGCTCATGAGAATTTTCAATTTTTGCAATATGTCAAATTTGTCTTAATTTTGTGTTCAAATCATAGAAATTCAGCCAAAAATACATAATAAATACATCCTGGCACTTGTATGACAGTGTAAATATTAGAAAAAGCATCAAAAGCAAAACCCTTTAAAATCGGCCAAATCTGATAGGTCCGCGCTCATGAGAATTTTCAATTTTTGCAATATGTCAAATTTGTCTTAATTTTGTGTTCAAATCATAGAAATTCAGCCAAAAATACATAATAAATTCATCATGGCACTTGTATGACAGTGTAAATATTAGAAAAAGCATCAAAAGCAAAACCCTTTGAAATCGGCCAAATCTGATAGGTCCGCGCTCATGAGAATTTTCAATTTTTGCAATATGTCAAATTTGTCTTAATTTTGTGTTCAAATCATAGAAATTCAGCCAAAAATACATAATAAATACATCATGGCACTTGTATGACAGTGTAAATATTAGAAAAAGCATCAAAAGCAAAACCCTTTGAAATCGGCCAAATCTGATAGGTCCGCGCTCATGAGAATTTTCAATTTTTGCAATACGTCAAATTTGTCTTAATTTTATGTTCAAATCATAGAAATTCAGCCAATAATACATAATAAATAGATCATGGCACTTGTATGATAGTGTAAATATTAGAAAAAGCATCAAAAGCAAAACCTTTTAAAATCGACCAAATCTGATAGGTCCGCGCTCATGAGAATTTTCAATTTTTGCAATATGTCAAATTTGTCTTAATTTTGTGTTCAAATCATAGAAATTCAGCCAAAAATACATAATAAATACATCATGGCACTTGTATGACAGTGTAAATATTAGAAAAAGCATCAAAAGCAAAACCCTTTGAAATCGGCCAAATCTGATAGGTCCGCGCTCATGAGAATTTTCAATTTTTGCAATACGTCATATTTGTCTTAATTTTATGTTCAAATCATAGAAATTCAGCCAATAATACATGATAAATACATCATGGCACTTGTATGATAGTGTAAATATTAGAAAAAGCATCAAAAGCAAAACCCTTTAAAATCGGCCAAATCTGATAGGTCCGCGCTCATGAGAATTTTCAATTTTTGCAATATGTCAAATTTGTCTTAATTTTGTGTTCAAATCATAGAAATTCAGCCAAAAATACATAATAAATACATCATTGCACTTGTATGATAGTGTAAATATTAGAAAAAGCATCAAAAGCAAAACCCTTTAAAATCGGCCAAATCTGATAGGTCCGCGCTCATGAGAATTTTCAATTTTTGCAATATGTCAAATTTGTCTTAATTTTGTGTTCAAATCATAGAAATTCAGCCAAAAATACATAATAAATACATCCTGGCACTTGTATGACAGTGTAAATATTAGAAAAAGCATCAAAAGCAAAACCCTTTAAAATCGGCCAAATCTGATAGGTCCGCGCTCATGAGAATTTTCTATTTTTGCAATATGTCAAATTTGTCTTAATTTTGTGTTCAAATCATAGAAATTCAGCCAAAAATACATAATAAATTCATCATGGCACTTGTATGACAGTGTAAATATTAGAAAAAGCATCAAAAGCAAAACCCTTTGAAATCGGCCAAATCTGATAGGTCCGCGCTCATGAGAATTTTCAATTTTTGCAATACGTCAAATTTGTCTTTATTTTATGTTCAAATCATAGAAATTCAGCCAATAATACATAATAAATAAATCATGGCACTTGTATGATAGTGTAAATATTAGAAAAAGCATCAAAAGCAAAACCCTTTAAAATCGACCAAATCTGATAGGTCCGCGCTCATGAGAATTTTCTATTTTTGCAATATGTCAAATTTGTCTTAATTTTGTGTTCAAATCATAGAAATTCAGCCAATAATACATAATAAATACATCATGGCACTTGTATGACAGTGTAAATATTAGAAAAAGCATCAAAAGCAAAACCCTTTAAAATCGACCAAATCTGATAGGTCCGCGCTCATGAGAATTTTCAATTTTTGCAATATGTCAAATTTGTCTTAATTTTGTGTTCAAATCATAGAAATTCAGCCAAAAATACATAATAAATACATCATGGCACTTGTATGACAGTGTAAATATTAGAAAAAGCATCAAAAGCAAAACCCTTTGAAATCGGCCAAATCTGATAGGTCCGCGCTCATGAGAATTTTCAATTTTTGCAATACGTCATATTTGTCTTAATTTTATGTTCAAATCATAGAAATTCAGCCAATAATACATGATAAATACATCATGGCACTTGTATGATAGTGTAAATATTAGAAAAAGCATCAAAAGCAAAACCCTTTAAAATCGGCCAAATCTGATAGGTCCGCGCTCATGAGAATTTTCAATTTTTGCAATATGTCAAATTTGTCTTAATTTTGTGTTCAAATCATAGAAATTCAGCCAAAAATACATAATAAATACATCATTGCACTTGTATGATAGTGTAAATATTAGAAAAAGCATCAAAAGCAAAACCCTTTAAAATCGGCCAAATCTGATAGGTCCGCGCTCATGAGAATTTTCAATTTTTGCAATATGTCAAATTTGTCTTAATTTTGTGTTCAAATCATAGAAATTCAGCCAAAAATACATAATAAATACATCCTGGCACTTGTATGACAGTGTAAATATTAGAAAAAGCATCAAAAGCAAAACCCTTTAAAATCGGCCAAATCTGATAGGTCCGCGCTCATGAGAATTTTCAATTTTTGCAATATGTCAAATTTGTCTTAATTTTGTGTTCAAATCATAGAAATTCAGCCAAAAATACATAATAAATTCATCATGGCACTTGTATGACAGTGTAAATATTAGAAAAAGCATCAAAAGCAAAACCCTTTGAAATCGGCCAAATCTGATAGGTCCGCGCTCATGAGAATTTTCAATTTTTGCAATATGTCAAATTTGTCTTAATTTTGTGTTCAAATCATAGAAATTCAGCCAAAAATACATAATAAATACATCATGGCACTTGTATGACAGTGTAAATATTAGAAAAAGCATCAAAAGCAAAACCCTTTGAAATCGGCCAAATCTGATAGGTCCGCGCTCATGAGAATTTTCAATTTTTGCAATACGTCAAATTTGTCTTAATTTTATGTTCAAATCATAGAAATTCAGCCAATAATACATAATAAATAGATCATGGCACTTGTATGATAGTGTAAATATTAGAAAAAGCATCAAAAGCAAAACCCTTTAAAATCGACCAAATCTGATAGGTCCGCGCTCATGAGAATTTTCAATTTTTGCAATATGTCAAATTTGTCTTAATTTTGTGTTCAAATCATAGAAATTCAGCCAAAAATACATAATAAATACATCATGGCACTTGTATGACAGTGTAAATATTAGAAAAAGCATCAAAAGCAAAACCCTTTGAAATCGGCCAAATCTGATAGGTCCGCGCTCATGAGAATTTTCAATTTTTGCAATACGTCATATTTGTCTTAATTTTATGTTCAAATCATAGAAATTCAGCCAATAATACATGATAAATACATCATGGCACTTGTATGATAGTGTAAATATTAGAAAAAGCATCAAAAGCAAAACCCTTTAAAATCGGCCAAATCTGATAGGTCCGCGCTCATGAGAATTTTCAATTTTTGCAATATGTCAAATTTGTCTTAATTTTGTGTTCAAATCATAGAAATTAAGCCAAAAATACATAATAAATACATCATTGCACTTGTATGATAGTGTAAATATTAGAAAAAGCATCAAAAGCAAAACCCTTTAAAATCGGCCAAATCTGATAGGTCCGCGCTCATGAGAATTTTCAATTTTTGCAATATGTCAAATTTGTCTTAATTTTGTGTTCAAATCATAGAAATTCAGCCAAAAATACATAATAAATACATCCTGGCACTTGTATGACAGTGTAAATATTAGAAAAAGCATCAAAAGCAAAACCCTTTAAAATCGGCCAAATCTGATAGGTCCGCGCTCATGAGAATTTTCTATTTTTGCAATATGTCAAATTTGTCTTAATTTTGTGTTCAAATCATAGAAATTCAGCCAAAAATACATAATAAATTCATCATGGCACTTGTATGACAGTGTAAATATTAGAAAAAGCATCAAAAGCAAAACCCTTTGAAATCGGCCAAATCTGATAGGTCCGCGCTCATGAGAATTTTCAATTTTTGCAATACGTCAAATTTGTCTTTATTTTATGTTCAAATCATAGAAATTCAGCCAATAATACATAATAAATAAATCATGGCACTTGTATGATAGTGTAAATATTACAAAAGCATCAAAAGCAAAACCCTTTAAAATCGACCAAATCTGATAGGTCCGCGCTCATGAGAATTTTCTATTTTTGCAATATGTCAAATTTGTCTTAATTTTGTGTTCAAATCATAGAAATTCAGCCAATAATACATAATAAATACATCATGGCACTTGTATGACAGTGTAAATATTAGAAAAAGCATCAAAAGCAAAACCCTTTGAAATCGGCCAAATCTGATAGGTCCGCGCTCATGAGAATTTTCAATTTTTGCAATATGTCAAATTTGTCTTAATTTTATGTTCAAATCATAGAAATTCAGCCAAAAATACATGATAAATAAATCATGGACCTAGTATTATAGTGTAAATATTAGAAAAAGCATCAAAAGCAAAACCCTTTTAAATCGGCCCAATCTGATAGGTCCGCGCTCATGAGAATTTTCAATTTTTGCAATACGTCAAATTTGTCTTAATTTTATGTTCAAATCATAGAAATTCAGCCAAAAATACATAATAAATACATCATGGCACTTGTATGACAGTGTAAATATTAGAAAAAGCATCAAAAGCAAAACCCTTTGAAATCGGCCAAATCTGATAGGTCCGCGCTCATGAGAATTTTCAATTTTTGCAATATGTCAAATTTGTCTTAATTTTATGTTCAAATCATAGAAATTCAGCCAAAAATACATGATAAATAAATCATGGACCTAGTATTATAGTGTAAATATTAGAAAAAGCATCAAAAGCAAAACCCTTTGAAATCGGCCAAATCTGATAGGTCCGCGCTCATGAGAATTTTCAATTTTTGCAATATGTCAAATTTGTCTTAATTTTATGTTCAAATCATAGAAATTCAGCCAATAATACATAATAAATACATCATGGCACTTGTATGATAGTGTAAATGTTAGAAAAAGCATCAAAAGCAAAACCCTTTAAAATCGGCCAAATCTGATAGGTCCGCGCTCATGAGAATTTTCAATTTTTGCAATATGTCAAATTTGTCTTAATTTTGTGTTCAAATCATAGAAATTCAGCCAAAAATACATAATAAATTCATCATGGCAGTTGTATGACAGTGTAAATATTAGAAAAAGCATCAAAAGCAAAACCCTTTGAAATCGGCCAAATCTGATAGGTCCGCGCTCATGAGAATTTTCAATTTTTGCAATATGTCAAATTTGTCTTAATTTTGTGTTCAAATCATAGAAATTCAGCCAAAAATACATAATAAATACATCATGGCACTTGTATGACAGTGTAAATATTAGAAAAAGCATCAAAAGCAAAACCCTTTGAAATCGGCCAAATCTGATAGGTCCGCGCTCATGAGAATTTTCAATTTTTGCAATATGTCAAATTTGTCTTAATTTTATGTTCAAATCATAGAAATTCAGCCAATAATACATAATAAATACATCATGGCACTTGTATGATAGTGTAAATGTTAGAAAAAGCATCAAAAGCAAAACCCTTTAAAATCGGCCAAATCTGATAGGTCCGCGCTCATGAGAATTTTCAATTTTTGCAATATGTCAAATTTGTCTTAATTTTGTGTTCAAATCATAGAAATTCAGCCAAAAATACATAATAAATTCATCATGGCAGTTGTATGACAGTGTAAATATTAGAAAAAGCATCAAAAGCAAAACCCTTTGAAATCGGCCAAATCTGATAGGTCCGCGCTCATGAGAATTTTCAATTTTTGCAATATGTCAAATTTGTCTTAATTTTGTGTTCAAATCATAGAAATTCAGCCAAAAATACATGATAAATACATCATGGACCTAGTATTATAGTGTAAATATTAGAAAAAGCATCAAAAGCAAAACCCTTTGAAATCGGCCAAATCTGATAGGTCCGCGCTCATGAGAATTTTCAATTTTTGCAATACGTCATATTTGTCTTAATTTTATGTTCAAATCATAGAAATTCAGCCAATAATACATAATAAATACATCATGGCACTTGTATGATAGTGTAAATGTTAGAAAAAGCATCAAAAGCAAAACTCTTTAAAATCGGCCAAATCTGATAGGTCCGCGCTCATGAGAATTTTCAATTTTTGCAATATGTCAAATTTGTCTTAATTTTGTGTTCAAATCATAGAAATTCAGCCAAAAATACATAATAAATACATCATGGCACTTGTATGATAGTGTAAATATTAGAAAAAGCATCAAAAGCAAAACCCTTTAAAATCGGCCAAATCTGATAGGTCCGCGCTCATGAGAATTTTCAATTTTTGCAATATGTCAAATTTGTCTTAATTTTGTGTTCAAATGATAGAAATTCATCCAAAAGTACATAATAAATACATCCTGGCACTTGTATGACAGTGTAAATATTAGAAAAAGCATCAAAAGCAAAACCCTTTGAAATCGGCCAAATCTGATAGGTCCGCGCTCATGAGAATTTTCAATTTTTGCAATACGTCAAATTTGTCTTAATTTTATGTTCAAATCATAGAAATTCAGCCAATAATACATAATAAATAGATCATGGCACTTGTATGATAGTGTAAATATTAGAAAAAGCATCAAAAGCAAAACCCTTTAAAATCGACCAAATCTGATAGGTCCGCCCTCATGAGAATTTTCAATTTTTGCAATATGTCAAATTTGTCTTAATTTTGTGTTCAAATCATAGAAATTCAGCCAAAAATACATAATAAATACATCATGGCACTTGTATGACAGTGTAAATATTAGAAAAAGCATCAAAAGCAAAACCCTTTGAAATCGGCCAAATCTGATAGGTCCGCGCTCATGAGAATTTTCAATTTTTATGTAAAATTTGTCTTAATTTTGTGTTCAAATCATAGAAATTAAGCCAAAAATACATAATAAATACATCAGGGCACTTGTATGACAGTGTAAATATTAGAAAAAGCATCAAAAGCAAAACCCTTTAAAATCGGCCAAATCTGATAGGTCCGCGCTCATGAGAATTTTCAATTTTTGCAATACGTCATATTTGTCTTAATTTTATGTTCAAATCATAGAAATTCAGCCAATAATACATGATAAATACACCATGGCACTTGTATGATAGTGTAAATATTAGAAAAAGCATCAAAAGCAAAACCCTTTAAAATCGGCCAAATCTGATAGGTCCGCGCTCATGAGAATTTTCAATTTTTGCAATATGTCAAATTTGTCTTAATTTTGTGTTCAAATCATAGAAATTCAGCCAAAAATACATAATAAATACATCATTGCACTTGTATGATAGTGTAAATATTAGAAAAAGCATCAAAAGCAAAACCCTTTAAAATCGGCCAAATCTGATAGGTCCGCGCTCATGAGAATTTTCAATTTTTGCAATATGTCAAATTTGTCTTAATTTTGTGTTCAAATCATAGAAATTCAGCCAAAAATACATAATAAATACATCCTGGCACTTGTATGACAGTGTAAATATTAGAAAAAGCATCAAAAGCAAAACCCTTTAAAATCGGCCAAATCTGATAGGTCCGCGCTCATGAGAATTTTCAATTTTTGCAATATGTCAAATTTGTCTTAATTTTGTGTTCAAATCATAGAAATTCAGCCAAAAATACATAATAAATTCATCATGGCACTTGTATGACAGTGTAAATATTAGAAAAAGCATCAAAAGCAAAACCCTTTGAAATCGGCCAAATCTGATAGGTCCGCGCTCATGAGAATTTTCAATTTTTGCAATACGTCAAATTTGTCTTTATTTTATGTTCAAATCATAGAAATTCAGCCAATAATACATAATAAATAAATCATGGCACTTGTATGATAGTGTAAATATTAGAAAAAGCATCAAATGCAAAACCCTTTAAAATCGACCAAATCTGATAGGTCCGCGCTCATGAGAATTTTCTATTTTTGCAATATGTCAAATTTGTCTTAATTTTGTGTTCAAATCATAGAAATTCAGCCAAAAATACATAATAAATTCATCATGGCAGTTGTATGACAGTGTAAATATTAGAAAAAGCATCAAAAGCAAAACCCTTTGAAATCGGCCAAATCTGATAGGTCCGCGCTCATGAGAATTTTCAATTTTTGCAATACGTAAAATTTGTCTTAATTTTATGTTCAAATCATAGAAATTCAGCCAATAATACATGATAAATACACCATGGCACTTGTATGATAGTGTAAATATTAGAAAAAGCATCAAAAGCAAAACCCTTTAAAATCGGCCAAATCTGATAGGTCCGCGCTCATGAGAATTTTCAATTTTTGCAATATGTCAAATTTGTCTTAATTTTGTGTTCAAATCATAGAAATTCAGCCAAAAATACATAATAAATACATCATTGCACTTGTATGATAGTGTAAATATTAGAAAAAGCATCAAAAGCAAAACCCTTTAAAATCGGCCAAATCTGATAGGTCCGCGCTCATGAGAATTTTCAATTTTTGCAATATGTCAAATTTGTCTTAATTTTGTGTTCAAATCATAGAAATTCAGCCAAAAATACATAATAAATACATCCTGGCACTTGTATGACAGTGTAAATATTAGAAAAAGCATCAAAAGCAAAACCCTTTAAAATCGGCCAAATCTGATAGGTCCGCGCTCATGAGAATTTTCAATTTTTGCAATATGTCAAATTTGTCTTAATTTTGTGTTCAAATCATAGAAATTCAGCCAAAAATACATAATAAATTCATCATGGCACTTGTATGACAGTGTAAATATTAGAAAAAGCATCAAAAGCAAAACCCTTTGAAATCGGCCAAATCTGATAGGTCCGCGCTCATGAGAATTTTCAATTTTTGCAATACGTCAAATTTGTCTTTATTTTATGTTCAAATCATAGAAATTCAGCCAATAATACATAATAAATAAATCATGGCACTTGTATGATAGTGTAAATATTAGAAAAAGCATCAAATGCAAAACCCTTTAAAATCGACCAAATCTGATAGGTCCGCGCTCATGAGAATTTTCTATTTTTGCAATATGTCAAATTTGTCTTAATTTTGTGTTCAAATCATAGAAATTCAGCCAAAAATACATAATAAATTCATCATGGCAGTTGTATGACAGTGTAAATATTAGAAAAAGCATCAAAAGCAAAACCCTTTGAAATCGGCCAAATCTGATAGGTCCGCGCTCATGAGAATTTTCAATTTTTGCAATACGTCAAATTTGTCTTAATTTTATGTTCAAATCATAGAAATTCAGCCAATAATACATAATAAATACATCATGGCACTTGTATGATAGTGTAAATATTGGAAAAAGCATCAAAAGCAAAACCCTTTAAAATCGACCAAATCTGATAGGTCCGCGCTCATGAGAATTTTCAATTTTTGCAATATGTCAAATTTGTCTAAATTTTGTGTTCAAATCATAGAAATTCAGCCAAAAATACATAATAAATACATCATGGCACTTGTATGACAGTGTAAATATTAGAAAAAGCATCAAAAGCAAAACCCTTTGAAATCGGCCAAATCTGATAGGTCCGCGCTCATGAGAATTTTCAATTTTTGCAATATGTCAAATTTGTCTTAATTTTGTGTTCAAATCATAGAAATTCAGCCAAAAATACATGATAAATACATCATGGACCTAGTATTATAGTGTAAATATTAGAAAAAGCATCAAAAGCAAAACCCTTTGAAATCGGCCAAATCTGATAGGTCCGCGCTCATGAGAATTTTCAATTTTTGCAATACGTCATATTTGTCTTAATTTTATGTTCAAATCATAGAAATTCAGCCAATAATACATAATAAATACATAATGGCACTTGTATGATAGTGTAAATGTTAGAAAAAGCATCAAAAGCAAAACCCTTTAAAATCGGCCAAATCTGATAGGTCCGCGCTCATGAGAATTTTCAATTTTTGCAATATGTCAAATTTGTCTTAATTTTGTGTTCAAATCATAGAAATTCAGCCAAAAATACATAATAAATTCATCATGGCAGTTGTATGACAGTGTAAATATTAGAAAAAGCATCAAAAGCAAAACCCTTTGAAATCGGCCAAATCTGATAGGTCCGCGCTCATGAGAATTTTCAATTTTTGCAATACGTCAAATTTGTCTTAATTTTATGTTCAAATCATAGAAATTCAGCCAAAAATACATAATAAATAGATCATGGCACTTGTATGATAGTGTAAATATTGGAAAAAGCATCAAAAGCAAAACCCTTTAAAATCGACCAAATCTGATAGGTCCGCGCTCATGAGAATTTTCAATTTTTGCAATATGTCAAATTTGTCTAAATTTTGTGTTCAAATCATAGAAATTCAGCCAAAAATACATAATAAATACATCATGGCACTTGTATGACAGTGTAAATATTAGAAAAAGCATCAAAAGCAAAACCCTTTGAAATCGGCCAAATCTGATAGGTCCGCGCTCATGAGAATTTTCAATTTTTGCAATATGTCAAATTTGTCTTAATTTTGTGTTCAAATCATAGAAATTCAGCCAAAAATACATGATAAATACATCATGGACCTAGTATTATAGTGTAAATATTAGAAAAAGCATCAAAAGCAAAACCCTTTGAAATCGGCCAAATCTGATAGGTCCGCGCTCATGAGAATTTTCAATTTTTGCAATACGTCATATTTGTCTTAATTTTATGTTCAAATCATAGAAATTCAGCCAATAATACATAATAAATACATCATGGCACTTGTATGATAGTGTAAATGTTAGAAAAAGCATCAAAAGCAAAACCCTTTAAAATCGGCCAAATCTGATAGGTCCGCGCTCATGAGAATTTTCAATTTTTGCAATATGTCAAATTTGTCTTAATTTTGTGTTCAAATCATAGAAATTCAGCCAAAAATACATAATAAATACATCATGGCACTTGTATGACAGTGTAAATATTAGAAAAAGCATCAAAAGCAAAACCCTTTGAAATCGGCCAAATCTGATAGGTCCGCGCTCATGAGAATTTTCAATTTTTGCAATATGTCAAATTTGTCTTAATTTTGTGTTCAAATCATAGAAATTCAGCCAAAAATACATGATAAATACATCATGGACCTAGTATTATAGTGTAAATATTAGAAAAAGCATCAAAAGCAAAACCCTTTGAAATCGGCCAAATCTGATAGGTCCGCGCTCATGAGAATTTTCAATTTTTGCAATACGTCATATTTGTCTTAATTTTATGTTCAAATCATAGAAATTCAGCCAATAATACATAATAAATACATCATGGCACTTGTATGATAGTGTAAATGTTAGAAAAAGCATCAAAAGCAAAACCCTTTAAAATCGGCCAAATCTGATAGGTCCGCGCTCATGAGAATTTTCAATTTTTGCAATATGTCAAATTTGTCTTAATTTTGTGTTCAAATCATAGAAATTCAGCCAAAAATACATAATAAATTCATCATGGCAGTTGTATGACAGTGTAAATATTAGAAAAAGCATCAAAAGCAAAACCCTTTGAAATCGGCCAAATCTGATAGGTCCGCGCTCATGAGAATTTTCAATTTTTGCAATACGTCAAATTTGTCTTAATTTTATGTTCAAATCATAGAAATTCAGCCAAAAATACATAATAAATAGATCATGGCACTTGTATGATAGTGTAAATATTGGAAAAAGCATCAAAAGCAAAACCCTTTAAAATCGACCAAATCTGATAGGTCCGCGCTCATGAGAATTTTCAATTTTTGCAATATGTCAAATTTGTCTTAATTTTGTGTTCAAATCATAGAAATTCAGCCAAAAATACATAATAAATACATCCTGGCACTTGTATGACAGTGTAAATATTAGAAAAAGCATCAAAAGCAAAACCCTTTAAAATCGGCCAAATCTGATAGGTCCGCGCTCATGAGAATTTTCAATTTTTGCAATATGTCAAATTTGTCTTAATTTTGTGTTCAAATCATAGAAATTCAGCCAAAAATACATAATAAATTCATCATGGCACTTGTATGACAGTGTAAATATTAGAAAAAGCATCAAAAGCAAAACCCTTTGAAATCGGCCAAATCTGATAGGTCCGCGCTCATGAGAATTTTCAATTTTTGCAATACGTCAAATTTGTCTTTATTTTATGTTCAAATCATAGAAATTCAGCCAATAATACATAATAAATAAATCATGGCACTTGTATGATAGTGTAAATATTAGAAAAAGCATCAAATGCAAAACCCTTTAAAATCGACCAAATCTGATAGGTCCGCGCTCATGAGAATTTTCTATTTTTGCAATATGTCAAATTTGTCTTAATTTTGTGTTCAAATCATAGAAATTCAGCCAAAAATACATAATAAATTCATCATGGCAGTTGTATGACAGTGTAAATATTAGAAAAAGCATCAAAAGCAAAACCCTTTGAAATCGGCCAAATCTGATAGGTCCGCGCTCATGAGAATTTTCAATTTTTGCAATACGTCAAATTTGTCTTAATTTTATGTTCAAATCATAGAAATTCAGCCAATAATACATAATAAATACATCATGGCACTTGTATGATAGTGTAAATATTGGAAAAAGCATCAAAAGCAAAACCCTTTAAAATCGACCAAATCTGATAGGTCCGCGCTCATGAGAATTTTCAATTTTTGCAATATGTCAAATTTGTCTAAATTTTGTGTTCAAATCATAGAAATTCAGCCAAAAATACATAATAAATACATCATGGCACTTGTATGACAGTGTAAATATTAGAAAAAGCATCAAAAGCAAAACCCTTTGAAATCGGCCAAATCTGATAGGTCCGCGCTCATGAGAATTTTCAATTTTTGCAATATGTCAAATTTGTCTTAATTTTGTGTTCAAATCATAGAAATTCAGCCAAAAATACATGATAAATACATCATGGACCTAGTATTATAGTGTAAATATTAGAAAAAGCATCAAAAGCAAAACCCTTTGAAATCGGCCAAATCTGATAGGTCCGCGCTCATGAGAATTTTCAATTTTTGCAATACGTCATATTTGTCTTAATTTTATGTTCAAATCATAGAAATTCAGCCAATAATACATAATAAATACATAATGGCACTTGTATGATAGTGTAAATGTTAGAAAAAGCATCAAAAGCAAAACCCTTTAAAATCGGCCAAATCTGATAGGTCCGCGCTCATGAGAATTTTCAATTTTTGCAATATGTCAAATTTGTCTTAATTTTGTGTTCAAATCATAGAAATTCAGCCAAAAATACATAATAAATTCATCATGGCAGTTGTATGACAGTGTAAATATTAGAAAAAGCATCAAAAGCAAAACCCTTTGAAATCGGCCAAATCTGATAGGTCCGCGCTCATGAGAATTTTCAATTTTTGCAATACGTCAAATTTGTCTTAATTTTATGTTCAAATCATAGAAATTCAGCCAAAAATACATAATAAATAGATCATGGCACTTGTATGATAGTGTAAATATTGGAAAAAGCATCAAAAGCAAAACCCTTTAAAATCGACCAAATCTGATAGGTCCGCGCTCATGAGAATTTTCAATTTTTGCAATATGTCAAATTTGTCTAAATTTTGTGTTCAAATCATAGAAATTCAGCCAAAAATACATAATAAATACATCATGGCACTTGTATGACAGTGTAAATATTAGAAAAAGCATCAAAAGCAAAACCCTTTGAAATCGGCCAAATCTGATAGGTCCGCGCTCATGAGAATTTTCAATTTTTGCAATATGTCAAATTTGTCTTAATTTTGTGTTCAAATCATAGAAATTCAGCCAAAAATACATGATAAATACATCATGGACCTAGTATTATAGTGTAAATATTAGAAAAAGCATCAAAAGCAAAACCCTTTGAAATCGGCCAAATCTGATAGGTCCGCGCTCATGAGAATTTTCAATTTTTGCAATACGTCATATTTGTCTTAATTTTATGTTCAAATCATAGAAATTCAGCCAATAATACATAATAAATACATCATGGCACTTGTATGATAGTGTAAATGTTAGAAAAAGCATCAAAAGCAAAACCCTTTAAAATCGGCCAAATCTGATAGGTCCGCGCTCATGAGAATTTTCAATTTTTGCAATATGTCAAATTTGTCTTAATTTTGTGTTCAAATCATAGAAATTCAGCCAAAAATACATAATAAATACATCATGGCACTTGTATGACAGTGTAAATATTAGAAAAAGCATCAAAAGCAAAACCCTTTGAAATCGGCCAAATCTGATAGGTCCGCGCTCATGAGAATTTTCAATTTTTGCAATATGTCAAATTTGTCTTAATTTTGTGTTCAAATCATAGAAATTCAGCCAAAAATACATGATAAATACATCATGGACCTAGTATTATAGTGTAAATATTAGAAAAAGCATCAAAAGCAAAACCCTTTGAAATCGGCCAAATCTGATAGGTCCGCGCTCATGAGAATTTTCAATTTTTGCAATACGTCATATTTGTCTTAATTTTATGTTCAAATCATAGAAATTCAGCCAATAATACATAATAAATACATCATGGCACTTGTATGATAGTGTAAATGTTAGAAAAAGCATCAAAAGCAAAACCCTTTAAAATCGGCCAAATCTGATAGGTCCGCGCTCATGAGAATTTTCAATTTTTGCAATATGTCAAATTTGTCTTAATTTTGTGTTCAAATCATAGAAATTCAGCCAAAAATACATAATAAATTCATCATGGCAGTTGTATGACAGTGTAAATATTAGAAAAAGCATCAAAAGCAAAACCCTTTGAAATCGGCCAAATCTGATAGGTCCGCGCTCATGAGAATTTTCAATTTTTGCAATACGTCAAATTTGTCTTAATTTTATGTTCAAATCATAGAAATTCAGCCAAAAATACATAATAAATAGATCATGGCACTTGTATGATAGTGTAAATATTGGAAAAAGCATCAAAAGCAAAACCCTTTAAAATCGACCAAATCTGATAGGTCCGCGCTCATGAGAATTTTCAATTTTTGCAATATGTCAAATTTGTCTAAATTTTGTGTTCAAATCATAGAAATTCAGCCAAAAATACATAATAAATACATCATGGCACTTGTATGACAGTGTAAATATTAGAAAAAGCATCAAAAGCAAAACCCTTTGAAATCGGCCAAATCTGATAGGTCCGCGCTCATGAGAATTTTCAATTTTTGCAATATGTCAAATTTGTCTTAATTTTGTGTTCAAATCATAGAAATTCAGCCAAAAATACATGATAAATACATCATGGACCTAGTATTATAGTGTAAATATTAGAAAAAGCATCAAAAGCAAAACCCTTTGAAATCGGCCAAATCTGATAGGTCCGCGCTCATGAGAATTTTCAATTTTTGCAATACGTCATATTTGTCTTAATTTTATGTTCAAATCATAGAAATTCAGCCAATAATACATAATAAATACATCATGGCACTTGTATGATAGTGTAAATGTTAGAAAAAGCATCAAAAGCAAAACCCTTTAAAATCGGCCAAATCTGATAGGTCCGCGCTCATGAGAATTTTCAATTTTTGCAATATGTCAAATTTGTCTTAATTTTGTGTTCAAATCATAGAAATTCAGCCAAAAATACATAATAAATACATCATGGCACTTGTATGATAGTGTAAATATTAGAAAAAGCATCAAAAGCAAAACCCTTTAAAATCGGCCAAATCTGATAGGTCCGCGCTCATGAGAATTTTCAATTTTTGCAATATGTCAAATTTGTCTTAATTTTGTGTTCAAATGATAGAAATTCATCCAAAAATACATAATAAATACATCCTGGCACTTGTATGACAGTGTAAATATTAGAAAAAGCATCAAAAGCAAAACCCTTTGAAATCGGCCAAATCTGATAGGTCCGCGCTCATGAGAATTTTCAATTTTTGCAATATGTCAAATTTGTCTTAATTTTGTGTTCAAATCATAGAAATTCAGCCAAAAATACATAATAAATTCATCATGGCACTTGTATGACAGTGTAAATATTAGAAAAAGCATCAAAAGCAAAACCCTTTGAAATCGGCCAAATCTGATAGGTCCGCGCTCATGAGAATTTTCAATTTTTGCAATATGTCAAATTTGTCTTAATTTTGTGTTCAAATCATAGAAATTCAGCCAAAAATACATAATAAATACATCATGGCACTTGTATGACAGTGTAAATATTAGAAAAAGCATCAAAAGCAAAACCCTTTGAAATCGGCCAAATCTGATAGGTCCGCGCTCATGAGAATTTTCAATTTTTGCAATATGTCAAATTTGTCTTAATTTTGTGTTCAAATCATAGAAATTCAGCCAAAAATACATGATAAATAAATCATGGACCATGTATTATAGTGTAAATATTAGAAAAAGCATCAAAAGCAAAACCCTTTGAAATCGGCCAAATCTGATATGTCCGCGCTCATGAGAATTTTCAATTTTTGCAATACGTAAAATTTGTCTTAATTTTGTGTTCAAATCATAGAAATTCAGCCAAAAATACATAATAAATATACATGGCACTTGTATGACAGTGTAAATATTAGAAAAAGCATCAAAAGAAAAACCCTTTGAAATCGGCCAAATCTGATAGGTCCGCGCTCATGAGAATTTTAAATTTTTGCAATATGTCAAATTTGTCTTAATTTTATGTTCAAATCATAGAAATTCAGCCAAAAATACATGATAAATAAATCATGGACCTAGTATTATAGTGTAAATATTAGAAAAAGCATCAAAAGCAAAACCCTTTGAAATCGGCCAAATCTGATAGGTCCGCGCTCATGAGAATTTTCAATTTTTGCAATACGTCAAATTTGTCTTAATTTTATGTTCAAATCATAGAAATTCAGCCAATAATACATAATAAATACATCATGGCACTTGTATGATAGTGTAAATATTAGAAAAAGCATCAAAAGCAAAACCCTTTAAAATCGGCCAAATCTGATATGTCCGCGCTCATGAGAATTTTCAATTTTTGCAATATGTCAAATTTGTCTTAATTTTGTGTTCAAATCATAGAAATTCAGCCAAAAATACATAATAAATACATCAAGGCACTTGTATGACAGTGTAAATATTAGAAAAAGCATCAAAAGCAAAACCCTTTAAAATCGGCCAAATCTGATAGGTCCGCGCTCATGAGAATTTTCAATTTTTGCAATATGTCAAATTTGTCTTAATTTTATGTTCAAATCATAGAAATTCAGCCAATAATACATAATAAATACATCATGGCACTTGTATGATAGTGTAAATATTAGAAAAAGCATCAAAAGCAAAACCCTTTAAAATCGGCCAAATCTGATAGGTCCGCGCTCATGAGAATTTTCAATTTTTGCAATATGTCAGATTTGTCTTAATTTTGTGTTCAAATCATAGAAATTCAGCCAAAAATACATAATAAATACATCCTGGCACTTGTATGACAGTGTAAATATTAGAAAAAGCATCAAAAGCAAAACCCTTTGAAATCGGCCAAATCTGATAGGTCCGCGCTCATGAGAATTTTCAATTTTTGCAATACGTCAAATTTGTCTTAATTTTATGTTCAAATCATAGAAATTCCGCCAATAATACATAATAAATACATCATGGCACTTGTATGATAGTGTAAATATTAGAAAAAGCATCAAAAGCAAAACCCTTTGAAATCGGCCAAATCTGATAGGTCCGCGCTCATGAGAATTTTCAATTTTTGCAATATGTCAAATTTGTCTTAATTTTGTGTTCAAATCATAGAAATTCAGCCAAAAATACATGATAAATAAATCATGGACCATGTATTATAGTGTAAATATTAGAAAAAGCATCAAAAGAAAAAACCTTTGAAATCGGCCAAATCTGATAGGTCCGCGCTCATGAGAATTTTCAATTTTTGCAATATGTCAAATTTGTCTTAATTTTGTGTTCAAATGATAGAAATTCATCCAAAAATACATAATAAATACATCCTGGCACTTGTATGACAGTGTAAATATTAGAAAAAGCATCAAAAGCAAAACCCTTTGAAATCGGCCAAATCTGATAGGTCCGCGCTCATGAGAATTTTCAATTTTTGCAATATGTCAAATTTGTCTTAATTTTATGTTCAAATCATAGAAATTCAGCCAAAAATACATGATAAATAAATCATGGACCTAGTATTATAGTGTAAATATTAGAAAAAGCATCAAAAGCAAAACCCTTTGAAATCGGCCAAATCTGATAGGTCCGCGCTCATGAGAATTTTCAATTTTTGCAATACGTCAAATTTGTCTTAATTTTATGTTCAAATCATAGAAATTCAGCCAAAAATACATGATAAATACATCATGGACCTAGTATTATAGTGTAAATATTAGAAAAAGCATCAAAAGCAAAACCCTTTGAAATCGGCCAAATCTGATAGGTCCGCGCTCATGAGAATTTTCAATTTTTGCAATACGTCATATTTGTCTTAATTTTATGTTCAAATCATAGAAATTCAGCCAATAATACATAATAAATACATCATGGCACTTGTATGATAGTGTAAATGTTAGAAAAAGCATCAAAAGCAAAACCCTTTAAAATCGGCCAAATCTGATAGGTCCGCGCTCATGAGAATTTTCAATTTTTGCAATATGTCAAATTTGTCTTAATTTTGTGTTCAAATCATAGAAATTCAGCCAAAAATACATAATAAATACATCATGGCACTTGTATGACAGTGTAAATATTAGAAAAAGCATCAAAAGCAAAACCCTTTGAAATCGGCCAAATCTGATAGGTCCGCGCTCATGAGAATTTTCAATTTTTGCAATATGTCAAATTTGTCTTAATTTTGTGTTCAAATCATAGAAATTCAGCCAAAAATACATGATAAATACATCATGGACCTAGTATTATAGTGTAAATATTAGAAAAAGCATCAAAAGCAAAACCCTTTGAAATCGGCCAAATCTGATAGGTCCGCGCTCATGAGAATTTTCAATTTTTGCAATACGTCATATTTGTCTTAATTTTATGTTCAAATCATAGAAATTCAGCCAATAATACATAATAAATACATCATGGCACTTGTATGATAGTGTAAATGTTAGAAAAAGCATCAAAAGCAAAACCCTTTAAAATCGGCCAAATCTGATAGGTCCGCGCTCATGAGAATTTTCAATTTTTGCAATATGTCAAATTTGTCTTAATTTTGTGTTCAAATCATAGAAATTCAGCCAAAAATACATAATAAATTCATCATGGCAGTTGTATGACAGTGTAAATATTAGAAAAAGCATCAAAAGCAAAACCCTTTGAAATCGGCCAAATCTGATAGGTCCGCGCTCATGAGAATTTTCAATTTTTGCAATACGTCAAATTTGTCTTAATTTTATGTTCAAATCATAGAAATTCAGCCAAAAATACATAATAAATAGATCATGGCACTTGTATGATAGTGTAAATATTGGAAAAAGCATCAAAAGCAAAACCCTTTAAAATCGACCAAATCTGATAGGTCCGCGCTCATGAGAATTTTCAATTTTTGCAATATGTCAAATTTGTCTAAATTTTGTGTTCAAATCATAGAAATTCAGCCAAAAATACATAATAAATACATCATGGCACTTGTATGACAGTGTAAATATTAGAAAAAGCATCAAAAGCAAAACCCTTTGAAATCGGCCAAATCTGATAGGTCCGCGCTCATGAGAATTTTCAATTTTTGCAATATGTCAAATTTGTCTTAATTTTGTGTTCAAATCATAGAAATTCAGCCAAAAATACATGATAAATACATCATGGACCTAGTATTATAGTGTAAATATTAGAAAAAGCATAAAAAGCAAAACCCTTTGAAATCGGCCAAATCTGATAGGTCCGCGCTCATGAGAATTTTCAATTTTTGCAATACGTCATATTTGTCTTAATTTTATGTTCAAATCATAGAAATTCAGCCAACAATACATAATAAATACATCATGGCACTTGTATGATAGTGTAAATGTTAGAAAAAGCATCAAAAGCAAAACCCTTTAAAATCGGCCAAATCTGATAGGTCCGCGCTCATGAGAATTTTCAATTTTTGCAATATGTCAAATTTGTCTTAATTTTGTGTTCAAATCATAGAAATTCAGCCAAAAATACATAATAAATACATCATGGCACTTGTATGATAGTGTAAATATTAGAAAAAGCATCAAAAGCAAAACCCTTTAAAATCGGCCAAATCTGATAGGTCCGCGCTCATGAGAATTTTCAATTTTTGCAATATGTCAAATTTGTCTTAATTTTGTGTTCAAATCATAGAAATTCAGCCAAAAATACATAATAAATTCATCATGGCACTTGTATGACAGTGTAAATATTAGAAAAAGCATCAAAAGCAAAACCCTTTGAAATCGGCCAAATCTGATAGGTCCGCGCTCATGAGAATTTTCAATTTTTGCAATATGTCAAATTTGTCTTAATTTTGTGTTCAAATCATAGAAATTCAGCCAAAAATACATAATAAATACATCATGGCACTTGTATGACAGTGTAAATATTAGAAAAAGCATCAAAAGCAAAACCCTTTGAAATCGGCCAAATCTGATAGGTCCGCGCTCATGAGAATTTTCAATTTTTGCAATATGTCAAATTTGTCTTAATTTTGTGTTCAAATCATAGAAATTCAGCCAAAAATACATGATAAATAAATCATGGACCATGTATTATAGTGTAAATATTAGAAAAAGCATCAAAAGCAAAACCCTTTGAAATCGGCCAAATCTGATATGTCCGCGCTCATGAGAATTTTCAATTTTTGCAATACGTAAAATTTGTCTTAATTTTGTGTTCAAATCATAGAAATTCAGCCAAAAATACATAATAAATACATCATGGCACTTGTATGACAGTGTAAATATTAGAAAAAGCATCAAAAGAAAAACCCTTTGAAATCGGCCAAATCTGATAGGTCCGCGCTCATGAGAATTTTAAATTTTTGCAATATGTCAAATTTGTCTTAATTTTATGTTCAAATCATAGAAATTCAGCCAAAAATACATGATAAATAAATCATGGACCTAGTATTATAGTGTAAATATTAGAAAAAGCATCAAAAGCAAAACCCTTTGAAATCGGCCAAATCTGATAGGTCCGCGCTCATGAGAATTTTCAATTTTTGCAATACGTCAAATTTGTCTTAATTTTATGTTCAAATCATAGAAATTCAGCCAATAATACATAATAAATACATCATGGCACTTGTATGATAGTGTAAATATTAGAAAAAGCATCAAAAGCAAAACCCTTTAAAATCGGCCAAATCTGATATGTCCGCGCTCATGAGAATTTTCAATTTTTGCAATATGTCAAATTTGTCTTAATTTTGTGTTCAAATCATAGAAATTCAGCCAAAAATACATAATAAATACATCAAGGCACTTGTATGACAGTGTAAATATTAGAAAAAGCATCAAAAGCAAAACCCTTTAAAATCGGCCAAATCTGATAGGTCCGCGCTCATGAGAATTTTCAATTTTTGCAATATGTCAAATTTGTCTTAATTTTATGTTCAAATCATAGAAATTCAGCCAATAATACATAATAAATACATCATGGCACTTGTATGATAGTGTAAATATTAGAAAAAGCATCAAAAGCAAAACCCTTTAAAATCGGCCAAATCTGATAGGTCCGCGCTCATGAGAATTTTCAATTTTTGCAATATGTCAGATTTGTCTTAATTTTGTGTTCAAATCATAGAAATTCAGCCAAAAATACATAATAAATACATCCTGGCACTTGTATGACAGTGTAAATATTAGAAAAAGCATCAAAAGCAAAACCCTTTGAAATCGGCCAAATCTGATAGGTCCGCGCTCATGAGAATTTTCAATTTTTGCAATATGTCAAATTTGTCTTAATTTTGTGTTCAAATCATAGAAATTCAGCCAAAAATACATAATAAATTCATCATGGCAGTTGTATGACAGTGTAAATATTAGAAAAAGCATCAAAAGCAAAACCCTTTGAAATCGGCCAAATCTGATAGGTCCGCGCTCATGAGAATTTTCAATTTTTGCAATACGTCAAATTTGTCTTAATTTTATGTTCAAATCATAGAAATTCAGCCAAAAATACATAATAAATAGATCATGGCACTTGTATGATAGTGTAAATATTGGAAAAAGCATCAAAAGCAAAACCCTTTAAAATCGACCAAATCTGATAGGTCCGCGCTCATGAGAATTTTCAATTTTTGCAATATGTCAAATTTGTCTAAATTTTGTGTTCAAATCATAGAAATTCAGCCAAAAATACATAATAAATACATCATGGCACTTGTATGACAGTGTAAATATTAGAAAAAGCATCAAAAGCAAAACCCTTTGAAATCGGCCAAATCTGATAGGTCCGCGCTCATGAGAATTTTCAATTTTTGCAATATGTCAAATTTGTCTTAATTTTGTGTTCAAATCATAGAAATTCAGCCAAAAATACATGATAAATACATCATGGACCTAGTATTATAGTGTAAATATTAGAAAAAGCATAAAAAGCAAAACCCTTTGAAATCGGCCAAATCTGATAGGTCCGCGCTCATGAGAATTTTCAATTTTTGCAATACGTCATATTTGTCTTAATTTTATGTTCAAATCATAGAAATTCAGCCAACAATACATAATAAATACATCATGGCACTTGTATGATAGTGTAAATGTTAGAAAAAGCATCAAAAGCAAAACCCTTTAAAATCGGCCAAATCTGATAGGTCCGCGCTCATGAGAATTTTCAATTTTTGCAATATGTCAAATTTGTCTTAATTTTGTGTTCAAATCATAGAAATTCAGCCAAAAATACATAATAAATACATCATGGCACTTGTATGATAGTGTAAATATTAGAAAAAGCATCAAAAGCAAAACCCTTTAAAATCGGCCAAATCTGATAGGTCCGCGCTCATGAGAATTTTCAATTTTTGCAATATGTCAAATTTGTCTTAATTTTGTGTTCAAATCATAGAAATTCAGCCAAAAATACATAATAAATTCATCATGGCACTTGTATGACAGTGTAAATATTAGAAAAAGCATCAAAAGCAAAACCCTTTGAAATCGGCCAAATCTGATAGGTCCGCGCTCATGAGAATTTTCAATTTTTGCAATATGTCAAATTTGTCTTAATTTTGTGTTCAAATCATAGAAATTCAGCCAAAAATACATAATAAATACATCATGGCACTTGTATGACAGTGTAAATATTAGAAAAAGCATCAAAAGCAAAACCCTTTGAAATCGGCCAAATCTGATAGGTCCGCGCTCATGAGAATTTTCAATTTTTGCAATATGTCAAATTTGTCTTAATTTTGTGTTCAAATCATAGAAATTCAGCCAAAAATACATGATAAATAAATCATGGACCATGTATTATAGTGTAAATATTAGAAAAAGCATCAAAAGCAAAACCCTTTGAAATCGGCCAAATCTGATATGTCCGCGCTCATGAGAATTTTCAATTTTTGCAATACGTAAAATTTGTCTTAATTTTGTGTTCAAATCATAGAAATTCAGCCAAAAATACATAATAAATACATCATGGCACTTGTATGACAGTGTAAATATTAGAAAAAGCATCAAAAGAAAAACCCTTTGAAATCGGCCAAATCTGATAGGTCCGCGCTCATGAGAATTTTAAATTTTTGCAATATGTCAAATTTGTCTTAATTTTATGTTCAAATCATAGAAATTCAGCCAAAAATACATGATAAATAAATCATGGACCTAGTATTATAGTGTAAATATTAGAAAAAGCATCAAAAGCAAAACCCTTTGAAATCGGCCAAATCTGATAGGTCCGCGCTCATGAGAATTTTCAATTTTTGCAATACGTCAAATTTGTCTTAATTTTATGTTCAAATCATAGAAATTCAGCCAATAATACATAATAAATACATCATGGCACTTGTATGATAGTGTAAATATTAGAAAAAGCATCAAAAGCAAAACCCTTTAAAATCGGCCAAATCTGATATGTCCGCGCTCATGAGAATTTTCAATTTTTGCAATATGTCAAATTTGTCTTAATTTTGTGTTCAAATCATAGAAATTCAGCCAAAAATACATAATAAATACATCAAGGCACTTGTATGACAGTGTAAATATTAGAAAAAGCATCAAAAGCAAAACCCTTTAAAATCGGCCAAATCTGATAGGTCCGCGCTCATGAGAATTTTCAATTTTTGCAATATGTCAAATTTGTCTTAATTTTATGTTCAAATCATAGAAATTCAGCCAATAATACATAATAAATACATCATGGCACTTGTATGATAGTGTAAATATTAGAAAAAGCATCAAAAGCAAAACCCTTTAAAATCGGCCAAATCTGATAGGTCCGCGCTCATGAGAATTTTCAATTTTTGCAATATGTCAGATTTGTCTTAATTTTGTGTTCAAATCATAGAAATTCAGCCAAAAATACATAATAAATACATCCTGGCACTTGTATGACAGTGTAAATATTAGAAAAAGCATCAAAAGCAAAACCCTTTGAAATCGGCCAAATCTGATAGGTCCGCGCTCATGAGAATTTTCAATTTTTGCAATACGTCAAATTTGTCTTAATTTTATGTTCAAATCATAGAAATTCCGCCAATAATACATAATAAATACATCATGGCACTTGTATGATAGTGTAAATATTAGAAAAAGCATCAAAAGCAAAACCCTTTGAAATCGGCCAAATCTGATAGGTCCGCGCTCATGAGAATTTTCAATTTTTGCAATATGTCAAATTTGTCTTAATTTTGTGTTCAAATCATAGAAATTCAGCCAAAAATACATGATAAATAAATCATGGACCATGTATTATAGTGTAAATATTAGAAAAAGCATCAAAAGAAAAAACCTTTGAAATCGGCCAAATCTGATAGGTCCGCGCTCATGAGAATTTTCAATTTTTGCAATATGTCAAATTTGTCTTAATTTTGTGTTCAAATGATAGAAATTCATCCAAAAATACATAATAAATACATCCTGGCACTTGTATGACAGTGTAAATATTAGAAAAAGCATCAAAAGCAAAACCCTTTGAAATCGGCCAAATCTGATAGGTCCGCGCTCATGAGAATTTTCAATTTTTGCAATATGTCAAATTTGTCTTAATTTTATGTTCAAATCATAGAAATTAAGCCAAAAATACATGATAAATAAATCATGGACCTAGTATTATAGTGTAAATATTAGAAAAAGCATCAAAAGCAAAACCCTTTGAAATCGGCCAAATCTGATAGGTCCGCGCTCATGAGAATTTTCAATTTTTGCAATACGTCAAATTTGTCTTAATTTTATGTTCAAATCATAGAAATTCAGCCAATAATACATAATAAATACATCATGGCACTTGTATGATAGTGTAAATATTAGAAAAAGCATCAAAAGCAAAACCCTTTAAAATCGGCCAAATCTGATATGTCCGCGCTCATGAGAATTTTCAATTTTTGCAATATGTCAAATTTGTCTTAATTTTGTGTTCAAATCATAGAAATTCAGCCAAAAATACATAATAAATACATCATGGCACTTGTATGATAGTGTAAATATTAGAAAAAGCATCAAAAGCAAAACCCTTTAAAATCGGCCAAATCTGATAGGTCCGCGCTCATGAGAATTTTCAATTTTTGCAATATGTCAGATTTGTCTTAATTTTGTGTTCAAATCATAGAAATTCAGCCAAAAATACATAATAAATACATCCTGGCACTTGTATGACAGTGTAAATATTAGAAAAAGCATCAAAAGCAAAACCCTTTGAAATCGGCCAAATCTGATAGGTCCGCGCTCATGAGAATTTTCAATTTTTGCAATACGTCAAATTTGTCTTAATTTTATGTTCAAATCATAGAAATTCCGCCAATAATACATAATAAATACATCATGGCACTTGTATGATAGTGTAAATATTAGAAAAAGCATCAAAAGCAAAACCCTTTGAAATCGGCCAAATCTGATAGGTCCGCGCTCATGAGAATTTTCAATTTTTGCAATATGTCAAATTTGTCTTAATTTTGTGTTCAAATCATAGAAATTCAGCCAAAAATACATGATAAATAAATCATGGACTGTGTATTATAGTGTAAATATTAGAAAAAGCATCAAAAGAAAAAACCTTTGAAATCGGCCAAATCTGATAGGTCCGCGCTCATGAGAATTTTCAATTTTTGCAATATGTCAAATTTGTCTTAATTTTGTGTTCAAATGATAGAAATTCATCCAAAAATACATAATAAATACATCCTGGCACTTGTATGACAGTGTAAATATTAGAAAAAGCATCAAAAGCAAAACCCTTTGAAATCGGCCAAATCTGATAGGTCCGCGCTCATGAGAATTTTCAATTTTTGCAATATGTCAAATTTGTCTTAATTTTATGTTCAAATCATAGAAATTCAGCCAAAAATACATGATAAATAAATCATGGACCTAGTATTATAGTGTAAATATTAGAAAAAGCATCAAAAGCAAAACCCTTTGAAATCGGCCAAATCTGATAGGTCCGCGCTCATGAGAATTTTCAATTTTTGCAATACGTCAAATTTGTCTTAATTTTATGTTCAAATCATAGAAATTCAGCCAATAATACATAATAAATACATCATGGCACTTGTATGATAGTGTAAATATTAGAAAAAGCATCAAAAGCAAAACCCTTTAAAATCGGCCAAATCTGATATGTCCGCGCTCATGAGAATTTTCAATTTTTGCAATATGTCAAATTTGTCTTAATTTTGTGTTCAAATCATAGAAATTCAGCCAAAAATACATAATAAATACATCATGGCACTTGTATGATAGTGTAAATATTAGAAAAAGCATCAAAAGCAAAACCCTTTAAAATCGGCCAAATCTGATAGGTCCGCGCTCATGAGAATTTTCAATTTTTGCAATATGTCAGATTTGTCTTAATTTTGTGTTCAAATCATAGAAATTCAGCCAAAAATACATAATAAATACATCCTGGCACTTGTATGACAGTGTAAATATTAGAAAAAGCATCAAAAGCAAAACCCTTTGAAATCGGCCAAATCTGATAGGTCCGCGCTCATGAGAATTTTCAATTTTTGCAATACGTCAAATTTGTCTTAATTTTATGTTCAAATCATAGAAATTCCGCCAATAATACATAATAAATACATCATGGCACTTGTATGATAGTGTAAATATTAGAAAAAGCATCAAAAGCAAAACCCTTTGAAATCGGCCAAATCTGATAGGTCCGCGCTCATGAGAATTTTCAATTTTTGCAATATGTCAAATTTGTCTTAATTTTGTGTTCAAATCATAGAAATTCAGCCAAAAATACATGATAAATAAATCATGGACCATGTATTATAGTGTAAATATTAGAAAAAGCATCAAAAGAAAAAACCTTTGAAATCGGCCAAATCTGATAGGTCCGCGCTCATGAGAATTTTCAATTTTTGCAATATGTCAAATTTGTCTTAATTTTGTGTTCAAATGATAGAAATTCATCCAAAAATACATAATAAATACATCCTGGCACTTGTATGACAGTGTAAATATTAGAAAAAGCATCAAAAGCAAAACCCTTTGAAATCGGCCAAATCTGATAGGTCCGCGCTCATGAGAATTTTCAATTTTTGCAATATGTCAAATTTGTCTTAATTTTGTGTTCAAATCATAGAAATTCAGTCAAAAATACATAATAAATTCATCATGGCACTTGTATGACAGTGTAAATATTAGAAAAAGCATCAAAAGCAAAACCCTTTGAAATCGGCCAAATCTGATAGGTCCGCGCTCATGAGAATTTTCAATTTTTGCAATATGTCAAATTTGTCTTAATTTTGTGTTCAAATCATAGAAATTCAGCCAAAAATACATAATAAATACATCATGGCACTTGTATGACAGTGTAAATATTAGAAAAAGCATCAAAAGCAAAACCCTTTGAAATCGGCCAAATCTGATAGGTCCGCGCTCATGAGAATTTTCAATTTTTGCAATATGTCAAATTTGTCTTAATTTTGTGTTCAAATCATAGAAATTCAGCCAAAAATACATGATAAATAAATCATGGACCATGTATTATAGTGTAAATATTAGAAAAAGCATCAAAAGCAAAACCCTTTGAAATCGGCCAAATCTGATAGGTCCGCGCTCATGAGAATTTTCAATTTTTGCAATACGTAAAATTTGTCTTAATTTTGTGTTCAAATCATAGAAATTCAGCCAAAAATACATAATAAATACATCATGGCACTTGTATGACAGTGTAAATATTAGAAAAAGCATCAAAAGCAAAACCCTTTGAAATCGGCCAAATCTGATAGGTCCGCGCTCATGAGAATTTTCAATTTTTGCAATATGACAAATTTGTCTTAATTTTATGTTCAAATCATAGAAATTCAGCCAAAAATACATGATAAATAAATCATGGACCTAGTATTATAGTGTAAATATTAGAAAAAGCATCAAAAGCAAAACCCTTTGAAATCGGCCAAATCTGATAGGTCCGCGCTCATGAGAATTTTCAATTTTTGCAATACGTCAAATTTGTCTTAATTTTATGTTCAAATCATAGAAATTCAGCCAATAATACATAATAAATACATCATGGCACTTGTATGATAGTGTAAATATTAGAAAAAGCATCAAAAGCAAAACCCTTTAAAATCGGCCAAATCTGATATGTCCGCGCTCATGAGAATTTTCAATTTTTGCAATATGTCAAATTTGTCTTAATTTTGTGTTCAAATCATAGAAATTCAGCCAAAAATACATAATAAATACATCCTGGCACTTGTATGACAGTGTAAATATTAGAAAAAGCATCAAAAGCAAAACCCTTTGAAATCGGCCAAATCTGATAGGTCCGCGCTCATGAGAATTTTCAATTTTTGCAATACGTCAAATTTGTCTTAATTTTATGTTCAAATCATAGAAATTCCGCCAATAATACATAATAAATACATCATGGCACTTGTATGATAGTGTAAATATTAGAAAAAGCATCAAAAGCAAAACCCTTTGAAATCGGCCAAATCTGATAGGTCCGCGCTCATGAGAATTTTCAATTTTTGCAATATGTCAAATTTGTCTTAATTTTGTGTTCAAATCATAGAAATTCAGCCAAAAATACATGATAAATAAATCATGGACCATGTATTATAGTGTAAATATTAGAAAAAGCATCAAAAGAAAAAACCTTTGAAATCGGCCAAATCTGATAGGTCCGCGCTCATGAGAATTTTCAATTTTTGCAATACGTAAAATTTGTCTTAATTTTGTGTTCAAATCATAGAAATTCAGCCAAAAATACATAATAAATACATCATGGCACTTGTATGACAGTGTAAATATTAGAAAAAGCATCAAAAGCAAAACCCTTTGAAATCGGCCAAATCTGATAGGTCCGCGCTCATGAGAATTTTCAATTTTTGCAATATGTCAAATTTGTCTTAATTTTATGTTCAAATCATAGAAATTCAGCCAAAAATACATGATAAATAAATCATGGACCTAGTATTATAGTGTAAATATTAGAAAAAGCATCAAAAGCAAAACCCTTTGAAATCGGCCAAATCTGATAGGTCCGCGCTCATGAGAATTTTCAATTTTTGCAATACGTCAAATTTGTCTTAATTTTATGTTCAAATCATAGAAATTCAGCCAATAATACATAATAAATACATCATGGCACTTGTATGATAGTGTAAATATTAGAAAAAGCATCAAAAGCAAAACCCTTTAAAATCGGCCAAATCTGATATGTCCGCGCTCATGAGAATTTTCAATTTTTGCAATATGTCAAATTTGTCTTAATTTTGTGTTCAAATCATAGAAATTCAGCCAAAAATACATAATAAATACATCAAGGCACTTGTATGACAGTGTAAATATTAGAAAAAGCATCAAAAGCAAAACCCTTTAAAATCGGCCAAATCTGATAGGTCCGCGCTCATGAGAATTTTCAATTTTTGCAATATGTCAAATTTGTCTTAATTTTATGTTCAAATCATAGAAATTCAGCCAATAATACATGATAAATACATCATGGCACTTGTATGATAGTGTAAATATTAGAAAAAGCATCAAAAGCAAAACCCTTTAAAATCGGCCAAATCTGATATGTCCCCGCTCATGAGAATTTTCAATTTTTGCAATATGTCAAATTTGTCTTAATTTTGTGTTCAAATCATAGAAATTCAGCCAAAAATACATAATAAATACATCAAGGCACTTGTATGACAGTGTAAATATTAGAAAAAGCATCAAAAGCAAAACCCTTTAAAATCGGCCAAATCTGATAGGTCCGCGCTCATGAGAATTTTCAATTTTTGCAATACGTCAAATTTGTCTTAATTTTATGTTCAAATCATAGAAATTCAGCCAAAAATACATAATAAATACATCATGGCACTTGTATGAAAGTGTAAATATTAGAAAAAGCATCAAAAGCAAAACCCTTTGAAATCGGCCAAATCTGATAGGTCCGCGCTCATGAGAATTTTCAATTTTTGCAATACGTAAAATTTGTCTTAATTTTGTGTTCAAATCATAGAAATTCAGCCAAAAATACATAATAAATACATCATGGCACTTGTATGACAGTGTAAATATTAGAAAAAGCATCAAAAGAAAAACCCTTTGAAATCGGCCAAATCTGATAGGTCCGCGCTCATGAGAATTTTAAATTTTTGCAATATGTCAAATTTGTCTTAATTTTATGTTCAAATCATAGAAATTCAGCCAAAAATACATGATAAATACATCATGGACCTAGTATTATAGTGTAAATATTAGAAAAAGCATCAAAAGCAAAACCCTTTGAAATCGGCCAAATCTGATAGGTCCGCGCTCATGAGAATTTTCAATTTTTGCAATACGTCAAATTTGTCTTAATTTTATGTTCAAATCATAGAAATTCAGCCAATAATACATAATAAATACATCATGGCACTTGTATGATAGTGTAAATATTAGAAAAAGCATCAAAAGCAAAACCCTTTAAAATCGGCCAAATCTGATATGTCCGCGCTCATGAGAATTTTCAATTTTTGCAATATGTCAAATTTGTCTTAATTTTGTGTTCAAATCATAGAAATTCAGCCAAAAATACATAATAAATACATCAAGGCACTTGTATGACAGTGTAAATATTAGAAAAAGCATCAAAAGCAAAACCCTTTAAAATCGGCCAAATCTGATAGGTCCGCGCTCATGAGAATTTTCAATTTTTGCAATATGTCAAATTTGTCTTAATTTTATGTTCAAATCATAGAAATTCAGCCAATAATACATAATAAATACATCATGGCACTTGTATGATAGTGTAAATATTAGAAAAAGCATCAAAAGCAAAACCCTTTAAAATCGGCCAAATCTGATAGGTCCGCGCTCATGAGAATTTTCAATTTTTGCAATACGTCAAATTTGTCTTAATTTTATGTTCAAATCATAGAAATTCAGCCAATAATACATAATAAATACATCATGGCACTTGTATGATAGTGTAAATATTAGAAAAAGCATCAAAAGCAAAACCCTTTAAAATCGGCCAAATCTGATATGTCCGCGCTCATGAGAATTTTCAATTTTTGCAATATGTCAAATTTGTCTTAATTTTGTGTTCAAATCATAGAAATTCAGCCAAAAATACATAATAAATACATCAAGGCACTTGTATGACAGTGTAAATATTAGAAAAAGCATCAAAAGCAAAACCCTTTAAAATCGGCCAAATCTGATAGGTCCGCGCTCATGAGAATTTTAAATTTTTGCAATATGTCAAATTTGTCTTAATTTTATGTTCAAATCATAGAAATTCAGCCAATAATACATGATAAATACATCATGGCACTTGTATGATAGTGTAAATATTAGAAAAAGCATCAAAAGCAAAACCCTTTAAAATCGGCCAAATCTGATATGTCCCCGCTCATGAGAATTTTCAATTTTTGCAATATGTCAAATTTGTCTTAATTTTGTGTTCAAATCATAGAAATTCAGCCAAAAATACATAATAAATACATCAAGGCACTTGTATGACAGTGTAAATATTAGAAAAAGCATCAAAAGCAAAACCCTTTAAAATCGGCCAAATCTGATAGGTCCGCGCTCATGAGAATTTTCAATTTTTGCAATACGTCAAATTTGTCTTAATTTTATGTTCAAATCATAGAAATTCAGCCAAAAATACATAATAAATACATCATGGCACTTGTATGAAAGTGTAAATATTAGAAAAAGCATCAAAAGCAAAACCCTTTGAAATCGGCCAAATCTGATAGGTCCGCGCTCATGAGAATTTTCAATTTTTGCAATACGTAAAATTTGTCTTAATTTTGTGTTCAAATCATAGAAATTCAGCCAAAAATACATAATAAATACATCATGGCACTTGTATGACAGTGTAAATATTAGAAAAAGCATCAAAAGAAAAACCCTTTGAAATCGGCCAAATCTGATAGGTCCGCGCTCATGAGAATTTTAAATTTTTGCAATATGTCAAATTTGTCTTAATTTTATGTTCAAATCATAGAAATTCAGCCAAAAATACATGATAAATAAATCATGGACCTAGTATTATAGTGTAAATATTAGAAAAAGCATCAAAAGCAAAACCCTTTGAAATCGGCCAAATCTGATAGGTCCGCGCTCATGAGAATTTTCAATTTTTGCAATACGTCAAATTTGTCTTAATTTTATGTTCAAATCATAGAAATTCAGCCAATAATACATAATAAATACATCATGGCACTTGTATGATAGTGTAAATATTAGAAAAAGCATCAAAAGCAAAACCCTTTAAAATCCCCCAAATCTGATATGTCCGCGCTCATGAGAATTTTCAATTTTTGCAATATGTCAAATTTGTCTTAATTTTGTGTTCAAATCATAGAAATTCAGCCAATAATACATAATAAATACATCAAGGCACTTGTATGACAGTGTAAATATTAGAAAAAGCATCAAAAGCAAAACCCTTTAAAATCGGCCAAATCTGATAGGTCCGCGCTCATGAGAATTTTCAATTTTTGCAATATGTCAAATTTGTCTTAATTTTATGTTCAAATCATAGAAATTCAGCCAATAATACATAATAAATACATCATGGCACTTGTATGATAGTGTAAATATTAGAAAAAGCATCAAAAGCAAAACCCTTTAAAATCGGCCAAATCTGATAGGTCCGCGCTCATGAGAATTTTCAATTTTTGCAATATGTCAAATTTGTCTTAATTTTGTGTTCAAATCATAGAAATTCAGCCAAAAATACATAATAAATACATCATGGCACTTGTATGACAGTGTAAATATTAGAAAAAGCATCAAAAGCAAAACCCTTTGAAATCGGCCAAATCTGATAGGTCCGCGCTCATGAGAATTTTCAATTTTTGCAATACGTCAAATTTGTCTTAATTTTATGTTCAAATCATAGAAATTCCGCCAATAATACATAATAAATACATCATAGCACTTGTATGACAGTGTAAATATTAGAAAAAGCATCAAAAGCAAAACCCTTTAAAATCGGCCAAATCTGATAGGTCCGCGCTCATGAGATTTTTCAATTTTTGCAATATGTCAAATTTGTCTAAATTTTATGTTAAAATCATAGAAATTCAGCCAATAATACATAATAAATACATCATGGCACTTGTATTATAGTGTAAATATTAGAAAAAGCATCAAAAGCAAAACCCTTTAAAAACGACCAAATCTGATAGGTCCGCGCTCATGAGAATTTTCAATTTTTGCAATATGTCAAATTTGTCTTAATTTTGTGTTCAAATCATAGAAATTCAGCCGAAAATACATAATAAATACATTATGGCACTTGTATGACAGTGTAAATATTAGAAAAAGCATCAAAAGCAAAACCCTTTGAAATCGGCCAAATCTGATAGGTCCGCGCTCATGAGAATTTTCAATTTTTGCAATATGTCAAATTTGTCTTAATTTTATGTTCAAATCATAGAAATTCAGCCAAAAATACATGATAAATAAATCATGGACCTAGTATTATAGTGTAAATATTAGAAAAAGCATCAAAAGCAAAACCCTTTGAAATCGGCCAAATCTGATAGGTCCGCGCTCATGAGAATTTTCAATTTTTGCAATACGTCAAATTTGTCTTAATTTTATGTTCAAATCATAGAAATTCAGCCAATAATACATAATAAATACATCATGGCACTTGTATGATAGTGTAAATATTAGAACAAGCATCAAAAGCAAAACCCTTTAAAATCGGCCAAATCTGATATGTCCGCGCTCATGAGAATTTTCAATTTTTGCAATATGTCAAATTTGTCTTAATTTTGTGTTCAAATCATAGAAATTCAGCCAAAAATACATAATAAATACATCCTGGCACTTGTATGACAGTGTAAATATTAGAAAAAGCATCAAAAGCAAAACCCTTTGAAATCGGCCAAATCTGATAGATCCGCGCTCATGAGAATTTTCAATTTTTGCAATACGTAAAATTTGTCGTAATTTTGTGTTCAAATCATAGAAATTCAGCCAAAAATACATAATAAATACATCCTGGAACTTGTATGACAGTGTAAATATTAGAAAAAGCATCAAAAGCAAAACCCTTTGAAATCGGCCTAATCTGATAGGTCCGCGCTCATGAGAATTTTCAATTTTTGCAATATGTCAAATTTGTCTTAATTTTATGTTCAAATCATAGAAATTCAGCCAAAAATACATGATAAATAAATCATGGACCTAGTATTATAGTGTAAATATTAGAAAAAGCATCAAAAGATAAACCCTTTGAAATCGGCCAAATCTGATAGGTCCGCGCTCATGAGAATTTTCAATTTTTGCAATACGTCAAATTTGTCTTAATTTTATGTTCAAATCATAGAAATTCAGCCAATAATACATAATAAATACATCATGGCACTTGTATGATAGTGTAAATATTAGAAAAAGCATCAAAAGCAAAACCCTTTGAAATCGGCCTAATCTGATATGTCCGCGCTCATGAGAATTTTCAATTTTTGCAATATGTCAAATTTGTCTTAATTTTGTGTTCAAATCATAGAAATTCAGCCAAAAATACATAATAAATACATCATGGCACTTGTATGACAGTGTAAATATTAGAAAAAGCATCAAAAGCAAAACCCTTTAAAATCGGCCAAATCTGATAGGTCCGCGCTCATGAGAATTTTCAATTTTTGCAATATGTCAAATTTGTCTTAATTTTGTGTTCAAATCATAGAAATTCATCCAAAAATACATAATAAATACATCCTGGCACTTGTATGACAGTGTAAATATTAGAAAAAGCATCAAAAGCAAAACCCTTTGAAATCGGCCAAATCTGATAGGTCCGCGCTCATGAGAATTTTCAATTTTTGCAATACGTCAAATTTGTCTTAATTTTATGTTCAAATCATAGAAATTCAGCCAATAATACATAATAAATACATCATGGCACTTGTATGATAGTGTAAATATTAGAAAAAGCATCAAAAGCAAAACCCTTTGAAATCGGCCAAATCTGATAGGTCCGCGCTCATGAGAATTTTCAATTTTTGCAATATGTCAAATTTGTCTTAATTTTGTGTTCAAATCATAGAAATTCAGCCAAAAATACATGATAAATAAATCATGGACCATGTATTATAGTGTAAATATTAGAAAAAGCATCAAAAGCAAAACCCTTTGAAATCGGCCAAATCTGATAGGTCCGCGCTCATGAGAATTTTCAATTTTTGCTATACGTAAAATTTGTCTTAATTTTGTGTTCAAATCATAGAATTTCAGCCAAAAATACATAATAAATACATCATGGCACTTGTATGACAGTGTAAATATTAGAAAAAGCATCAAAAGCAAAACCCTTTGAAATCGGCCAAATCTGATAGGTCCGCGCTAATGAGAATTTTCAATTTTTGCAATATGTCAAATTTGTCTTAATTTTATGTTCAAATCATAGAAATTCAGCCAAAAATACATGATAAATAAATCATGGACCTAGTATTATAGTGTAAATATTAGAAAAAGCATCAAAAGCAAAACCCTTTGAAATCGGCCAAATCTGATAGGTCCGCGCTCATGAGAATTTTCAATTTTTGCAATACGTCAAATTTGTCTTAATTTTATGTTCAAATCATAGAAATTCAGCCAATAATACATAATAAATACATCATGGCACTTGTATGATAGTGTAAATATTAGAAAAAGCATCAAAAGCAAAACCCTTTAAAATCGGCCTAATCTGATATGTCCGCGCTCATGAGAATTTTCAATTTTTGCAATATGTCAAATTTGTCTTAATTTTGTGTTCAAATCATAGAAATTCAGCCAAAAATACATAATAAATACATCAAGGCACTTGTATGACAGTGTAAATATTAGAAAAAGCATCAAAAGCAAAACTCTTTGAAATCGGCCAAATCTGATAGGTCCGCGCTCATGAGAATTTTCAATTTTTGCAATATGTCAAATTTGTCTTAATTTTAAGTTCAAATCATAGAAATTCAGCCAATAATACATAATAAATACATCATGGCACTTGTATGATAGTGTAAATATTAGAAAAAGCATCAAAAGCAAAACCCTTTAAAATCGGCCAAATCTGATAGGTCCGCGCTCATGAGAATTTTCAATTTTTGCAATATGTCAAATTTGTCTTAATTTTGTGTTCAAATCATAGAAATTCAGCCAAAAATACATAATAAATACATCATGGCACTTGTATGATAGTGTAAATATTAGAACAAGCATCAAAAGCAAAACCCTTTAAAATCGGCCAAATCTGATATGTCCTCGCTCATGAGAATTTTCAATTTTTGCAATATGTCAAATTTGTCTTAATTTTGTGTTCAAATCATAGAAATTCAGCCAAAAATACATAATAAATACATCCTGGCACTTGTATGACAGTGTAAATATTAGAAAAAGCATCAAAAGCAAAACCCTTTGAAATCGGCCAAATCTGATAGATCCGCGCTCATGAGAATTTTCAATTTTTGCAATACGTAAAATTTGTCGTAATTTTGTGTTCAAATCATAGAAATTCAGCCAAAAATACATAATAAATACATCCTGGAACTTGTATGACAGTGTAAATATTAGAAAAAGCATCAAAAGCAAAACCCTTTGAAATCGGCCTAATCTGATAGGTCCGCGCTCATGAGAATTTTCAATTTTTGCAATATGTCAAATTTGTCTTAATTTTATGTTCAAATCATAGAAATTCAGCCAAAAATACATGATAAATAAATCATGGACCTAGTATTATAGTGTAAATATTAGAAAAAGCATCAAAAGATAAACCCTTTGAAATCGGCCAAATCTGATAGGTCCGCGCTCATGAGAATTTTCAATTTTTGCAATACGTCAAATTTGTCTTAATTTTATGTTCAAATCATAGAAATTCAGCCAATAATACATAATAAATACATCATGGCACTTGTATGATAGTGTAAATATTAGAAAAAGCATCAAAAGCAAAACCCTTTGAAATCGGCCTAATCTGATATGTCCGCGCTCATGAGAATTTTCAATTTTTGCAATATGTCAAATTTGTCTTAATTTTGTGTTCAAATCATAGAAATTCAGCCAAAAATACATAATAAATACATCATGGCACTTGTATGACAGTGTAAATATTAGAAAAAGCATCAAAAGCAAAACCCTTTAAAATCGGCCAAATCTGATAGGTCCGCGCTCATGAGAATTTTCAATTTTTGCAATATGTCAAATTTGTCTTAATTTTGTGTTCAAATCATAGAAATTCATCCAAAAATACATAATAAATACATCCTGGCACTTGTATGACAGTGTAAATATTAGAAAAAGCATCAAAAGCAAAACCCTTTGAAATCGGCCAAATCTGATAGGTCCGCGCTCATGAGAATTTTCAATTTTTGCAATACGTCAAATTTGTCTTAATTTTATGTTCAAATCATAGAAATTCAGCCAATAATACATAATAAATACATCATGGCACTTGTATGATAGTGTAAATATTAGAAAAAGCATCAAAAGCAAAACCCTTTGAAATCGGCCAAATCTGATAGGTCCGCGCTCATGAGAATTTTCAATTTTTGCAATATGTCAAATTTGTCTTAATTTTGTGTTCAAATCATAGAAATTCAGCCAAAAATACATGATAAATAAATCATGGACCATGTATTATAGTGTAAATATTAGAAAAAGCATCAAAAGCAAAACCCTTTGAAATCGGCCAAATCTGATAGGTCCGCGCTCATGAGAATTTTCAATTTTTGCTATACGTAAAATTTGTCTTAATTTTGTGTTCAAATCATAGAATTTCAGCCAAAAATACATAATAAATACATCATGGCACTTGTATGACAGTGTAAATATTAGAAAAAGCATCAAAAGCAAAACCCTTTGAAATCGGCCAAATCTGATAGGTCCGCGCTAATGAGAATTTTCAATTTTTGCAATATGTCAAATTTGTCTTAATTTTATGTTCAAATCATAGAAATTCAGCCAAAAATACATGATAAATAAATCATGGACCTAGTATTATAGTGTAAATATTAGAAAAAGCATCAAAAGCAAAACCCTTTGAAATCGGCCAAATCTGATAGGTCCGCGCTCATGAGAATTTTCAATTTTTGCAATACGTCAAATTTGTCTTAATTTTATGTTCAAATCATAGAAATTCAGCCAATAATACATAATAAATACATCATGGCACTTGTATGATAGTGTAAATATTAGAAAAAGCATCAAAAGCAAAACCCTTTAAAATCGGCCTAATCTGATATGTCCGCGCTCATGAGAATTTTCAATTTTTGCAATATGTCAAATTTGTCTTAATTTTGTGTTCAAATCATAGAAATTCAGCCAAAAATACATAATAAATACATCAAGGCACTTGTATGACAGTGTAAATATTAGAAAAAGCATCAAAAGCAAAACCCTTTGAAATCGGCCAAATCTGATAGGTCCGCACTCATGAGAATTTTCAATTTTTGCAATATGTCAAATTTGTCTTAATTTTATGTTCAAATCATAGAAATTCAGCCAAAAATACATGATAAATAAATCATGGACCTCGTATTATAGTGTAAATATTAGAAAAAGCATCAAAAGCAAAACCCTTTGAAATCGGCCAAATCTGATAGGTCCGCGCTCATGAGAATTTTCAATTTTTGCAATATGTCAAATTTGTCTTAATTTTATGTTCAAATCATAGAAATTCAGCCAATAATACATGATAAATACATCATGGCACTTGTATGATAGTGTAAATATTAGAAAAAGCATCAAAAGCAAAACCCTTTAAAATCGGCCAAATCTGATAGGTCCGCGCTCATGAGAATTTTCAATTTTTGCAATATGTCAAATTTGTCTTAATTTTGTGTTCAAATCATAGAAATTCAGCCAAAAATACATAATAAATACATCATGGCACTTGTATGATAGTGTAAATATTTGAAAAAGCATCAAAAGCAAAACCCTTTAAAATCGGCCAAATCTGATAGGTCCGCGCTCATGAGAATTTTCAATTTTTGCAATATGTCAAATTTGTCTTAATTTTATGTTCAAATCATAGAAATTCAGCCAAAAATACATGATAAATAAATCATGGACCTAGTATTATAGTGTAAATATTAGAAAAAGCATCAAAAGCAAAACCCTTTAAAATCGGCCAAATCTGATAGGTCCGCGCTCATGAGAATTTTCAATTTTTGCAATACGTCAAATTTGTCTTAATTTTATGTTCAAATCATAGAAATTCAGCCAATAATACATGATAAATACATCATGGCACTTGTATGATAGTGTAAATATTAGAAAAAGCATCAAAAGCAAAACCCTTTAAAATCGGCCAAATCTGATAGGTCCGCGCTCATGAGAATTTTCAATTTTTGCAATATGTCAAATTTGTCTTAATTTTGTGTTCAAATCATAGAAATTCAGCCAAAAATACATAATAAATACATCATGGCACTTGTATGATAGTGTAAATATTTGAAAAAGCATCAAAAGCAAAACCCTTTAAAATCGGCCAAATCTGATAGGTCCGCGCTCATGAGAATTTTCAATTTTTGCAATATGTCAAATTTGTATTAATTTTGTGTTCAAATCATAGAAATTCAGCCAAAAATACATAATAAATACATCCTGGCACTTGTATGACAGTGTAAATATTAGAAAAAGCATCAAAAGCAAAACCCTTTGAAATCGGCCAAATCTGATAGGTCCGCACTCATGAGAATTTTCAATTTTTGCAATATGTCAAATTTGTCTTAATTTTATGTTCAAATCATAGAAATTCAGCCAAAAATACATAGTAAATACATCATGGCACTTGTATGACAGTGTAAATATTAGAAAAAGCATCAAAAGCAAAACCCTTTGAAATCGGCCAAATCTGATAGGTCCGCGCTCATGAGAATTTTCCATTTTTGCAATATGTCAAATTTGTCTTAATTTTATGTTCAAATCATAGAAATTCAGCCAAAAATACATGATAAATAAATCATGGACCTAGTATTATAGTGTAAATATTAGAAAAAGCATCAAAAGCAAAACCCTTTGAAATCGGCCAAATCTGATAGGTCCGCGCTCATGAGAATTTTCAATTTTTGCAATACGTCAAATTTGTCTTAATTTTATGTTCAAATCATAGAAATTCAGCCAATAACACATAATAAATACATCATGGCACTTGTATGATAGTGTAAATATTAGAAAAAGCATCAAAAGCAAAACCCTTTAAAATCGGCCTAATCTGATATGTCCGCGCTCATGAGAATTTTCAATTTTTGCAATATGTCAAATTTGTCTTAATTTTGTGTTCAAATCATAGAAATTCAGCCAAAAATACATAATAAATACATCAAGGCACTTGTATGACAGTGTAAATATTAGAAAAAGCATCAAAAGCAAAACCCTTTGAAATCGTCCAAATCTGATAGGTCCGCGCTCATGAGAATTTTCAATTTTTGCAATATGTCAAATTTGTATTAATTTTGTGTTCAAATCATAGAAATTCAGCCAAAAATACATAATAAATACATCATGGCACTTGTATGACAGTGTAAATATTAGAAAAAGCATCAAAAGCAAAACCCTTTGAAATCGGCCAAATCTGATAGGTCCGCACTCATGAGAATTTTCAATTTTTGCAATATGTCAAATTTGTCTTAATTTTATGTTCAAATCATAGAAATTCAGCCAAAAATACATGATAAATAAATCATGGACCTCGTATTATAGTGTAAATATTAGAAAAAGCATCAAAAGCAAAACCCTTTAAAATCGGCCAAATCTGATAGGTCCGCGCTCATGAGAATTTTCAATTTTTGCAATACGTCAAATTTGTCTTAATTTTATGTTCAAATCATAGAAATTCAGCCAATAATACATAATAAATACATCATGGCACTTGTATGATAGTGTAAATATTAGAAAAAGCATCAAAAGCAAAACCCTTTAAAATCGGCCTAATCTGATATGTCCGCGCTCATGAGAATTTGCAATTTTTGCAATATGTCAAATTTGTCTTAATTTTGTGTTCAAATCATAGAAATTCAGCCAAAAATACATAATAAATACATCAAGGCACTTGTATGACAGTGTAAATATTAGAAAAAGCATCAAAAGCAAAACCCTTTAAAATCGGCCAAATCTGATAGGTCCGCGCTCATGAGAATTTTCAATTTTTGCAATACGTCAAATTTGTCTTAATTTTATGTTCAAATCATAGAAATTCAGCCAATAATACATGATAAATACATCATGGCACTTGTATGATAGTGTAAATATTAGAAAAAGCATCAAAAGCAAAACCCTTTAAAATCGGCCAAATCTGATAGGTCCGCGCTCATGAGAATTTTCAATTTTTGCAATATGTCAAATTTGTCTTAATTTTGTGTTCAAATCATAGAAATTCAGCCAAAAATACATAATAAATACATCATGGCACTTGTATGATAGTGTAAATATTAGAAAAAGCATCAAAAGCAAAACCCTTTAAAATCGGCCAAATCTGATAGGTCCGCGCTCATGAGAATTTTCAATTTTTGCAATATGTCAAATTTGTCTTAATTTTGTGTTCAAATCATAGAAATTCATCCAAAAATACATAATAAATACATCCTGGCACTTGTATGACAGTGTAAATATTAGAAAAAGCATCAAAAGCAAAACCCTTTGAAATCGGCCAAATCTGATAGGTCCGCGCTCATGAGAATTTTCAATTTTTGCAATACGTCAAATTTGTCTTAATTTTATGTTCAAATCATAGAAATTCAGCCAAAAATACATAATAAATACATCATGGCACTTGTATGATAGTGTAAATATTAGAAAAAGCATCAAAAGCAAAACCCTTTGAAATCGGCCAAATCTGATAGGTCCGCGCTCATGAGAATTTTCAATTTTTGCAATATGTCAAATTTGTCTTAATTTTGTGTTCAAATCATAGAAATTCAGCCAAAAATACATGATAAATAAATCATGGACCATGTATTATAGTGTAAATATTAGAAAAAGCATCAAAAGCAAAACCCTTTGAAATCGGCCAAATCTGATAGGTCCGCGCTCATGAGAATTTTCAATTTTTGCAATACGTAAAATTTGTCTTAATTTTGTGTTCAAATCATAGAAATTCAGCCAAAAATACATAATAAATACATCATGGCACTTGTATGACAGTGTAAATATTAGAAAAAGCATCAAAAGCAAAACCCTTTGAAATCGGCCAAATCTGATAGGTCCGCGCTCATGAGAATTTTCAATTTTTGCAATATGTCAAATTTGTCTTAATTTTATGTTCAAATCATAGAAATTCAGCCAAAAATACATGATAAATAAATCATGGACCTAGTATTATAGTGTAAATATTAGAAAAAGCATCAAAAGCAAAACCCTTTGAAATCGGCCAAATCTGATAGGTCCGCGCTCATGAGAATTTTCAATTTTTGCAATACGTCAAATTTGTCTTAATTTTATGTTCAAATCATAGAAATTCAGCCAATAATACATAATAAATACATCATGGCACTTGTATGACAGTGTAAATATTAGAAAAAGCATCAAAAGCAAAACCCTTTAAAATCGGCCTAATCTGATATGTCCGCGCTCATGAGAATTTTCAATTTTTGCAATATGTCAAATTTGTCTTAATTTTGTGTTCAAATCATAGAAATTCAGCCAAAAATACATAATAAATACATCAAGGCACTTGTATGACAGTGTAAATATTAGAAAAAGCATCAAAAGCAAAACCCTTTGAAATCTGCCAAATCTGATAGGTCCGCGCTCATGAGAATTTTCAATTTTTGCAATATGTCAAATTTGTCTTAATTTTATGTTCAAATCATAGAAATTCAGCCAATAATACATGATAAATACATCATGGCACTTGTATTATAGTGTAAATATTAGAAAAAGCATCAAAAGAAATAACCCTTTAAAATCGGCCAAATCTGATAGGTCCGCGCTCATGAGAATTTTCAATTTTTGCAATATGTCAAATTTGTCTTAATTTTGTGTTCAAATCATAGAAATTCAGCCAAAAATACATAATAAATACATCATGGCACTTGTATGATAGTGTAAATATTAGAAAAAGCATCAAAAGCAAAACCCTTTAAAATCGGCCAAATCTGATAGGTCCGCGATCATGAGAATTTTCAATTTTTGCAATATGTCAAATTTGTATTAATTTTGTGTTCAAATCATAGAAATTCAGCCAAAAATACATAATAAATACATCCTGGCACTTGTATGACAGTGTAAATATTAGAAAAAGCATCAAAAGCAAAACCCTTTGAAATCGGCCAAATCTGATAGGTCCGCACTCATGAGAATTTTCAATTTTTGCAATATGTCAAATTTGTCTTAATTTTATGTTCAAATCATAGAAATTCAGCCAAAAATACATGATAAATAAATCATGGACCTCGTATTATAGTGTAAATATTAGAAAAAGCATCAAAAGCAAAACCCTTTGAAATCGGCCAAATCTGATAGGTCCGCGCTCATGAGAATTTTCAATTTTTGCAATATGTCAAATTTGTCTTAATTTTATGTTCAAATCATAGAAATTCAGCCAATAATACATGATAAATACATCATGGCACTTGTATGATAGTGTAAATATTAGAAAAAGCATCAAACGCAAAACCCTTTAAAATCGGCCAAATCTGATAGGTCCGCGCTCATGAGAATTTTCAATTTTTGCAATATGTCAAATTTGTCTTAATTTTGTGTTCAAATCATAGAAATTCAGCCAAAAATACATAATAAATACATCATGGCACTTTTATGATAGTGTAAATATTAGAAAAAGCATCAAAAGCAAAACCCTTTAAAATCGGCCAAATCTGATAGGTCCGCGCTCATGAGAATTTTCAATTTTTGCAATATGTCAAATTTGTATTAATTTTGTGTTCAAATCATAGAAATTCAGCCAAAAATACATAATAAATACATCCTGGCACTTGTATGACAGTGTAAATATTAGAAAAAGCATCAAAAGCAAAACCCTTTGAAATCGGCCAAATCTGATAGGTCCGCACTCATGAGAATTTTCAATTTTTGCAATATGTCAAATTTGTCTTAATTTTATGTTCAAATCATAGAAATTCAGCCAAAAATACATGATAAATAAATCATGGACCTCGTATTATAGTGTAAATATTAGAAAAAGCATCAAAAGCAAAACCCTTTGAAATCGGCCAAATCTGATAGGTCCGCGCTCATGAGAATTTTCAATTTTTGCAATATGTCAAATTTGTCTTAATTTTATGTTCAAATCATAGAAATTCAGCCAAAAATACATAATAAATACATCATGGAACTTGTATGATAGTGTAAATATTAGAAAAAGCATCAAAAGCAAAACCCTTTAAAATCGGCCAAATCTGATAGGTCCGCGCTCATGAGAATTTTCAATTTTTGCAATATGTCAAATTTGTATTAATTTTGTGTTCAAATCACAGAAATTCAGCCAAAAATACATAATAAATACATCCTTGCACTTGTATGACAGTGTAAATATTAGAAAAAGCATCAAAAGCAAAACCCTTTGAAATAGGCCAAATCTGATAGGTCCGCACTCATGAGAATTTTCAATTTTTGCAATATGTCAAATTTGTCTTAATTTTATGTTCAAATCATAGAAATTCAGCCAAAAATACATAATAAATACATCATGGCACTTGTATGACAGTGTAAATATTAGAAAAAGCATCAAAAGCAAAACCCTTTGAAATCGGCCAAATCTGATAGGTCCGCGCTCATGAGAATTTTCAATTTTTGCAATATGTCAAATTTGTCTTAATTTTATGTTCAAATCATAGAAATTCAGCCAATAATACATAATAAATACATCATGGCACTTGTATGATAGTGTAAATATTAGAAAAAGCATCAAAAGCAAAACCCTTTAAAATCGGCCAAATCTGATAGGTCCGCGCTCATGAGAATTTTCAATTTTTGCAATATGTCAAATTTGTATTAATTTTGTGTTCAAATCATAGAAATTCAGCCAAAAATACATAATAAATACATCATGGCACTTGTATGACAGTGTAAATATTAGAAAAAGCATCAAAAGCAAAACCCTTTGAAATCGGCCAAATCTGATAGGTCCGCACTCATGAGAATTTTCAATTTTTGCAATATGTCAAATTTGTCTTAATTTTATGTTCAAATCATAGAAATTCAGCCAAAAATACATGATAAATAAATCATGGACCTCGTATTATAGTGTAAATATTAGAAAAAGCATCAAAAGCAAAACCCTTTGAAATCGGCCAAATCTGATAGGTCCGCGCTCATGAGAATTTTCAATTTTTGCAATATGTCAAATTTGTCTTAATTTTATGTTCAAATCATAGAAATTCAGCCAATAATACATGATAAATACATCATGGCACTTGTATTATAGTGTAAATATTAGAAAAAGCATCAAAAGCAAAACCCTTTAAAATCGGCCAAATCTGATAGGTCCGCGCTCATGAGAATTTTCAATTTTTGCAATATGTCAAATTTGTCTTAATTTTGTGTTCAAATCATAGAAATTCAGCCAAAAATACATAATAAATACATCATGGAACTTGTATGATAGTGTAAATATTAGAAAAAGCATCAAAAGCAAAACCCTTTAAAATCGGCCAAATCTGATAGGTCCGCGCTCATGAGAATTTTCAATTTTTGCAATATGTCAAATTTGTATTAATTTTGTGTTCAAATCATAGAAATTCAGCCAAAAATACATAATAAATACATCCTGGCACTTGTATGACAGTGTAAATATTAGAAAAAGCATCAAAAGCAAAACCCTTTGAAATAGGCCAAATCTGATAGGTCCGCACTCATGAGAATTTTCAATTTTTGCAATATGTCAAATTTGTCTTAATTTTATGTTCAAATCATAGAAATTCAGCCAAAAATACATAATAAATACATCATGGCACTTGTATGACAGTGTAAATATTAGAAAAAGCATCAAAAGCAAAACCCTTTTAAATCGGCCAAATCTGATAGGTCCGCGCTCATGAGAATTTTCAATTTTTGCAATATGTCAAATTTGTCTTAATTTTATGTTCAAATCATAGAAATTCAGCCAATAATACATAATAAATACATCATGGCACTTGTATGATAGTGTAAATATTAGAAAAAGCATCAAAAGCAAAACCCTTTAAAATCGGCCAAATCTGATAGGTCCGCGCTCATGAGAATTTTCAATTTTTGCAATATGTCAAATTTGTATTAATTTTGTGTTCAAATCATAGAAATTCAGCCAAAAATACATAATAAATACATCATGGCACTTGTATGACAGTGTAAATATTAGAAAAAGCATCAAAAGCAAAACCCTTTGAAATCGGCCAAATCTGATAGGTCCGCACTCATGAGAATTTTCAATTTTTGCAATATGTCAAATTTGTCTTAATTTTATGTTCAAATCATAGAAATTAAGCCAAAAATACATGATAAATAAATCATGGACCTCGTATTATAGTGTAAATATTAGAAAAAGCATCAAAAGCAAAACCCTTTAAAATCGGCCAAATCTGATAGGTCCGCGCTCATGAGAATTTTCAATTTTTGCAATACGTCAAATTTGTCTTAATTTTATGTTCAAATCATAGAAATTCAGCCAAAAATACATAATAAATACATCATGGCACTTGTATGACAGTGTAAATATTAGAAAAAGCATCAAAAGCAAAACCCTTTGAAATCGGCCAAATCTGATAGGTCCGCGCTCATGAGAATTTTCAATTTTTGCAATATGTCAAATTTGTCTTAATTTTGTGTTCAAATCATAGAAATTCAGCCAAAAATACATAATAAATACATCATGGCACTTGTATGACAGTGTAAATATTAGAAAAAGCATCAAAAGCAAAACCCTTTGAAATCAGCCAAATCTGATAGGTCCGCACTCATGAGAATTTTCAATTTTTGCAATATGTCAAATTTGTCTTAATTTTATGTTCAAATCATAGAAATTCAGCCAACCATACATAATAAATAAATCATGGACCTAGTATTATAGTGTAAATATTAGAAAAAGCATCAAAAGCAAAACCCTTTGAAATCGGCCAAATCTGATAGGTCCGCGCTCATGAGAATTTTCAATTTTTGCAATATGTCAAATTTGTCTTAATTTTATGTTCAAATCATAGAAATTCAGCCAATAATACATAATAAATACATCATGGCACTTGTATGATAGTGTAAATATTAGAAAAAGCATAAAAAGCAAAACCCTTAAAAATCGACCAAATCTGATAGGTCCGCGCTCATGAGAATTTTCAATTTTTGCAATATGTCAAATTTGTCTTAATTTTGTGTTCAAATCATAGAAATTCAGCCAAAAATACATAATAAATACATCATAGCACTTGTATGACAGTGTAAATATTAGAAAAAGCATCAAAAGCAAAACCCTTTGAAATCGGCCAAATCTGATAGGTCCGCACTCATGAGAATTTTCAATTTTTGCAATATGTCAAATTTGTCTTAATTTTATGTTCAAATCATAGAAATTCAGCCAAAAATACATGATAAATAAATCATGGACCTCGTATTATAGTGTAAATATTAGAAAAAGCATCAAAAGCAAAACCCTTTGAAATCGGCCAAATCTGATAGATCCGCGCTCATGAGAATTTTCAATTTTTGCAATATGTCAAATTTGTCTTAATTTTATGTTCAAATCATAGAAATTCAGCCAATAATACATGATAAATACATCATGGCACTTGTATGATAGTGTAAATATTAGAAAAAGCATCAAAAGCAAAACCCTTTAAAATCGGCCAAATCTGATAGGTCCGCGCTCATGAGAATTTTCAATTTTTGCAATATGTCAAATTTGTCTTAATTTTGTGTTCAAATCATAGAAATTCAGCCAAAAATACATAATAAATACATCATGGAACTTGTATGATAGTGTAAATATTAGAAAAAGCATCAAAAGCAAAACCCTTTAAAATCGGCCAAATCTGATAGGTCCGCGCTCATGAGAATTTTCAATTTTTGCAATATGTCAAATTTGTATTAATTTTGTGTTCAAATCATAGAAATTCAGCCAAAAATACATAATAAATACATCCTGGCACTTGTATGACAGTGTAAATATTAGAAAAAGCATCAAAAGCAAAACCCTTTGAAATCGGCCAAATCTGATAGGTCCGCGCTCATGAGAATTTTCAATTTTTGCAATACGTCAAATTTGTCTTAATTTTATGTTCAAATCATAGAAATTCAGCCAAAAATACATAATAAATACATCATGGCACTTGTATGACACTGTAAATATTAGAAAAAGCATCAAAAGCAAAACCCTTTGAAATCGGCCAAATCTGATAGGTCCGCGCTCATGAGAATTTTCAATTTTTGCAATATGTCAAATTTGTCTTAATTTTATGTTTAAATCATAGAAATTCAGCCAATAATACATGATAAATACATCATGGCACTTGTATGATAGTGTAAATATTAGAAAAAGCATCAAAAGCAAAACCCTTTAAAATCGGCCAAATCTGATAGGTCCGCGCTCATGAGAATTTTCAATTTTTGCAATATGTCAAATTTGTCTTAATTTTGTGTTCAAATCATAGAAATTCAGCCAAAAATACATAATAAATAAATCATGGCACTTGTATGACAGTGTAAATATTAGAAAAAGCATCAAAAGCAAAACCCTTTGAAATCGGCCAAATCTGATAGGTCCGCGCTCATGAGAATTTTCAATTTTTGCAATATGTCAAATTTGTCTTAATTTTATGTTCAAATCATAGAAATTCAGCCAATAATACATAATAAATACATCATGGCACTTGTATGATAGTGTAAATATTAGAAAAAGCATCAAAAGCAAAACCCTTAAAAATCGACCAAATCTGATAGGTCTGCGCTCATGAGAATTTTCAATTTTTGCAATATGTCAAATTTGTCTTAATTTTGTGTTCAAATCATAGAAATTCAGCCAAAAATACATAAATACATCATAGCACTTGTATGACAGTGTAAATATTAGAAAAAGCATCAAAAGCAAAACCCTTTGAAATCGGCAAAATCTGATAGGTCCGCGCTCATGAGAATTTTCAATTTTTGCAATATGTCAAATTTGTCTTAATTTTATGTTCAAATCATAGAAATTCAGCCAAAAATACATGATAAATAAATCATGGACCTAGTATTATAGTGTAAATATTAGAAAAAGCATCAAAAGCAAAACCCTTTAAAATCGGCCAAATCTGATAGGTCCGCGCTCATCAGAATTTTCAATTTTTGTAATACGTCAAATTTGTCTTTATTTTATGTTCAAATCATAGAAATTCAGCCAATAATACATGATATCATGGCACTTGTATCATAGTGTAAATATTAAAAAAGCATAAAAAGCAAAACCCTTTGAAATCGGCCAAATCTGATAGGTCCGCGCTCATGAGAATTTTCAATTTTTGCAATATGTCAAATTTGTCTTAATTTTGTGTTCAAATCATAGAAATTAAGCCAAAAATACATAATAAATACATCATGGCACTTGTATGACAGTGTAAATATTAGAAAAAGCATCAAAAGCAAAACCCTTTGAAATCGGCCAAATCTGATAGGTCCGCACTCATGAGAATTTTCAATTTGTGCAATATGTCAAATTTGTCTTAATTTTATGTTCAAATCATAGAAATTCCGCCAACCATACATAATAAATACATCATGGACCTAGTATTATAGTGTAAATATTAGAAAAAGCATCAAAAGCAAAACCCTTTGAAATCGGCCAAATCTGATAGGTCCGCGCTCATGAGAATTTTCAATTTTTGCAATACGTCAAATTTGTCTTAATTTTGTGTTCAAATCATAGAAATTCAGCCAAAAATACATAATAAATACATCATTGCCCTTGTATGATGGTGTAAATATTAGAAAAAGCATCAAAAGCAAAACCCTGTAAAATCGGCCAAATCTGATAGGTCCGCGCTCATGAGAATTTTCAATTTTTGCAATATGTCAAATTTGTCTTAATTTTATGTTCAAATCATAGAAATTCAGCCAAAAATACATAATAAATACATCATGGCACTTGTATGACAGTGTAAATATTAGAAAAAGCATCAAAAGCAAAACCCTTTAAAATCGGCCAAATCTGATAGGTCCGCGCTCATGAGAATTTTCAATTTTTGCAATACGTCAAATTTGTCTTAATTTTATGTTCAAATCATAGAAATTCAGCCAATAATACATGATAAATACATCATGGCACTTGTATGATAGTGTAAATATTAGAAAAAGCATCAAAAGCAAAAACCTTTAAAATCGGCCAAATCTGATAGGTCCGCGCTCATGAGAATTTTCAATTTTTGCAATATGTAAAATTTGTCTTAATTTTGTGTTCAAATCATAGAAATTCAGCCAAAAATACATAATAAATACATCATGGCACTTGTATGATAGTGTAAATATTAGAAAAAGCATCAAAAGCAAAACCCTTTAAAATCGGCGAAATCTGATAGGTCCGCGCTCATGAGAATTTTCAATTTTTGCAATATGTCAAATTTGTCTTAATTTTGTGTTCAAATCATAGAAATTCAGCCAAAAATACATAATAAATACATCCTGGCACTTGTATGACAGTGTAAATATTAGAAAAAGCATCAAAAGCAAAACCCTTTGAAATCGGCCAAATCTGATAGGTCCGCGCTCATGAGAATTTTCAATTTTTGCAATATGTCAAATTTGTCTTAATTTTATGTTCAAATCATAGAAATTCAGCCAAAAATACATGATAAATAAATCATGGACCTAGTATTATAGTGTAAATATTAGAAAAAGCATCAAAAGCAAAACCCTTTAAAATCGGCCAAATCTGATAGGTCCGCGCTCATCAGAATTTTCAATTTTTGTAATACGTCAAATTTGTCTTTATTTTATGTTCAAATCATAGAAATTCAGCCAATAATACATGATATCATGGTTCTTGTATCATAGTGTAAATATTAGAAAAAGCATCAAAAGCAAAACCCTTTAAAATCGGCCAAATCTGATAGGTCCGCGCTCATGAGAATTTTCAATTTGTGCAATATGTCAAATTTGTCTTAATTTTATGTTCAAATCATAGAAATTCCGCCAACCATACATAATAAATACATCATGGACCTAGTATTATAGTGTAAATATTAGAAAAAGTATCAAAAGCAAAACCCTTTGAAATCGGCCAAATCTGATAGGTCCGCGCTCATGAGAATTTTCAATTTTTGCAATACGTCAAATTTGTCTTAATTTTGTGTTCAAATCATAGAAATTCAGCCAAAAATACATAATAAATACATCATTGCCCTTGTATGATGGTGTAAATATTAGAAAAAGCATCAAAAGCAAAACCCTGTAAAATCGGCCAAATCTGATAGGTCCGCGCTCATGAGAATTTTCAATTTTTGCAATATGTCAAATTTGTCTTAATTTTATGTTCAAATCATAGAAATTCAGCCAAAAATACATAATAAATACATCATGGCACTTGTATGACAGTGTAAATATTAGAAAAAGCATCAAAAGCAAAACCCTTTAAAATCGGCCAAATCTGATAGGTCCGCGCTCATGAGAATTTTCAATTTTTGCAATACGTCAAATTTGTCTTAATTTTATGTTCAAATCATAGAAATTCAGCCAATAATACATGATAAATACATCATGGCACTTGTATGATAGTGTAAATATTAGAAAAAGCATCAAAAGCAAAAACCTTTACAATCGGCCAAATCTGATAGGTCCGCGCTCATGAGAATTTTCAATTTTTGCAATATGTAAAATTTGTCTTAATTTTGTGTTCAAATCATAGAAATTCAGCCAAAAATACATAATAAATACATCATGGCACTTGTATGATAGTGTAAATATTAGAAAAAGCATCAAAAGCAAAACCCTTTGAAATCGTCCAAATCTGATAGGTCCGCGCTCATGAGAATTTTCAATTTTTGCAATATGTCAAATTTGTCTTAATTTTGTGTTCAAATCATAGAAATTCAGCCAAAAATACATAATAAATACATCATGGCACTTGTATGACAGTGTAAATATTAGAAAAAGCATCAAAAGCAAAACCCTTTGAAATCGGCCAAATCTGATAGGTCCGCGCTCATGAGAATTTTCAATTTTTGCAATACGTCAAATTTGTCTTAATTTTGTGTTCAAATCATAGAAATTCAGCCAAAAATACATAATAAATACATCATTGCCCTTGTATGATGGTGTAAATATTAGAAAAAGCATCAAAAGCAAAACCCTGTAAAATCGGATAAATCTGATAGGTCCGCGCTCATGAGAATTTTCAATTTTTGCAATATGTCAAATTTGTCTTAATTTTATGTTCAAATCATAGAAATTCAGCCAAACATACATAATAAATACATCATGGCACTTGTATGACAGTGTAAATATTAGAAAAAGCATCAAAAGCAAAACCCTTTAAAATCGGCCAAATCTGATAGGTCCGCGCTCATGAGAATTTTCAATTTTTGCAATACGTCAAATTTGTCTTAATTTTATGTTCAAATCATAGAAATTCAGCCAATAATACATGATAAATACATCATGGCACTTGTATGATAGTGTAAATATTAGAAAAAGCATCAAAAGCAAAACCCTTTAAAATCGGCCAAATCTGATAGGTCCGCGCTCATGAGAATTTTCAATTTTTGCAATATGTAAAATTTGTCTTAATTTTGTGTTCAAATCATAGAAATTCAGCCAAAAATACATAATAAATACATCATGGCACTTGTATGATAGTGTAAATATTAGAAAAAGCATCAAAAGCAAAACCCTTTAAAATCGGCCAAATCTGATAGGTCCGCGCTCATGAGAATTTTCAATTTTTGCAATATGTCAAATTTGTCTTAATTTTGTGTTCAAATCATAGAAATTCAGCCAAAAATACATAATAAATACATCCTGGCACTTGTATGACAGTGTAAATATTAGAAAAAGCATCAAAAGCAAAACCCTTTGAAATCGGCCAAATCTGATAGGTCCGCGCTCATGAGAATTTTCAATTTTTGCAATATGTCAAATTTGTCTTAATTTTGTGTTCAAATCATAGAAATTCAGCCAAAAATACATAATAAATACATCATGGCACTTGTATGACAGTGTAAATATTAGAAAAAGCATCAAAAGCAAAACCCTTTGAAATCGGCCAAATCTGATAGGTCCGCGCTCATGAGAATTTTCAATTTTTGCAATACGTCAAATTTGTCTTAATTTTATGTTCAAATCATAGAAATTCAGCCAATAATACAAAATAAATACATCATGGCACTTTTATGATAGTGTAAATATTAGAAAAAGCATCAAAAGCAAAACCCTTTAAAATCGGCCAAATCTGATAGGTCCGCGCTCATGAGAATTTTCAATTTTAGCAATATGTCAAATTTGTCTTAATTTTGTGTTCAAATCATAGAAATTCAGCCAAAAATACATAATAAATACATCATGGCACTTGTATGACAGTGTAAATATTAGAAAAAGCATCAAAAGCAAAACCCTTTGAAATCGGCCAAATCTGATAGGTCCGCACTCATGAGAATTTTCAATTTGTGCAATATGTCAAATTTGTCTTAATTTTATGTTCAAATCATAGAAATTCTGCCAACCATACATAATAAATAAATCATGGACCTTGTATTATAGTGTAAATATTAGAAAAAGCATCAAAAGCAAAACCCTTTGAAATCGGCTAAATCTGATAGGTCCGCGCTCATGAGAATTTTCAATTTTTGCAATACGTCAAATTTGTCTTAATTTTGTGTTCAAATCATAGAAATTCAGCCAAAAATACATAATAAATACATCATTGCCCTTGTATGACAGTGTAAATATTAGAAAAAGCATCAAAAGCAAAACCCTTTAAAATCGGCCAAATCTGATAGGTCCGCGCTCATGAGAATTTTCAATTTTTGCAATATGTCAAATTTGTCTTAATTTTGTGTTCAAATCATAGAAATTCAGCCAAAAATACATAATAAATACATCATGGCCCTTGTATGACAGTGTAAATATTAGAAAAAGCATCAAAAGCAAAACCCTTTAAAATCGGCCAAATCTGATAGGTCCGCGCTCATGAGAATTTTCAATTTTTGCAATATGTCAAATTTGTCTTAATTTTATGTTCAAATCATAGAAATTCAGCCAAAAATACATAATAAATACATCATGGCACTTGTATGATAGTGTAAATATTAGAAAAAGCATCAAAAGCAAAACCCTTTAAAATCGGCGAAATCTGATAGGTCCGCGCTCATGAGAATTTTCAATTTTTGCAATATGTCAAATTTGTCTTAATTTTGTGTTCAAATCATAGAAATTCAGCCAAAAATACATAATAAATACATCCTGGCACTTGTATGACAGTGTAAATATTAGAAAAAGCATCAAAAGCAAAACCCTTTGAAATCGGCCAAATCTGATAGGTCCGCGCTCATGAGAATTTTCAATTTTTGCAATATGTCAAATTTGTCTTAATTTTGTGTTCAAATCATAGAAATTCAGCCAAAAATACATAATAAATACATCATGGCACTTGTATGACAGTGTAAATATTAGAAAAAGCATCAAAAGCAAAACCCTTTGAAATCGGCCAAATCTGATAGGTCCGCGCTCATGAGAATTTTCAATTTTTGCAATACGTCAAATTTGTCTTAATTTTATGTTCAAATCATAGAAATTCAGCCAATAATACAAAATAAATACATCATGGCACTTTTATGATAGTGTAAATATTAGAAAAAGCATCAAAAGCAAAACCCTTTAAAATCGGCCAAATCTGATAGGTCCGCGCTCATGAGAATTTTCAATTTTTGCAATATGTCAAATTTGTCTTAATTTTGTGTTCAAATCATAGAAATTCAGCCAAAAATACATAATAAATACATCATGGCACTTGTATGACAGTGTAAATATTAGAAAAAGCATCAAAAGCAAAACCCTTTGAAATCGGCCAAATCTGATAGGTCCGCACTCATGAGAATTTTCAATTTGTGCAATATGTCAAATTTGTCTTAATTTTATGTTCAAATCATAGAAATTCTGCCAACCATACATAATAAATAAATCATGGACCTAGTATTATAGTGTAAATATTAGAAAAAGCATCAAAAGCAAAACCCTTTGAAATCGGCTAAATCTGATAGGTCCGCGCTCATGAGAATTTTCAATTTTTGCAATACGTCAAATTTGTCTTAATTTTGTGTTCAAATCATAGAAATTCAGCCAAAAATACATAACAAATACATCATTGCCCTTGTATGACAGTGTAAATATTAGAAAAAGCATCAAAAGCAAAACCCTTTAAAATCGGCCAAATCTGATAGGTCCGCGCTCATGAGAATTTTCAATTTTTGCAATATGTCGAATTTGTCTTAATTTTATGTTCAAATCATAGAAATTCAGCCAAAAATACATAATAAATACATCATGGCACTTGTATGACAGTGTAAATATTAGAAAAAGCATCAAAAGCAAAACCTTTTGAAATCGGCCAAATCTGATAGGTCCGCGCTCATGAGAATTTTCAATTTTTGCAATACGTCAAATTTGTCTTAATTTTATGTTCAAATCATAGAAATTCAGCCAATAATACATAATAAATACATCATGGCACTTGTATGATAGTGTAAATATTAGAAAAAGCATCAAAAGCAAAACCCTTTAAAATCGACCAAATCTGATAGGTCCGCGCTCATGAGAATTTTCAATTTTTGCAATATGTCAAATTTGTCTTAATTTTGTGTTCAAATCATAGAAATTCAGCCAAAAATACATAATAAATACATCATGGCCCTTGTATGACAGTGTAAATATTAGAAAAAGCATCAAAAGCAAAACCCTTTAAAATCGGCCAAATCTGATAGGTCCGCGCTCATGAGAATTTTCAATTTTTGCAATATGTCAAATTTGTCTTAATTTTATGTTCAAATCATAGAAATTCAGCCAAAAATACATGATAAATAAATCATGGACCTAGTATTATAGTGTAAATATTAGAAAAAGCATCAAAAGCAAAACCCTTTGAAATCGGCCAAATCTGATAGGTCTGCGCTCATGAGAATTTTCAATTTTTGCAATATGTCAAATTTGTCTTAATTTTATGTTCAAATCATAGAAATTCAGCCAAAAATACATAATAAATACATCATGGCACTTGTATGATAGTGTAAATATTAGAAAAAGCATCAAAAGCAAAACCCTTAAAAATCGGCCAAATCTGATAGGTCCGCGCTCATGAGAATTTTCAATTTTTGCAATATGTCAAATTTGTCTTAATTTTGTGTTCAAATCATAGAAATTCAGCCAAAAATACATAATAAATACATCATGGCACTTGTATGACAGTGTAAATATTAGAAAAAGCATCAAAAGCAAAACCCTTTGAAATCGGCCAAATCTGATAGGTCCGCACTCATGAGAATTTTCAATTTGTGCAATATGTCAAATTTGTCTTAATTTTATGTTCAAATCATAGAAATTCTGCCAACCATACATAATAAATAAATCATTGACCTAGTATTATAGTGTAAATATTAGAAAAAGCATCAAAAGCAAAACCCTTTGAAATCGGCTAAATCTGATAGGTCCGCGCTCATGAGAATTTTCAATTTTTGCAATACGTCAAATTTGTCTTAATTTTGTGTTCAAATCATAGAAATTCAGCCAAAAATACATAATAAATACATCATTGCCCTTGTATGACAGTGTAAATATTAGAAAAAGCATCAAAAGCAAAACCCTTTATAATCGGCCAAATCTGATAGGTCCGCGCTCATGAGAATTTTCAATTTTTGCAATATGTCAAATTTGTCTTAATTTTATGTTCAAATCATAGAAATTCAGCCAAAAATACATAATAAATACATCATGGCACTTGTATGATAGTGTAAATATTAGAAAAAGCATCAAAAGCAAAACCCTTTAAAATCGGCGAAATCTGATAGGTCCGCGCTCATGAGAATTTTCAATTTTTGCAATATGTCAAATTTGTCTTAATTTTGTGTTCAAATCATAGAAATTCAGCCAAAAATACATAATAAATACATCCTGGCACTTGTATGACAGTGTAAATATTAGAAAAAGCATCAAAAGCAAAACCCTTTGAAATCGGCCAAATCTGATAGGTCCGCGCTCATGAGAATTTTCAATTTTTGCAATATGTCAAATTTGTCTTAATTTTGTGTTCAAATCATAGAAATTCAGCCAAAAATACATAATAAATACATCATGGCACTTGTATGACAGTGTAAATATTAGAAAAAGCATCAAAAGCAAAACCCTTTGAAATCGGCCAAATCTGATAGGTCCGCGCTCATGAGAATTTTCAATTTTTGCAATACGTCAAATTTGTCTTAATTTTATGTTCAAATCATAGAAATTCAGCCAATAATACAAAATAAATACATCATGGCACTTTTATGATAGTGTAAATATTAGAAAAAGCATCAAAAGCAAAACCCTTTGAAATCGGCTAAATCTGATAGGTCCGCGCTCATGAGAATTTTCAATTTTTGCAATACGTCAAATTTGTCTTAATTTTGTGTTCAAATCATAGAAATTCAGCCAAAAATACATGATAAATACATCATTGCCCTTGTATGACAGTGTAAATATTAGAAAAAGCATCAAAAGCCAAACCCTTTAAAATCGGCCAAATCTGATAGGTCCGCGCTCATGAGAATTTTCAATTTTTGCAATATGTCGAATTTGTCTTAATTTTATGTTCAAATCATAGAAATTCAGCCAAAAATACATAATAAATACATCATGGCACTTGTATGACAGTGTAAATATTAGAAAAAGCATCAAAAGCAAAACCCTTTGAAATCGGCCTAATCTGATAGGTCCGCACTCATGAGAATTTTCAATTTTTGCAATATGTCAAATTTGTCTTAATTTTATGTTCAAATCATAGAAATTCAGCCAAAAATACATAATAAATACATCATGGCACTTGTATGACAGTGTAAATATTAGAAAAAGCATCAAAAGCAAAACCTTTTGAAATCGGCCAAATCTGATAGGTCCGCGCTCATGAGAATTTTCAATTTTTGCAATACGTCAAATTTGTCTTAATTTTATGTTCAAATCATAGAAATTCAGCCAATAATACATAATAAATACATCATGGCACTTGTATTATAGTGTAAATATTAGAAAAAGCATCAAAAGCAAAACCCTTTAAAATCGACCAAATCTGATAGGTCCGCGCTCATGAGAATTTTCAATTTTTGCAATATGTCAAATTTGTCTTAATTTTGTGTTCAAATCATAGAAATTCAGTCAAAAATACATAATAAATACATCCTGGCACTTGTATGACAGTGTAAATATTAGAAAAAGCATCAAAAGCAAAACCCTTTGAAATCGGCCAAATCTGATAGGTCCGCGCTCATGAGAATTTTCAATTTTTGCAATATGTCAAATTTGTCTTAATTTTGTGTTCAAATCATAGAAATTAAGCCAAAAATACATAATAAATACATCATGGCACTTGTATGACAGTGTTAATATTAGAAAAAGCATCAAAAGCAAAACCCTTTGAAATCGGCCAAATCTGATAGGTCCGCACTCATGAGAATTTTCAATTTGTGCAATATGTCAAATTTGTCTTAATTTTATGTTCAAATCATAGAAATTCTGCCAACCATACATAATAAATAAATCATGGACCTAGTATTATAGTGTAAATATTAGAAAAAGCATCAAAAGCAAAACCCTTTGAAATCGGCTAAATCTGATAGGTCCGGGCTCATGAGAATTTTCAATTTTTGCAATACGTCAAATTTGTCTTAATTTTGTGTTCAAATCATAGAAATTCAGCCAAAAATACATAATAAATACATAATTGCCCTTGTATGACAGTGTAAATATTAGAAAAAGCATCAAAAGCCAAACCCTTTAAAATCGGCCAAATCTGATAGGTCCGCACTCATGAGAATTTTCAATTTTTGCAATATGTCCATTTTGTCTTAATTTTATGTTCAAATCATAGAAATTCAGCCAAAAATACATAATAAATACATCATGGCACTTGTATGACAGTGTAAATATTAGAAAAAGCATCAAAAGCAAAACCTTTTGAAATCGGCCAAATCTGATAGGTCCGCGCTCATGAGAATTTTCAATTTTTGCAATACGTCAAATTTGTCTTAATTTTATGTTCAAATCATAGAAATTCAGCCAAAAATACATAATAAATACATCATGGCACTTGTATGATAGTGTAAATATTTGAAAAAGCATCAAAAGCAAAACCCTTTAAAATCGACCAAATCTGATAGGTCCGCGCTCATGAGAATTTTCAATTTTTGCAATATGTCAAATTTGTCTTAATTTTGTGTTCAAATCATAGAAATTCAGCCAAAAATACATAATAAATACATCATGGCCCTTGTATGACAGTGTAAATATTAGAAAAAGCATCAAAAGCAAAACCCTTTAAAATCGGCCAAATCTGATAGGTCCGCGCTCATGAGAATTTTCAATTTTTGCAATATGTCAAATTTGTCTTAATTTTATGTTCAAATCATAGAAATTCAGCCAAAAATACATGATAAATAAATCATGGACCTAGTATTATAGTGTAAATATTAGAAAAAGCATCAAAAGCAAAACCCTTTGAAATCGGCCAAATCTGATAAGTCTGCGCTCATGAGAATTTTCAATTTTTGCAATATGTCAAATTTGTCTTAATTTTATGTTCAAATCATAGAAATTCAGCCAAAAATACATAATAAATACATCATGGCACTTGTATGACAGTGTAAATATTAGAAAAAGCATCAAAAGCAAAACCCTTTGAAATCGGCCAAATCTGATAGGTCCGCACTCATGAGAATTTTCAATTTGTGCAATATGTCAAATTTGTCTTAATTTTATGTTCAAATCATAGAAATTCTGCCAACCATACATAATAAATAAATCATGGACCTAGTATTATAGTGTAAATATTAGAAAAAGCATCAAAAGCAAAACCCTTTGAAATCGGCTAAATCTGATAGGTCCGCGCTCATGAGAATTTTCAATTTTTGCAATACGTCAAATTTGTCTTAATTTTGTGTTCAAATCATAGAAATTCAGCCAAAAATACATAATAAATACATCATTGCCCTTGTATGACAGTGTAAATATTAGAAAAAGCATCAAAAGCAAAACCCTTTAAAATCGGCCAAATCTGATAGGTCCGCGCTCATGAGAATTTTCAATTTTTGCAATATGTCAAATTTGTCTTAATTTTATGTTCAAATCATAGAAATTCAGCCAAAAATACATAATAAATACATCATGGCACTTGTATGACAGTGTAAATATTAGAAAAAGCATCAAAAGCAAAACCCTTTGAAATCGGCCAAATCTGATAGGTCCGCACCCATGAGAATTTTCAATTTTTGCAATATGTCAAATTTGTCTTAATTTTATGTTCAAATCATAGAAATTCAGCCAACCATACATAATAAATACATCATGGACCTAGTATTATAGTGTAAATATTAGAAAAAGCATCAAAAGCAAAACCCTTTGAAATCGGCCAAATCTGATAGGTCCGCGCTCATGAGAATTTTCAATTTTTGCAATACGTCAAATTTGTCTTAATTTTATGTTCAAATCATAGAAATTCAGCCAAAAATACATAATAAATACATCATGATACTTGTATGATAGTGTAAATATTAGAAAAAAAGCATCAAAAGCAAAACCCTTTGAAATCGGCCAAATCTGATAGGTCCGCGCTCATGAGAATTTTCAATTTTTGCAATACGTCAAATTTGTCTTAATTTTATGTTCAAATCATAGAAATTCAGCCAATAATACATAATAAATACATCATGGCACTTGTATGATAGTGTAAATATTAGAAAAAGCATCAAAAGCAAAACCCTTTAAAATCGACCAAATCTGATAGGTCCGCGCTCATGAGAATTTTCAATTTTTGCAATATGTCAAATTTGTCTTAATGTTGTGTTCAAATCATAGAAATTCAGCCAATAATACATAATAAATACATCATGGCACTTGTATGACAGTGTAAATATTAGAAAAAGCATCAAAAGCAAAACCCTTTGAAATCGGCCAAATCTGATAGGTCCGCGCTCATGAGAATTTTCAATTTTTGCAATATGTCAAATTTGTCTTTATTTTGTGTTCAAATCATAGAAATTCAGCCAAAAATACATAATAAATACATCATGGCACTTGTATGACAGTGTAAATATTAGAAAAAGCATCAAAAGCAAAACCCTTTGAAATCGGCCAAATCTGATAGGTCCGCGCTCATGAGAATTTTCAATTTTTGCAATACGTCAAATTTGTCTTAATTTTATGTTCAAATCATAGAAATTCAGCCAATAATACATTATAAATACATCATGGCACTTTTATGATAGTGTAAATATTAGAAAAAGCATCAAAAGCAAAACCCTTTAAAATCGGCCAAATCTGATAGGTCCGCGCTCATGAGAATTTTCAATTTTTGCAATATGTCAAATTTGTCTTAATTTTGTGTTCAAATCATAGAAATTCAGCCAAAAATACATAATAAATACATCATGGCACTTGTATGACAGTGTAAATATTAGAAAAAGCATCAAAAGCAAAACCCTTTGAAATCGGCCAAATCTGATAGGTCCGCACTCATGAGAATTTTCAATTTTTGCAATATGTCAAATTTGTCTTAATTTTATGTTCAAATCATAGAAATTCTGCCAACCATACATAATAAATAAATCATGGACCTAGTATTATAGTGTAAATATTAGAAAAAGCATCAAAAGCAAAACCCTTTGAAATCGGCTAAATCTGATAGGTCCGCGCTCATGAGAATTTTCAATTTTTGCAATACGTCAAATTTGTCTTAATTTTGTGTTCAAATCATAGAAATTCAGCCAAAAATACATAATAAATACATCATTGCCCTTGTATGACAGTGTAAATATTAGAAAAAGCATCAAAAGCAAAACCCTTTAAAATCGGCCAAATCTGATAGGTCCGCGCTCATGAGAATTTTCAATTTTTGCAATATGTCAAATTTGTCTTAATTATGTGTTCAAATCATAGAAATTCAGCCAAAAATACATAATAAATACATCCTGGCACTTGTATGACAGTGTAAATATTAGAAAAAGCATCAAAAGCAAAACCCTTTAAAATCGGCCAAATCTGATAGGTCCGCGCTCATGAGAATTTTCAATTTTTGCAATATGTCAAATTTGTCTTAATTTTGTGTTCAAATCATAGAAATTCAGCCAAAAATACATAATAAATACATCATGGCACTTGTATGACAGTGTAAATATTAGAAAAAGCATCAAAAGCAAAACCCTTTGAAATCGACCAAATCTGATAGGTCCGCACTCATGAGAATTTTCAATTTGTGCAATATGTCAAATTTGTCTTAATGTTATGTTCAAATCATAGAAATTCCGCCAACCATGCATAATAAATACATCATGGACCTAGTATTATAGTGTAAATATTAGAAAAAGCATCAAAAGCAAAACCCTTTGAAATCGGCTAAATCTGATAGGTCCGCGCTCATGAGAATTTTCAATTTTTGCAATACGTCAAATTTGTCTTAATTTTGTGTTCAAATCATAGAAATTCAGCCAAAAATACATAATAAATACATCATTGCCCTTGTATGACAGTGTAAATATTAGAAAAAGCATCAAAAGCAAAACCCTGTAAAAACGGCCTAATCTGATAGGTCCGCGCTCATGAGAATTTTCAATTTTTGCAATATGTCAAATTTGTCTTAATTTTATGTTCAAATCATAGAAATTCAGCCAAAAATACATAATAAATACATCATTGCACTTGTATGACAGTGTAAATATTAGAAAAAGCATCAAAAGCAAAACCCTTTGAAATCGGCAAAATCTGATAGGTCCGCACTCATGAGAATTTTCAATTTTTGCAATATGTCAAATTTGTCTTAATTTTATGTTCAAAACATAGAAATTAAGCCAACCATACATAATAAATACATCATGGACCTAGTATTATAGTGTAAATATTAGAAAAAGCATCAAAAGCAAAACCCTTTGAAATCGGCCAAATCTGATAGGTCCGCGCTCATGAGAATTTTCAATTTTTGCAATACGTCAAATTTGTCTTAATTTTATGTTCAAATCATAGAAATTCAGCCAATAATACATAATAAATACATCATGGCACTTGTATGATAGTGTAAATATTAGAAAAAAAGCATCAAAAGCAAAACCCTTTAAAATCGGCCAAATCTGATAGGTCCGCGCTCATGAGAATTTTCAATTTTTGCAATATGTCAAATTTGTCTTAATTTTGTGTTCAAATCATAGAAATTCAGCCAAAAATACATAATAAATACATCATGGCACTTGTATGACAGTGTAAATATTAGAAAAAGCATCAAAAGCAAAACCTTTTGAAATCGGCCAAATCTGATAGGTCCGCGCTCATGAGAATTTTAAATTTTTGCAATACGTCAAATTTGTCTTAATTTTGTGTTCAAATCATAGAAATTCAGCCAATAATACATAATAAATACATCATGGCCCTTGTATGACAGTGTAAATATTAGAAAAAGCATCAAAAGCAAAACCCTTTAAAATCGGCCAAATCTGATAGGTCCGCACTCATGAGAATTTTCAATTTTTGCAATATGTCAAATTTGTCTTAATTTTATGTTCAAATCATAGAAATTCAGCCAAAAATACATGATAAAAAAATCATTGACCTAGTATTATAGTGTAAATATTAGAAAAAGCATCAAAAGCAAAACCCTTTGAAATCGGACAAATCTGATAGGTCCGCGCTCATGAGAATTTTCAATTTTTGCAATACGTCAAATTTGTCTTAATTTTATGTTCAAATCATAGAAATTCAGCCAAAAATACATAATAAATACATCATGGCACTTGTATGACAGTGTAAATATTAGAAAAAGCATCAAAAGCAAAACCCTTAAAAATCGGCCAAATCTGATAGGTCCGCGCTCATGAGAATTTTCAATTTTTGCAATATGTCAAATTTGTCTTAATTTTATGTTCAAATCATAGAAATTCAGCCAAAAATACATGATAAATAAATCATGGACCTAGTATTATAGTGTAAATATTAGAAAAAGCATCAAAAGCAAAACCCTTTGAAATCGGCCAAATCTGATAGGCCCGCGCTCATGAGAATTTTCAATTTTTGCAATATGTCAAATTTGTCTAAATTTTATGTTCAAATCATAGAAATTCAGCCAATAATACATAATAAATACATCATGGCACTTGTATGATAGTGTAAATATTAGTAAAAAGCATCAAAAGCAAAACCCTTTGAAATTGACCAAATCTGATAGGTCCGCGCTCATGAGAATTTTCAATTTTTGCAATATGTCAAATTTGTCTTAATTTTGTGTTCAAATCATAGAAATTCAGCCAAAAATACATAATAAATACATTATTGCACTTGTATGACAGTGTAAATATTAGAAAAAGCATCAAAAGCAAAACCCTTTGAAATCGGCCAAATCTGATAGGTCCGCGCTCATGAGACTTTTCAATTTTTGCAATATGTCAAATTTGTCTTAATTTTGTGTTCAAATCATAGAAATTCAGCCAAAAATACATAATAAATACATCATGGCATTTGTATGATAGTGTAAATATTAGAAAAAGCATCAAAAGCAAAACCCTTTAAAATCGGCCAAATCTGATAGGTCCGCGCTCATGAGAATTTTCAATTTTTGCAATATGTCAAATTTGTCTTAATTTTGTGTTCAAATCATAGAAATTCAGCCAAAAATACATAATAAATACATTATGGAACTTGTATGACAGTGTAAATATTAGAAAAAGCATCAAAAGCAAAACCCTTTAAAATCGGCCAAATCTGATAGGTCCGCGCTCATGAGAATTTTCAATTTTTGCAATACGTCAAATTTGTCTTAATTTTGTGTTCAAATCATAGAAATTCAGCCAAAAATACATAATAAATACATCATGGCCCTTGTATGATAGTGTAAATATTAGAAAAAGCATCAAAAGCAAAACCCTTTAAAATCGGCCAAATCTGATAGGTCCGCGCTCATGAGAATTTTCAATTTTTGCAATATGTCAAATTTGTCTTAATTTTGTGTTCAAATCATAGAAATTCAGCCAAAAATACATAATAAATACATTATGGCACTTGTATGACAGTGTAAATATTAGAAAAAGCATCAAAAGCAAAACCCTTTAAAATCGGCCAAATCTGATAGGTCCGCGCTCATGAGAATTTTCAATTTTTGCAATATGTCAAATTTGTCTAAATTTTATGTTCAAATCATAGAAATTCAGCCAATAATACATAATAAATACATCATGGCACATGTATGATAGTGTAAATATTAGTAAAAAGCATCAAAAGCAAAACCCTTTAAAATCGACCAAATCTGATAGGTCCGCGCTCATGAGAATTTTCAATTTTTGCAATATGTCAAATTTGTCTTAATTTTGTGTTCAAATCATAGAAATTCAGCCAAAAATACATAATAAATACATTATTGCACTTGTATGACAGTGTAAATATTAGAAAAAGCATCAAAAGCAAAACCCTTTGAAATCGGCCAAATCTGATAGGTCCGCGCTCATGAGAATTTTCAATTTTTGCAATATGTCAAATTTGTCTTAATTTTGTGTTCAAATCATAGAAATTCAGCCAAAAATACATAATAAATACATCATGGCCCTTGTATGATAGTGTAAATATTAGAAAAAGCATCAAAAGCAAAACCCTTTAAAATCGGCCAAATCTGATAGGTCCGCGCTCATGAGAATTTTCAATTTTTGCAATATGTCAAATTTGTCTTAATTTTGTGTTCAAATCATAGAAATTCAGCCAAAAATACATAATAAATACATCATGGCCCTTGTATGACAGTGTAAATATTAGAAAAAGCATCAAAAGCAAAACCCTTTAAAATCGGCCAAATCTGATAGGTCCGCGCTCATGAGAATTTTCAATTTTTGCAATATGTCAAATTTGTCTTAATTTTGTGTTCAAATCATAGAAATTCAGCCAAAAATACATAATAAATACATCATGGCACTTGTATGACAGTGTAAATATTAGAAAAAGCATCAAAAGCAAAACCCTTTAAAATCGGCCAAATCTGATAGGTCCGCGCTCATGAGAATTTTCAATTTTTGCAATACGTCAAATTTGTCTTAATTTTGTGTTCAAATCATAGAAATTCAGCCAAAAATACATAATAAATACATCATGGCCCTTGTATGATAGTGTAAATATTAGAAAAAGCATCAAAAGCAAAACCCTTTAAAATCGGCCAAATCTGATAGGACCGCACTCATGAGAATTTTCAATTTTTGCAATATGTCAAATTTGTCTAAATTTTATGTTCAAATCATAGAAATTCAGCCAATAATACATAATAAATACATCATGGTACTTGTATGATAGTGTAAATATTAGAAAAAGCATCAAAAGCAAAACCCTTTGAAATCGACCAAATCTGATAGGTCCGCGCTCATGAGAATTTTCAATTTTTGCAATATGTCAAATTTGTCTTAATTTTGTGTTCAAATAATAGAAATTCAGTATTAGAAAAAGCATCAAAAGCAAAACCCTTTAAAATCGACCAAATCTGATAGGTCCGCGCTCATGAGAATTTTCAATTTTTGCAATATGTCAAATTTGTCTTAATTTTGTGTTCAAATCATAGAAATTCAGCCAAAAATACATAATAAATACATTATGGCACTTGTATGACAGTGTAAATATTAGAAAAAGCATCAAAAGCAAAACCCTTTGAAATCGGCCAAATCTGATAGGTCCGCGCTCATGAGAATTTTCAATTTTTGCAATATGTCAAATTTGTCTAAATTTTATGTTCAAATCATAGAAATTCAGCCGAAAATACATAATAAATACATCATGGCACTTGTATGACAGTGTAAATATTAGAAAAAGCATCAAAAGAAAAACCCTTTTGAAATTAGCAAAATCTGATAGGTCCGCGCTCATGAGAATTTTCAATTTTTGCAATATGTCAAATTTGTTTTAATTTTGTGTTCAAATCATAGAAATTTAGCCAAAAATACATGATAAATACATCATGGACCTAGTGGAGTGTAAATATTAGAAAAAGCATCAAAAGCAAAACCCTTTGAAATCGGCCAAATCTGATAGGTCCGCGCTCATGAGAATTTTCAATTTTTGCAATACGTCAAATTTGTCTTAATTTTATGTTCAAATCATAGAAATTCAGCCAAAAATACATAATAAATACATCATGGCACTTGTATGATAGTGTAAATATTAGAAAAAGCATCAAAAGAAAAACCCTTTTGAAATTAGCCAAATCTGATAGGTCCGCGCTCATGAGAATTTTCAATTTTTGCAATATGTCAAATTTGTCTTAATTTTGTGTTCAAATCATAGAAATTCAGCCAAAAATACATAATAAATACATCATGGCACTTGTATGACAGTGTAAATATTAGAAAAAGCATCAAAAGCAAAACCCTTTGAAATCGGCCAAATCTGATAGGTCCGCGCTCATGAGAATTTTCAATTTTTGCAATATGTCAAATTTGTCTTAATTTTGTGTTCAAATCATAGAAATTCAGCCAAAAATACATAATAAATACATTATGGCACTTGTATGACAGTGTAAATATTAGAAAAAGCATCAAAAGCAAAACCCTTTGAAATCGGCCAAATCTGATAGGTCCGCGCTCATGAGAATTTTCAATTTTTGCAATATGTCAAATTTGTCTAAATTTTATGTTCAAATCATAGAAATTCAGCCAAAAATACATAATAAATACATCATGGCACTTGTATGACAGTGTAAATATTAGAAAAAGCATCAAAAGAAAAACCCTTTTGAAATTAGCCAAATCTGATAGGTCCGCGCTCATGAGAATTTTCAATTTTTGCAATATGTAAATTTGTTTTAATTTTGTGTTCAAATCATAGAAATTTAGCCAAAAATACATGATAAATACATCATGGACCTAGTGTAGTGTAAATATTAGAAAAAGCATCAAAAGCAAAACCCTTTGAAATCGGCCAAATCTGATAGGTCCGCGCTCATGAGAATTTTCAATTTTTGCAATATGTCAAATTTGTCTAAATTTTATGTTCAAATCATAGAAATTCAGCCAAAAATACATAATAAACACATCATTGACCTAGTATTATAGTGTAAATATTAGACAAAACATCAAAAGCAAAACTCTTTGAAATCGGCCAAATCTGATAGGTCCGCGCTCATGAGAATTTTCAATTTTTGCAATATGTCAAATTTGTCTTAATTTAATTTTCAAATCATAGAAATTCAGCTAAAAATACATAATAAATACATCATGGCACTTGTATGATAGTGTAAATATTAGAAAAAGCATCAAAAGTAAAACCCTTTAAAATCGACCAAATCTGATAGGTCCGCGCTCATGAGAATTTTCAATTTTTGCAATATGTCAAATTTGTCTTAATTTTGTGTTCAAATCATAGAAATTCAGCCAAAAATACATAATAAATACATCATGGCACTTGTATGAAAGTGTAAATATTAGAAAAAGCATCAAAAGCAAAACCCTTTAAAATCGGCCAAATCTGATAGGTCCGCGCTCATGAGAATTTTCAATTTTTGCAATATGTCAAATTTGTCTAAATTTTATGTTCAAATCATAGAAATTCAGCCAATAATACATAATAAATACATCATGGCACTTGTATGATAGTGTAAATATTAGAAAAAGCATCAAAAGCAAAACCCTTTAAAATCGACCAAATCTGATAGGTCCGCGCGCATGAGAATTTTCAATTTTTGCAATATGTCAAATTTGTCTTAATTTTGTGTTCAAATCATAGAAATTCAGCCAATAATACATAATAAATACATCATGGCACTTGTATGATAGTGTAAATATTAGAAAAAGCATCAAAAGCAAAACCCTTTTAAATCGACCAAATCTGATAGGTCCGCGCTCATGAGAATTTTCAATTTTTGCAATATGTCAAATTTGTCTTAATTTTGTGTTCAAATCATAGAAATTCAGCCAAAAATACATAATAAATACATTATGGCACTTGTATGACAGTGTAAATATTAGAAAAAGCATCAAAAGCAAAACCCTTTGAAATCGGCCAAATCTGATAGGTCCGCGCTCATGAGAATTTTCAATTTTTGCAATATGTCAAATTTGTCTAAATTTTATGTTCAAATAATAGAAATTCAGCCAAAAATACATAATAAATACATCATGGCACTTGTATGACAGTGTAAATATTAGAAAAAGCATCAAAAGAAAAACCCTTTTGAAATTAGCAAAATCTGATAGGTCCGCGCTCATGAGAATTTTCAATTTTTGCAATATGTCAAATTTGTTTTAATTTTGTGTTCAAATCATAGAAATTTAGCCAAAAATACATGATAAATACATCATGGACCTAGTGTAGTGTAAATATTAGAAAAAGCATCAAAAGCAAAACCCTTTGAAATCGGCCAAATCTGATAGGTCCGCGCTCATGAGAATTTTCAATTTTTGCAATACGTCAAATTTGTCTTAATTTTATGTTCAAATCATAGAAATTCAGCCAAAAATACATAATAAATACATCATGGCACTTGTATGATAGTGTAAATATTATAAAAAGCATCAAAAGAAAAACCCTTTTGAAATTAGCCAAATCTGATAGGTCCGCGCTCATGAGAATTTTCAATTTTTGCAATATGTCAAATTTGTCTTAATTTTGTGTTCAAATCATAGAAATTCAGCCAAAAATACATAATAAATACATCATGGCACTTGTATGACAGTGTAAATATTAGAAAAAGCATCAAAAGCAAAACCCTTTAAAATCGGCCAAATCTGATAGGTCCGCGCTCATGAGAATTTTCAATTTTTGCAATATGTCAAATTTGTCTAAATTTTATGTTCAAATCATAGACATTCAGCCAATAATACATAATAAATACATCATGGCACTTGTATGATAGTGTAAATATTAGAAAAAGCATCAAAAGCAAAACCCTTTAAAATCGACCAAATCTGATAGGTCCGCGCTCATGAGAATTTTCAATTTTTGCAATATGTCAAATTTGTCTTAATTTTGTGTTCAAATCATAGAAATTCAGCCAATAATACATAATAAATACATCATGGCACTTGTATGATAGTGTAAATATTAGAAAAAGCATCAAAAGCAAAACCCTTTTAAATCGACCAAATCTGATAGGTCCGCGCTCATGAGAATTTTCAATTTTTGCAATATGTCAAATTTGTCTTAATTTTGTGTTCAAATCATAGAAATTCAGCCAAAAATACATAATAAATACATTATGGCACTTGTATGACAGTGTAAATATTAGAAAAAGCATCAAAAGCAAAACCCTTTGAAATCGGCCAAATCTGATAGGTCCGCGCTCATGAGAATTTTCAATTTTTGCAATATGTCAAATTTGTCTAAATTTTATGTTCAAATAATAGAAATTCAGCCAAAAATACATAATAAATACATCATGGCACTTGTATGACAGTGTAAATATTAGAAAAAGCATCAAAAGAAAAACCCTTTTGAAATTAGCAAAATCTGATAGGTCCGCGCTCATGAGAATTTTCAATTTTTGCAATATGTCAAATTTGTTTTAATTTTGTGTTCAAATCATAGAAATTTAGCCAAAAATACATGATAAATACATCATGGACCTAGTGTAGTGTAAATATTAGAAAAAGCATCAAAAGCAAAACCCTTTGAAATCGGCCAAATCTGATAGGTCCGCGCTCATGAGAATTTTCAATTTTTGCAATACGTCAAATTTGTCTTAATTTTATGTTCAAATCATAGAAATTCAGCCAAAAATACATAATAAATACATCATGGCACTTGTATGATAGTGTAAATATTATAAAAAGCATCAAAAGAAAAACCCTTTTGAAATTAGCCAAATCTGATAGGTCCGCGCTCATGAGAATTTTCAATTTTTGCAATATGTCAAATTTGTCTTAATTTTGTGTTCAAATCATAGAAATTCAGCCAAAAATACATAATAAATACATCATGGCACTTGTATGACAGTGTAAATATTAGAAAAAGCATCAAAAGCAAAACCCTTTAAAATCGGCCAAATCTGATAGGTCCGCGCTCATGAGAATTTTCAATTTTTGCAATATGTCAAATTTGTCTAAATTTTATGTTCAAATCATAGACATTCAGCCAATAATACATAATAAATACATCATGGCACTTGTATGATAGTGTAAATATTAGAAAAAGCATCAAAAGCAAAACCCTTTAAAATCGACCAAATCTGATAGGTCCGCGCTCATGAGAATTTTCAATTTTTGCAATATGTCAAATTTGTCTTAATTTTGTGTTCAAATCATAGAAATTCAGCCAATAATACATAATAAATACATCATGGCACTTGTATGATAGTGTAAATATTAGAAAAAGCATCAAAAGTAAAACCCTTTAAAATCGACCAAATCTGATAGGTCCGCGCTCATGAGAATTTTCAATTTTTGCAATATGTCAAATTTGTCTTAATTTTGTGTTCAAATCATAGAAATTCAGCCAAAAATACATAATAAATACATCATGGCACTTGTATGATAGTGTAAATATTAGAAAAAGCATCAAAAGCAAAACCCTTTAAAATCGGCCAAATCTGATAGGTCCGCGCTCATGAGAATTTTCAATTTTTGCAATATGTCAAATTTTTCTAAATTTTATGTTCAAATCATAGAAATTCAGCCAATAATACATAATAAATACATCATGGCACTTGTATGATAGTGTAAATATTAGAAAAAGCATCAAAAGCAAAACCCTTTAAAATCGACCAAATCTGATAGGTCCGCGCTCATGAGAATTTTCAATTTTTGCAATATGTCAAATTTGTCTTAATTTTGTGTTCAAATCATAGAAATTCAGCCAAAAATACATAATAAATACATCATGGCACTTGTATGACAGTGTAAATATTAGAAAAAGCATCAAAAGCAAAACCCTTTAAAATCGGCCAAATCTGATAGGTCCGCGCTCATGAGAATTTTCAATTTTTGCAATATGTCAAATTTGTCTAAATTTTATGTTCAAATCATAGACATTCAGCCAATAATACATAATAAATACATCATGGCACTTGTATGATAGTGTAAATATTAGAAAAAGCATCAAAAGCAAAACCCTTTAAAATCGACCAAATCTGATAGGTCCGCGCTCATGAGAATTTTCAATTTTTGCAATATGTCAAATTTGTCTTAATTTTGTGTTCACATCATAGAAATTCAGCCAATAATACATAATAAATACATCATGGCACTTGTATGATAGTGTAAATATTAGACAAAACATCAAAAGTAAAACCCTTTAAAATCGACCAAATCTGATAGGTCCGCGCTCATGAGAATTTTCAATTTTTGCAATATGTCAAATTTGTCTTAATTTTGTGTTCAAATCATAGAAATTCAGCCAAAAATACATAATAAATACATCATGGCACTTGTATGAAAGTGTAAATATTAGAAAAAGCATCAAAAGCAAAACCCTTTAAAATCGGCCAAATCTGATAGGTCCGCGCTCATGAGAATTTTCAATTTTTGCAATATGTCAAATTTGTCTAAATTTTATGTTCAAATCATAGAAATTCAGCCAATAATACATAATAAATACATCATGGCACTTGTATGATAGTGTAAATATTAGAAAAAGCATCAAAAGCAAAACCCTTTAAAATCGACCAAATCTGATAGGTCCGCGCGCATGAGAATTTTCAATTTTTGCAATATGTCAAATTTGTCTTAATTTTGTGTTCAAATCATAGAAATTCAGCCAATAATACATAATAAATACATCATGGCACTTGTATGATAGTGTAAATATTAGAAAAAGCATCAAAAGCAAAACCCTTTTAAATCGACCAAATCTGATAGGTCTGCGCTCATGAGAATTTTCAATTTTTGCAATATGTCAAATTTGTCTAAATTTTATGTTCAAATAATAGAAATTCAGCCAAAAATACATAATAAATACATCATGGCACTTGTATGACAGTGTAAATATTAGAAAAAGCATCAAAAGAAAAACCCTTTTTAAATTAGCAAAATCTGATAGGTCCGCGCTCATGAGAATTTTCAATTTTTGCAATATGTCAAATTTGTTTTAATTTTGTGTTCAAATCATAGAAATTTAGCCAAAAATACATGATAAATACATCATGGACCTAGTGTAGTGTAAATATTAGAAAAAGCATCAAAAGCAAAACCCTTTGAAATCGGCCAAATCTGATAGGTCCGCGCTCATGAGAATTTTCAATTTTTGCAATACGTCAAATTTGTCTTAATTTTATGTTCAAATCATAGAAATTCAGCCAAAAATACATAATAAATACATCATGGCACTTGTATGATAGTGTAAATATTAGAAAAAGCATCAAAAGAAAAACCCTTTTGAAATTAGCCAAATCTGATAGGTCCGCGCTCATGAGAATTTTCAATTTTTGCAATATGTCAAATTTGTCTTAATTTTGTGTTCAAATCATAGAAATTCAGCCAAAAATACATAATAAATACATCATGGCACTTGTATGACAGTGTAAATATTAGAAAAAGCATCAAAAGCAAAACCCTTTAAAATCGGCCAAATCTGATAGGTCCGCGCTCATGAGAATTTTCAATTTTTGCAATATGTCAAATTTGTCTAAATTTTATGTTCAAATCATAGACATTCAGCCAATAATACATAATAAATACATCATGGCACTTGTATGATAGTGTAAATATTAGAAAAAGCATCAAAAGCAAAACCCTTTAAAATCAACCAAATCTGATAGGTCCGCGCTCATGAGAATTTTCAATTTTTGCAATATGTCAAATTTGTCTTAATTTTGTGTTCAAATCATAGAAATTCAGCCAATAATACATAATAAATACATCATGGCACTTGTATGATAGTGTAAATATTAGAAAAAGCATCAAAAGTAAAACCCTTTAAAATCGACCAAATCTGATAGGTCCGCGCTCATGAGAATTTTCAATTTTTGCAATATGTCAAATTTGTCTTAATTTTGTGTTCAAATCATAGAAATTCAGCCAAAAATACATAATAAATACATCATGGCACTTGTATGATAGTGTAAATATTAGAAAAAGCATCAAAAGCAAAACCCTTTAAAATCGGCCAAATCTGATAGGTCCGCGCTCATGAGAATTTTCAATTTTTGCAATATGTCAAATTTTTCTAAATTTTATGTTCAAATCATAGAAATTCAGCCAATAATACATAATAAATACATCATGGCACTTGTATGATAGTGTAAATATTAGAAAAAGCATCAAAAGCAAAACCCTTTAAAATCGACCAAATCTGATAGGTCCGCGCTCATGAGAATTTTCAATTTTTGCAATATGTCAAATTTGTCTTAATTTTGTGTTCAAATCATAGAAATTCAGCCAAAAATACATAATAAATACATCATGGCACTTGTATGACAGTGTAAATATTAGAAAAAGCATCAAAAGCAAAACCCTTTAAAATCGGCCAAATCTGATAGGTCCGCGCTCATGAGAATTTTCAATTTTTGCAATATGTCAAATTTGTCTAAATTTTATGTTCAAATCATAGACATTCAGCCAATAATACATAATAAATACATCATGGCACTTGTATGATAGTGTAAATATTAGAAAAAGCATCAAAAGCAAAACCCTTTAAAATCGACCAAATCTGATAGGTCCGCGCTCATGAGAATTTTCAATTTTTGCAATATGTCAAATTTGTCTTAATTTTGTGTTCACATCATAGAAATTCAGCCAATAATACATAATAAATACATCATGGCACTTGTATGATAGTGTAAATATTAGAAAAAGCATCAAAAGTAAAACCCTTTAAAATCGACCAAATCTGATAGGTCCGCGCTCATGAGAATTTTCAATTTTTGCAATATGTCAAATTTGTCTTAATTTTGTGTTCAAATCATAGAAATTCAGCCAAAAATACATAATAAATACATCATGGCACTTGTATGAAAGTGTAAATATTAGAAAAAGCATCAAAAGCAAAACCCTTTAAAATCGGCCAAATCTGATAGGTCCGCGCTCATGAGAATTTTCAATTTTTGCAATATGTCAAATTTGTCTAAATTTTATGTTCAAATCATAGAAATTCAGCCAATAATACATAATAAATACATCATGGCACTTGTATGATAGTGTAAATATTAGAAAAAGCATCAAAAGCAAAACCCTTTAAAATCGACCAAATCTGATAGGTCCGCGCGCATGAGAATTTTCAATTTTTGCAATATGTCAAATTTGTCTTAATTTTGTGTTCAAATCATAGAAATTCAGCCAATAATACATAATAAATACATCATGGCACTTGTATGATAGTGTAAATATTAGAAAAAGCATCAAAAGCAAAACCCTTTTAAATCGACCAAATCTGATAGGTCTGCGCTCATGAGAATTTTCAATTTTTGCAATATGTCAAATTTGTCTTAATTTTGTGTTCAAATCATAGAAATTCAGCCAAAAATACATAATAAATACATCATGGCACTTGTATGATAGTGTAAATATTAGAAAAAGCATCAAAAGCAAAACCCTTTAAAATCGGCCAAATCTGATAGGTCCGCGCTCATGAGAATTTTCAATTTTTGCAATATGTCAAATTTTTCTAAATTTTATGTTCAAATCATAGAAATTCAGCCAATAATACATAATAAATACATCATGGCACTTGTATGATAGTGTAAATATTAGAAAAAGCATCAAAAGCAAAACCCTTTAAAATCGACCAAATCTGATAGGTCCGCGCTCATGAGAATTTTCAATTTTTGCAATATGTCAAATTTGTCTTAATTTTGTGTTCAAATCATAGAAATTCAGCCAAAAATACATAATAAATACATTATGGCACTTGTATGACAGTGTAAATATTAGAAAAAGCATCAAAAGCAAAACCCTTTGAAATCGGCCAAATCTGATAGGTCCGCGCTCATGAGAATTTTCAATTTTTGCAATATGTCAAATTTGTCTAAATTTTATGTTCAAATAATAGAAATTCAGCCAAAAATACATAATAAATACATCATGGCACTTGTATGACAGTGTAAATATTAGAAAAAGCATCAAAAGAAAAACCCTTTTGAAATTAGCAAAATCTGATAGGTCCGCGCTCATGAGAATTTTCAATTTTTGCAATATGTCAAATTTGTTTTAATTTTGTGTTCAAATCATAGAAATTTAGCCAAAAATACATGATAAATACATCATGGACCTAGTGTAGTGTAAATATTAGAAAAAGCATCAAAAGCAAAACCCTTTGAAATCGGCCAAATCTGATAGGTCCGCGCTCATGAGAATTTTCAATTTTTGCAATACGTCAAATTTGTCTTAATTTTATGTTCAAATCATAGAAATTCAGCCAAAAATACATAATAAATACATCATGGCACTTGTATGATAGTGTAAATATTAGAAAAAGCATCAAAAGAAAAACCCTTTTGAAATTAGCCAAATCTGATAGGTCCGCGCTCATGAGAATTTTCAATTTTTGCAATACGTCAAATTTGTCTTAATTTTATGTTCAAATCATAGAAATTCAGCCAAAAATACATAATAAATACATCATGGCACTTGTATGATAGTGTAAATATTAGAAAAAGCATCAAAAGAAAAACCCTTTTGAAATTAGCCAAATCTGATAGGTCCGCGCTCATGAGAATTTTCAATTTTTGCAATATGTCAAATTTGTCTTAATTTTGTGTTCAAATCATAGAAATTCAGCCAAAAATACATAATAAATACATCATGGCACTTGTATGACAGTGTAAATATTAGAAAAAGCATCAAAAGCAAAACCCTTTAAAATCGGCCAAATCTGATAGGTCCGCGCTCATGAGAATTTTCAATTTTTGCAATACGTCAAATTTGTCTAAATTTTATGTTCAAATCATAGACATTCAGCCAATAATACATAATAAATACATCATGGCACTTGTATGATAGTGTAAATATTAGAAAAAGCATCAAAAGCAAAACCCTTTAAAATCGACCAAATCTGATAGGTCCGCGCTCATGAGAATTTTCAATTTTTGCAATATGTCAAATTTGTCTTAATTTTGTGTTCAAATCATAGAAATTCAGCCAATAATACATAATAAATACATCATGGCACTTGTATGATAGTGTAAATATTAGAAAAAGCATCAAAAGTAAAACACTTTAAAATCGACCAAATCTGATAGGTCCGCGCTCATGAGAATTTTCAATTTTTGCAATATGTCAAATTTGTCTTAATTTTGTGTTCAAATCATAGAAATTCAGCCAAAAATACATAATAAATACATCATGGCACTTGTATGATAGTGTAAATATTAGAAAAAGCATCAAAAGCAAAACCCTTTAAAATCGGCCAAATCTGATAGGTCCGCGCTCATGAGAATTTTCAATTTTTGCAATATGTCAAATTTGTCTTAATTTTGTGTTCAAATCATAGAAATTCAGCCAATAATACATAATAAATACATCATGGCACTTGTATGATAGTGTAAATATTAGAAAAAGCATCAAAAGCAAAACCCTTTAAAATCGGCCAAATCTGATAGGTCCGCGCTCATGAGAATTTTCAATTTTTGCAATATGTCAAATTTGTCTAAATTTTATGTTCAAATCATAGAAATTCAGCCAATAATACATAATAAATACATCATGGCACTTGTATGATAGTGTAAATATTAGAAAAAGCATCAAAAGCAAAACCCTTTAAAATCGACCAAATCTGATAGGTCCGCGCTCATGAGAATTTTCAATTTTTGCAATATGTCAAATTTGTCATAATTTTGTGTTCAAATCATAGAAATTCAGCCAAAAATACATAATAAATACATCATGGCACTTGTATGACAGTGTAAATATTAGAAAAAGCATCAAAAGCAAAACCCTTTAAAATCGGCCAAATCTGATAGGTCCGCGCTCATGAGAATTTTCAATTTTTGCAATATGTCAAATTTGTCTTAATTTTGTGTTCAAATCATAGAAATTCAGCCAAAAATACATAATAAATACATCATGGCACTTGTATGACAGTGTAAATATTAGAAAAAGCATCAAAAGCAAAACCCTTTAAAATCGGCCAAATCTGATAGGTCCGCGCTCATGAGAATTTTCAATTTTTGCAATATGTCAAATTTGTCTAAATTTTATGTTCAAATACTAGAAATTCAGCCAATAATACATAATAAATACATCATTGCACTTGTATGATAGTGTAAATATTAGAAAAAGCATCAAAAGCAAAACCCTTTAAAATCGACCAAATCTGATAGGTCCGCGCTCATGAGAATTTTCAATTTTTGCAATATGTCAAATTTGTCTTAATTTTGTGTTCAAATCATAGAAATTCAGCCAATAATACATAATAAATACATCATGGCACTTGTATGATAGTGTAAATATTAGAAAAAGCATCAAAAGCAAAACCCTTTAAAATCGACCAAATCTGATAGGTCCGCGCTCATGAGAATTTTCAATTTTTGCAATATGTGAATTTGTCTTAATTTTGTGTTCAAATCATAGAAATTCAGCCAAAAATACATAATAAATACATCATGGCACTTGTATGATAGTGTAAATATTAGAAAAAGCATCAAAAGCAAAACCCTTTAAAATCGGCCAAATCTGATAGGTCCGCGCTCATGAGAATTTTCAATTTTTGCAATATGTCAAATTTGTCTAAATTTTATGTTCAAATCATAGAAATTCAGCCAATAATACATAATAAATACATCATGGCACTTGTATGATAGTGTAAATATTAGAAAAAGCATCAAAAGCAAAAGCCTTTGAAATCGGCCAAATCTGATAGGTCCGCGCTCATGAGAATTTTCAATTTTTGCAATATGTCAAATTTGTCTTAATTTTGTGTTCAAATCATAGAAATTCAGCCAAAAATACATAATAAATACATCATGGCCCTTGTATGATAGTGTAAATATTAGAAAAAGCATCAAAAGAAAAACCCTTTTGAAATTAGCCAAATCTGATAGGTCCGCGCTCATGAGAATTTTCAATTTTTGCAATATGTCAAATTTGTCTTAATTTTGTGTTCAAATCATAGAAATTCAGCCAAAAATACATAATAAATACATCATGGCACTTGTATGACAGTGTAAATATTAGAAAAAGCATCAAAAGCAAAACCCTTTTGAAATTAGCAAAATCTGATAGGTCCGCGCTCATGAGAATTTTCAATTTTTGCAATATGTCAAATTTGTTTTAATTTTGTGTTCAAATCATAGAAATTTAGCCAAAAATACATGATAAATACATCATGGACCTAGTATTATAGTGTAAATATTAGAAAAAGCATCAAAAGCAAAACCCTTTTAAATCGGCCAAATCTGATAGGTCCGCGCTCATGAGAATTTTCAATTTTTTCAATACGTCAAATTTGTCTTAATTTTATGTTCAAATCATAGAAATTCAGCCAAAAATACATAATAAATACATCATGGCACTTGTATGATAGTGTAAATATTAGAAAAAGCATCAAAAGAAAAACCCTTTTTAAATTAGCCAAATCTGATAGGTCCGCGCTCATGAGAATTTTCAATTTTTGCAATATGTCAAATTTGTCTAAATTTTATGTTCAAATCATAGACATTCAGCCAATAATACATAATAAATACATCATGGCACTTGTATGATAGTGTAAATATTAGAAAAAGCATCAAAAGCAAAACCCTTTAAAATCGACCAAATCTGATAGGTCCGCGCTCATGAGAATTTTCAATTTTTGCAATATGTCAAATTTGTCTTAATTTTGTGTTCAAATCATAGAAATTCAGCCAAAAATACATAATAAATACATTATGGCACTTATATGACAGTGTAAATATTAGAAAAAGCATCAAAAGCAAAACCCTTTGAAATCGGCCAAATCTGATAGGTCCGCGCTCATGAGAATTTTCAATTTTTGCAATATGTCAAATTTGTCTTAATTTTGTGTTCAAATCATAGAAATTCAGCCAAAAATACATAATAAATACATCATGGCACTTGTATGACAGTGTAAATATTAGAAAAAGCATCAAAAGAAAAACCCTTTTGAAATTAGCAAAATCTGATAGGTCCGCGCTCATGAGAATTTTCAATTTTTGCAATATGTCAAATTTGTTTTAATTTTGGTTCAAATCATAGAAATTTAGCCAAAAATACATGATAAATACATCATGGACCTAGTATTATAGTGTAAATATTAGAAAAAGCATCAAAAGCAAAACCCTTTGAAATCGGCCAAATCTGATAGGTCCGCGCTCATGAGAATTTTCAATTTTTGCAATACGTCAAATTTGTCTTAATTTTATGTTCAAATCATAGAAATTCAGCCAAAAATACATAATAAATACATCATGGCACTTGTATGATAGTGTAAATATTATAAAAAGCATCAAAAGAAAAACCCTTTTGAAATTAGCCAAATCTGATAGGTCCGCGCTCATGAGAATTTTCAATTTTTGCAATATGTCAAATTTGTCTTAATTTTGTGTTCAAATCATAGAAATTCAGCCAAAATACATAATAAATACATCATGGCACTTGTATGACAGTGTAAATATTAGAAAAAGCATCAAAAGCAAAACCCTTTAAAATCGGCCAAATCTGATAGGTCCGCGCTCATGAGAATTTTCAATTTTTGCAATATGTCAAATTTGTCTAAATTTTATGTTCAAATACTAGAAATTCAGCCAATAATACATAATAAATACATCATGGCACTTGTATGATAGTGTAAATATTAGAAAAAGCATCAAAAGCAAAACCCTTTAAAATCGACCAAATCTGATAGGTCCGCGCTCATGAGAATTTTCAATTTTTGCAATATGTCAAATTTGTCTTAATTTTGTGTTCAAATCATAGAAATTCAGCCAATAATACATAATAAATACATCATGGCACTTGTATGATAGTGTAAATATTAGAAAAAGCATCAAAAGCAAAACCCTTTAAAATCGACCAAATCTGATAGGTCCGCGCTCATGAGAATTTTCAATTTTTGCAATATGTGAATTTGTCTTAATTTTGTGTTCAAATCATAGAAATTCAGCCAAAAATACATAATAAATACATCATGGCACTTGTATGATAGTGTAAATATTAGAAAAAGCATCAAAAGCAAAACCCTTTAAAATCGGCCAAATCTGATAGGTCCGCGCTCATGAGAATTTTCAATTTTTGCAATATGTCAAATTTGTCTAAATTTTATGTTCAAATCATAGAAATTCAGCCAATAATACATAATAAATACATCATGGCACTTGTATGATAGTGTAAATATTAGAAAAAGCATCAAAAGCAAAACACTTTGAAATCGGCCAAATCTGATAGGTCCGCGCTCATGAGAATTTTCAATTTTTGCAATATGTCAAATTTGTCTTAATTTTGTGTTCAAATCATAGAAATTCAGCCAAAAATACATAATAAATACATCATGGCCCTTGTATGATAGTGTAAATATTAGAAAAAGCATCAAAAGAAAAACCCTTTTGAAATTAGCCAAATCTGATAGGTCCGCGCTCATGAGAATTTTCAATTTTTGTAATATGTCAAATTTGTCTTAATTTTGTGTTCAAATCATAGAAATTCAGCCAAAAATACATAATAAATACATCATGGCACTTGTATGACAGTGTAAATATTAGAAAAAGCATCAAAAGCAAAACCCTTTTGAAATTAGCAAAATCTGATAGGTCCGCGCTCATGAGAATTTTCAATTTTTGCAATATGTCAAATTTGTTTTAATTTTGGTTCAAATCATAGAAATTTAGCCAAAAATACATGATAAATACATCATGGACCTAGTATTATAGTGTAAATATTAGAAAAAGCATCAAAAGCAAAACCCTTTGAAATCGGCCGAATCTGATAGGTCCGCGCTCATGAGAATTTTCAATTTTTTCAATACGTCAAATTTGTCTTAATTTTATGTTCAAATCATAGAAATTCAGCCAAAAATACATTATAAATACATCATGGCACTTGTATGATAGTGTAAATATTAGAAAAAGCATCAAAAGAAAAACCCTTTTTAAATTAGCCAAATCTGATAGGTCCGCGCTCATGAGAATTTTCAATTTTTGCAATATGTCAAATTTGTCTAAATTTTATGTTCAAATCATAGAAATTCAGCCAATAATACATAATAAATACATCATGGCACTTGTATGATAGTGTAAATATTAGAAAAAGCATCAAAAGCAAAACCCTTTAAAATCGACCAAATCTGATAGGTCCGCGCTCATGAGAATTTTCAATTTTTGCAATATGTCAAATTTGTCTTAATTTTGTGTTCAAATCATAGAAATTAAGCCAATAATACATAATAAATACATCATGGCACTTGTATGATAGTGTAAATATTAGAAAAAGCATCAAAAGCAAAACCCTTTAAAATCGACCAAATCTGATAGGTCCGCGCTCATGAGAATTTTCAATTTTTGCAATATGTCAAATTTGTCTTAATTTTGTGTTCAAATCATAGAAATTCAGCCAAAAATACATAATAAATACATAATGGCACTTGTATGACAGTGTAAATATTAGAAAAAGCATCAAAAGCAAAACCCTTTAAAATCGGCCAAATCTGATAGGTCCGCGCTCATGAGAATTTTCAATTTTTGCAATATGTCAAATTTGTCTAAATTTTATGTTCAAATCATAGACATTCAGCCAATAATACATAATAAATACATCATCGCACTTGTATGATAGTGTAAATATTAGAAAAAGCATCAAAAGCAAAACCCTTTAAAATCGACCAAATCTGATAGGTCCGCGCTCATGAGAATTTTCAATTTTTGCAATATGTCAAATTTGTCTTAATTTTGTGTTCAAATCATAGAAATTCAGCCAATAATACACAATAAATACATCATGGCACTTGTATGATAGTGTAAATATTAGAAAAAGCATCAAAAGTAAAACCCTTTAAAATCGACCAAATCTGATAGGTCCGCGCTCATGAGAATTTTCAATTTTTGCAATATGTCAAATTTGTCTAAATTGTATGTTCAAATCATAGAAATTCAGCCAATAATACATAATAAATACATCATGGCACTTGTATGATAGTGTAAATATTAGAAAAAGCATCAAAAGCAAAACCCTTTAAAATCGACCAAATCTGATAGGTCCGCGCTCATGAGAATTTTCAATTTTTGCAATATGTCAAATTTGTCTTAATTTTGTGTTCAAATCATAGAAATTCAGCCAAAAATACATAATAAATACATTATGGCACTTGTATGACAGTGTAAATATTAGAAAAAGCATCAAAAGCAAAACCCTTTGAAATCGGCCAAATCTGATAGGTCCGCGCTCATGAGAATTTTCAATTTTTGCAATATGTCAAATTTGTCTTAATTTTGTGTTCAAATCATAGAAATTCAGCCAAATATTTTTGGCTGAATTTCTATGATTTGAAATAAATAATAAATACATCATGGCACTTGTATGACAGTGTAAATATTAGAAAAAGCATCAAAAGAAAAACCCTTTTGAAATTAGCAAAATCTGATAGGTCCGCGCTCATGAGAATTTTCAATTTTTGCAATATGTCAAATTTGTTTTAATTTTGTGTTCAAATCATAGAAATTTAGCCAAAAATACATGATAAATACATCATGGACCTAGTGTAGTGTAAATATTAGAAAAAGCATCAAAAGCAAAACCCTTTAAAATCGACCAAATCTGATAGGTCCGCGCTCATGAGAATTTTCAATTTTTGCAATACGTCAAATTTGTCTTAATTTTATGTTCAAATCATAGAAATTCAGCCAAAAATACATAATAAATACATCATGGCACTTGTATGATAGTGTAAATATTAGAAAAAGCATCAAAAGAAAAACCCTTTTGAAATTAGCCAAATCTGATAGGTCCGCGCTCATGAGAATTTTCAATTTTTGCAATATGTCAAATTTGTCTTAATTTTGTGTTCAAATCATAGAAATTCAGCCAAAAATACATAATAAATAAATCATGGCACTTGTATGACAGTGTAAATATTAGAAAAAGCATCAAAAGCAAAACCCTTTAAAATCGGCCAAATCTGATAGGTCCGCGCTCATGAGAATTTTCAATTTTTGCAATATGTCAAATTTGTCTAAATTTTATGTTCAAATACTAGAAATTCAGCCAATAATACATAATAAATACATCATGGCACTTGTATGATAGTGTAAATATTAGAAAAAGCATCAAAAGAAAAACCCTTTAAAATCGACCAAATCTGATAGGTCCGCGCTCATGAGAATTTTCAATTTTTGCAATATGTCAAATTTGTCTTAATTTTGTGTTCAAATCATAGAAATTCAGCCAAAAATACATAATAAATACATCATGGCACTTGTATGATAGTGTAAATATTAGAAAAAGCATCAAAAGCAAAACCCTTTAAAATCGGCCAAATCTGATAGGTCCGCGCTCATGAGAATTTTCAATTTTTGCAATATGTCAAATTTGTCTAAATTTTATGTTCAAATCATAGAAATTCAGCCAATAATACATAATAAATACATCATGGCACTTGTATGATAGTGTAAATATTAGAAAAAGCATCAAAAGCAAAACCCTTTGAAATCGGCCAAATCTGATAGGTCCGCGCTCATGAGAATTTTCAATTTTTGCAATATGTCAAATTTGTCTTAATTTTGTGTTCAAATCATAGAAATTCAGCCAAAAATACATAATAAATACATCATGGCCCTTGTATGATGGTGTAAATATTAGAAAAAGCATCAAAAGAAAAACCCTTTTGAAATTAGCCAAATCTGATAGGTCCGCGCTCATGAGAATTTTCAATTTTTGCAATATGTCAAATTTGTCTTAATTTTGTGTTCAAATCATAGAAATTCAGCCAAAAATACATAATAAATACATCATGGCACTTGTATGACAGTGTAAATATTAGAAAAAGCATCAAAAGCAAAACCCTTTTTAAATTAGCAAAATCTGATAGGTCCGCGCTCATGAGAATTTTCAATTTTTGCAATATGTCAAATTTGTTTTAATTTTGTGTTCAAATCATAGAAATTTAGCCAAAAATACATGATAAATACATCATGGACCTAGTATTATAGTGTAAATATTAGAAAAAGCATCAAAAGCAAAACCCTTTGAAATCGGCCAAATCTGATAGGTCCGCGCTCATGAGAATTTTCAATTTTTTCAATACGTCAAATTTGTCTTAATTTTATGTTCAAATCATAGAAATTCAGCCAAAAATACATTATAAATACATCATGGCACTTGTATGATAGTGTAAATATTAGAAAAAGCATCAAAAGAAAAACCCTTTTTAAATTAGCCAAATCTGATAGGTCCGCGCTCATGAGAATTTTCAATTTTTGCAATATGTCAAATTTGTCTTAATTTTGTGTTCAAATCATAGAAATTCAGCCAAAAATACATAATAAATACATCATGGCACTTGTATGACAGTGTAAATATTAGAAAAAGCATCAAAAGCAAAACCCTTTAAAATCGGCCAAATCTGATAGGTCCGCGCTCATGAGAATTTTCAATTTTTGCAATATGTCAAATTTGTCTAAATTTTATGTTCAAATCATAGAAATTCAGCAAATAATACATAATAAATACATCATGGCACTTGTATGATAGTGTAAATATTAGAAAAAGCATCAAAAGCAAAACCCTTTAAAATCGACCAAATCTGATAGGTCCGCGCTCATGAGAATTTTCAATTTTTGCAATATGTCAAATTTGTCTTAATTTTGTGTTCAAATCATAGAAATTAAGCCAATAATACATAATAAATACATCATGGCACTTGTATGATAGTGTAAATATTAGAAAAAGCATCAAAAGCAAAACCCTTTAAAATCGACCAAATCTGATAGGTCCGCGCTCATGAGAATTTTCAATTTTTGCAATATGTCAAATTTGTCTTAATTTTGTGTTCAAATCATAGAAATTCAGCCAAAAATACATAATAAATACATCATGGCACTTGTATGATAGTGTAAATATTAGAAAAAGCATCAAAAGCAAAACCCTTTAAAATCGGCCAAATCTGATAGGTCCGCGCTCATGAGAATTTTCAATTTTTGCAATATGTCAAATTGTCTTAATTTTGTGTTCAAATCATAGAAATTCAGCCAAAAATACATAATAAATACATCATGGCACTTGTATGATAGTGTAAATATTAGAAAAAGCATCAAAAGCAAAACCCTTTAAAATCGGCCAAATCTGATAGGTCCGCGCTCATGAGAATTTTCAATTTTTGCAATATGTAAAATTTGTCTAAATTTTATGTTCAAATCATAGAAATTCAGCCAATAATACATAATAAATACATCATGGCACTTGTATGATAGTGTAAATATTAGAAAAAGCATCAAAAGCAAAACCCTTTAAAATCGACCAAATCTGATAGGTCCGCGCTCATGAGAATTTTCAATTTTTGCAATATGTCAAATTTGTCTTAATTTTGTGTTCAAATCATAGAAATTCAGCCAAAAATACATAATAAATACATTATGGCACTTGTATGACAGTGTAAATATTAGAAAAAGCATCAAAAGCAAAACCCTTTGAAATCGACCAAATCTGATAGGTCCGCGCTCATGAGAATTTTCAATTTTTGCAATATGTAAAATTTGTCTTAATTTTGTGTTCAAATCATAGAAATTCAGCCAAAAATACATAATAAATACATCATGGCACTTGTATGACAGTGTAAATATTAGAAAAAGCATCAAAAGAAAAACCCTTTTGAAATTAGCAAAATCTGATAGGTCCGCGCTCATGAGAATTTTCAATTTTTGCAATATGTCAAATTTGTTTTAATTTTGTGTTCAAATCATAGAAATTTAGCAAAAAATACATGATAAATACATCATGGACCTAGTATTATAGTGTAAATATTAGAAAAAGCATCAAAAGCAAAACCCTTTGAAATCGGCCAAATCTGATAGGTCCGCGCTCATGAGAATTTTCAATTTTTGCAATACGTCAAATTTGTCTTAATTTTATGTTCAAATCATAGAAATTCAGCCAAAAATACATAATAAATACATCATTGCACTTGTATGATAGTGTAAATATTAGAAAAAGCATCAAAAGCAAAACCCTTTAAAATCGACCAAATCTGATAGGTCCGCGCTCATGAGAATTTTCAATTTTTGCAATATGTCAAATTTGTCTAAATTTTATGTTCAAATCATAGAAATTCAGCCAATAATACATAATAAATACATCATGGCACTTGTATGATAGTGTAAATATTAGAAAAAGCATCAAAAGCAAAACCTTTAAAATCGACCAAATCTGATAGGTCCGCGCTCATGAGAATTTTCAATTTTTGCAATATGTCAAATTTGTCTTAATTTTGTGTTCAAATCATAGAAATTCAGCCGAAAATACATAATAAATACATCATGGCACTTGTATGACAGTGTAAATATTAGAAAAAGCATCAAAAGCAAAACCCTTGTAAATCGGCCAAATCTGATAGGTCCGCGCTCATGAGAATTTTCAATTTTTGCAATATGTCAAATTTGTCTTAATTTTGTGTTCAAATCATAGCAATTCAGCCAAAAATACATAATAAATACATCATGGCACTTGTATGACAGTGTAAATATTAGAAAAAGCATCAAAAGCAAAACCCTTTAAAATCGGCCAAATCTGATAGGTCCGCGCTCATGAGAATTTTCAATTTTTGCAATATGTCAAATTTGTCTAAATTTTATGTTCAAATACTAGAAATTCAGCCAATAATACATAATAAATACATCATGGCACTTGTATGATAGTGTTAATATTAGAAAAAGCATCAAAAGCAAAACCCTTTAAAATCGACCAAATCTGATAGGTCCGCGCTCATGAGAATTTTCAATTTTTGCAATATGTCAAATTTGTCTTAATTTTGTGTTCAAATCATAGAAATTCAGCCAATAATACATAATAAATACATCATGGCACTTGTATGATAGTGTAAATATTAGAAAAAGCATCAAAAGCAAAACCCTTTAAAATCGACCAAATCTGATAGGTCCGCGCTCATGAGAATTTTCAATTTTTGCAATATGTCAAATTTGTCTTAATTTTGTGTTCAAATCATAGAAATTCAGCCAAAAATACATAATAAATACATCATGGCACTTGTATGATAGTGTAAATATTAGAAAAAGCATCAAAAGCAAAACCCTTTAAAATCGGCCAAATCTGATAGGTCCGCGCTCATGAGAATTTTCAATTTTTGCAATATGTCAAATTTGTCTAAATTTTATGTTCAAATCATAGAAATTCAGCCAATAATACATAATAAATACATCATGGACCTTGTATGATAGTGTAAATATTAGAAAAAGCATCAAAAGCAAAACCCTTTGAAATCGGCCAAATCTGATAGGTCCGCGCTCATGAGAATTTTCAATTTTTGCAATATGTCAAATTTGTCTTAATTTTGTGTTCAAATCATAGAAATTCAGCCAAAAATACATAATAAATACATCATGGCCCTTGTATGATAGTGTAAATATTAGAAAAAGCATCAAAAGAAAAACCCTTTTGAAATTAGCCAAATCTGATAGGTCCGCGCTCATGAGAATTTTCAATTTTTGCAATATGTCAAATTTGTCTTAATTTTGTGTTCAAATCATAGAAATTCAGCCAAAAATACATAATAAATACATCATGGCACTTGTATGACAGTGTAAATATTAGAAAAAGCATCAAAAGAAAAACCCTTTTGAAATTAGCAAAATCTGATAGGTCCGCGCTCATGAGAATTTTCAATTTTTGCAATATGTCAAATTTGTTTTAATTTTGTGTTCAAATCATAGAAATTTAGCCAAAAATACATGATAAATACATCATGGACCTAGTATTATAGTGTAAATATTAGAAAAAGCATAAAAAGCAAAACCCTTTGAAATCGGCCAAATCTGATAGGTCCGCGCTCATGAGAATTTTCAATTTTTTCAATACGTCAAATTTGTCTTAATTTTATGTTCAAATCATAGAAATTCAGCCAAAAATACATTATAAATACATCATGGCACTTGTATGATAGTGTAAATATTAGAAAAAGCATCAAAAGAAAAACCCTTTTGAAATTAGCCAAATCTGATAGGTCCGCGCTCATGAGAATTTTCAATTTTTGCAATATGTCAAATTTGTCTTAATTTTGTGTTCAAATCATAGAAATTCAGCCAAAAATACATAATAAATACATCATGGCACTTGTATGACAGTGTAAATATTAGAAAAAGCATCAAAAGCCAAACCCTTTGAAATCGGCCAAATCTGATAGGTCCGCACTCATGAGAATTTTCAATTTTTGCAATACGTCAAATTTGTCTAAATTTTATGTTCAAATCATAGAAATTCAGCCAATAATACATAATAAATACATCATGGCACTTGTATGATAGTGTAAATATTAGAAAAAGCATCAAAAGCAAAACCCTTTAAAATCGACCAAATCTGATAGGTCCGCGCTCATGAGAATTTTCAATTTTTGCAATATGTCAAATTTGTCTTAATTTTGTGTTCAAATCATAGAAATTAAGCCAATAATACATAATAAATACATCATGGCACTTGTATGATAGTGTAAATATTAGAAAAAGCATCAAAAGCAAAACCCTTTAAAATCGACCAAATCTGATAGGTCCGCGCTCATGAGAATTTTCAATTTTTGCAATATGTCAAATTTGTCTTAATTTTGTGTTCAAATCATAGAAATTCAGCCAAAAATACATAATAAATACATCATGGCACTTGTATGATAGTGTAAATATTAGAAAAAGCATCAAAAGCAAAACCCTTTAAAATCGGCCAAATCTGATAGGTCCGCGCTCATGAGAATTTTCAATTTTTGCAATATGTCAAATTTGTCTAAATTTTATGTTCAAATCATAGAAATTCAGCCAATAATACATAATAAATACATCATGGCACTTGTATGATAGTGTAAATATTAGAAAAAGCATCAAAAGCAAAACCCTTTAAAATCGACCAAATCTGATAGGTCCGCGCTCATGAGAATTTTCAATTTTTGCAATATGTCAAATTTGTCTTAATTTTGTGTTCAAATCATAGAAATTCAGCCAAAAATACATAATAAATACATTATGGCACTTGTATGACAGTGTAAATATTAGAAAAAGCATCAAAAGCAAAACCCTTTGAAATGGGCCAAATCTGATAGGTCCGCGCTCATGAGAATTTTCAATTTTTGCAATATGTCAAATTTGTCTTAATTTTGTGTTCAAATCATAGAAATTCAGCCAAAAATACATAATAAATACATCATGGCACTTGTATGACAGTGTAAATATTAGAAAAAGGATCAAAAGCAAAACCCTTTAAAATCGGCCAAATCTGATAGGTCCGCGCTCATGAGAATTTTCAATTTTTGCAATATGTCAAATTTGTCTAAATTTTATGTTCAAATCATAGAAATTCAGCCAATAATACATAATAAATACATCATGGCACTTGTATGATAGTGTAAATATTAGAAAAAGCATCAAAAGCAAAACCTTTAAAATCGACCAAATCTGATAGGTCCGCGCTCATGAGAATTTTCAATTTTTGCAATATGTCAAATTTGTCTTAATTTTGTGTTCAAATCATAGAAATTCAGCCGAAAATACATAATAAATACATTATGGCACTTGTATGACAGTGTAAATATTAGAAAAAGCATCAAAAGCAAAACCCTTGTAAATCGGCCAAATCTGATAGGTCCGCGCTCATGAGAATTTTCAATTTTTGCAATATGTCAAATTTGTCTTAATTTTGTGTTCAAATCATAGAAATTCAGCCAAAAATACATAATAAATACATCATGGCACTTGTATGATAGTGTAAATATTAGAAAAAGCATCAAAAGAAAAACCCTTTTGAAATTAGCCAAATCTGATAGGTCCGCGCTCATGAGAATTTTCAATTTTTGCAATATGTCAAATTTGTCTTAATTTTGTGTTCAAATCATAGAAATTCAGCCAAAAATACATAATAAATACATCATGGCACTTGTATGACAGTGTAAATATTAGAAAAAGCATCAAAAGCAAAACCCTTTAAAATCGGCCAAATCTGATAGGTCCGCGCTCATGAGAATTTTCAATTTTTGCAATACGTCAAATTTGTCTTAATTTTATGTTCAAATCATAGAAATTCAGCCAATAATACATAATAAATACATCATGGCACTTGTATGATAGTGTAAATATTAGAAAAAGCATCAAAAGCAAAACCCTTTAAAATCGACCAAATCTGATAGGTCCGCGCTCATGAGAATTTTCAATTTTTGCAATATGTCAAATTTGTCTTAATTTTGTGTTCAAATCATAGAAATTCAGCCAAAAATACATAATAAATACATCATGGCACTTGTATGACAGTGTAAATATTAGAAAAAGCATTAAAAGCAAAACCCTTTGAAATCGGCCAAATCTGATAGGTCCGCGCTCATGAGAATTTTCAATTTTTGCAATACGTCAAATTTGTCTTAATTTTATGTTCAAATCATAGAAATTAAGCCAAAAATACATAAGAAATACATCATGGCACTTGTATGATAGTGTAAATATTAGAAAAAGCATCAAAAGCAAAACCCTTTAAAATCGGCCAAATCTGATAGGTCCGCGCTCATGAGAATTTTCAATTTTTGCAATATGTCAAATTTGTTTTAATTTTGTGTTCAAATCATAGAAATTTAGCCAAAAATACATGATAAATAAATCATGGACCTAGTATTATAGTGTTAATATTAGAAAAAGCATCAAAAGCAAAACCCTTTGAAATCGGCCAAATCTGATAGGTCCGCGCTCATGAGAATTTTCAATTTTTGCAATACGTCAAATTTGTCTTAATTTTATGTTCAAATCATAGAAATTCAGCCAAAAAAACACATTCAATACACCATGGCACTTGTATGATAGTGTAAATATTAGAAAAAGCATCAAAAGCAAAACCCTTTAAAATCGGCCAAATCTGATAGGTCCGCGCTCATGAGAATTTTCAATTTTTGCAATATGTCAAATTTGTCTAAATTTTATGTTCAAATCATAGAAATTCAGCCAATAATACATAATAAATACATCATGGCACTTGTATGATAGTGTAAATATTAGAAAAAGCATCAAAAGCAAAACCCTTTAAAATCGACCAAATCTGATAGGTCCGCGCTCATGAGAATTTTCAATTTTTGCAATATGTCAAATTTGTCTTAATTTTGTGTTCAAATCATAGAAATTCAGCCGAAAATACATAATAAATACATCATGGCACTTGTATGACAGTGTAAATATTAGAAAAAGCATCAAAAGAAAAACCCTTTTGAAATTAGCGAAATCTGATAGGTCCGCGCTCATGAGAATTTTCAATTTTTGCAATACGTAAAATTTGTCTTAATTTTATGTTCAAATCATAGAAATTCAGCCAATAATACATAATAAATACATCATGGCACTTGTATGATAGTGTAAATATTAGAAAAAGCATCAAAAGCAAAACCCTTTAAAATCGACCAAATCTGATAGGTCCGCGCTCATGAGAATTTTCAATTTTTGCAATATGTCAAATTTGTCTTAATTTTGTGTTCAAATCATAGAAATTCAGCCAAAAATACATAATAAATACATCATGGCACTTGTATGACAGTGTAAATATTAGAAAAAGCATCAAAAGCAAAACCCTTTAAAATCGGCCAAATCTGATAGGTCCGCGCTCATGAGAATTTTCAATTTTTGCAATATGTCAAATTTGTTTTAATTTTGTGTTCAAATCATAGAAATTTAGCCAAAAATAAATGATAAATAAATCATGGACCTAGTATTATAGTGTAAATATTAGAAAAAGCATCAAAAGCAAAACCCTTTGAAATCGGCCAAATCTGATAGGTCCGCGCTCATGAGAATTTTCAATTTTTGCAATACGTCAAATTTGTCTTAATTTTATGTTCAAATCATAGAAATTCAGCCAAAAAAACACATTAAATACATCATGGCACTTGTATGATAGTGTAAATATTAGAAAAAGCATCAAAAGCAAAACCCTTTAAAATCGGCCAAATCTGATAGGTCCGCACTCATGAGAATTTTCAATTTTTGCAATATGTCAAATTTGTCTAAATTTTATGTTCAAATCATAGAAATTCAGCCAATAATACATAATAAATACATCATGGCACTTGTATGATAGTGTAAATATTAGAAAAAGCATCAAAAGCAAAACCCTTTAAAATCGACCAAATCTGATAGGTCCGCGCTCATGAGAATTTTCAATTTTTGCAATATGTCAAATTTGTCTTAATTTTGTGTTCAAATCATAGAAATTCAGCCGAAAATACATAATAAATACATTATGGCACTTGTATGACAGTGTAAATATTAGAAAAAGCATCAAAAGCAAAACCCTTGTAAATCGGCCAAATCTGATAGGTCCGCGCTCATGAGAATTTTCAATTTTTGCAATACGTCAAATTTGTCTTAATTTTATGTTCAAATCATAGAAATTCAGCCAAAAAAACACATTCAATACATCATGGCACTTGTATGATAGTGTAAATATTAGAAAAAGCATCAAAAGCAAAACCCTTTAAAATCGGCCAAATCTGATAGGTCCGCGCTCATGAGAATTTTCAATTTTTGCAATATGTCAAATTTGTCTAAATTTTATGTTCAAATCATAGAAATTCAGCCAATAATACATAATAAATACATCATGGCACTTGTATGATAGTGTAAATATTAGAAAAAGCATCAAAAGCAAAACCCTTTAAAATCGACCAAATCTGATAGGTCCGCGCTCATGAGAATTTTCAATTTTTGCAATATGTCAAATTTGTCTTAATTTTGTGTTCAAATCATAGAAATTCAGCCGAAAATACATAATAAATACATCATGGCACTTGTATGACAGTGTAAATATTAGAAAAAGCATCAAAAGAAAAACCCTTTTGAAATTAGCGAAATCTGATAGGTCCGCGCTCATGAGAATTTTCAATTTTTGCAATACGTAAAATTTGTCTTAATTTTATGTTCAAATCATAGAAATTCAGCCAATAATACATAATAAATACATCATGGCACTTGTATGATAGTGTAAATATTAGAAAAAGCATCAAAAGCAAAACCCTTTAAAATCGACCAAATCTGATAGGTCCGCGCTCATGAGAATTTTCAATTTTTGCAATATGTCAAATTTGTCTTAATTTTGTGTTCAAATCATAGAAATTCAGCCAAAAATACATAATAAATACATCATGGCACTTGTATGACAGTGTAAATATTAGAAAAAGCATCAAAAGCAAAACCCTTTGAAATCAGCCAAATCTGATAGGTCCGCGCTCATGAGAATTTTCAATTTTTGCAATACGTCAAATTTGTCTTAATTTTATGTTCAAATCATAGAAATTAAGCCAAAAATACATAAGAAATACATCATGGCACTTGTATGATAGTGTAAATATTAGAAAAAGCATCAAAAGCAAAACCCTTTAAAATCGGCCAAATCTGATAGGTCCGCGCTCATGAGAATTTTCAATTTTTGCAATATGTCAAATTTGTTTTAATTTTGTGTTCAAATCATAGAAATTTAGCCAAAAATAAATGATAAATAAATCATGGACCTAGTATTATAGTGTAAATATTAGAAAAAGAATCAAAAGCAAAACCCTTTGAAATCGGCCAAATCTGATAGGTCCGCGCTCATGAGAATTTTCAATTTTTGCAATACGTCAAATTTGTCTTAATTTTATGTTCAAATCATAGAAATTCAGCCAAAAAAACACATTAAATACATCATGGCACTTGTATGATAGTGTAAATATTAGAAAAAGCATCAAAAGCAAAACCCTTTAAAATCGGCCAAATCTGATAGGTCCGCACTCATGAGAATTTTCAATTTTTGCAATATGTCAAATTTGTCTAAATTTTATGTTCAAATCATAGAAATTCAGCCAATAATACATAATAAATACATCATGGCACTTGTATGATAGTGTAAATATTAGAAAAAGCATCAAAAGCAAAACCCTTTAAAATCGACCAAATCTGATAGGTCCGCGCTCATGAGAATTTTCAATTTTTGCAATATGTCAAATTTGTCTTAATTTTGTGTTCAAATCATAGAAATTCAGCCGAAAATACATAATAAATACATTATGGCACTTGTATGACAGTGTAAATATTAGAAAAAGCATCAAAAGCAAAACCCTTGTAAATCGGCCAAATCTGATAGGTCCGCGCTCATGAGAATTTTCAATTTTTGCAATATGTCAAATTTGTCTTAATTTTGTGTTCAAATCATAGAAATTCAGCCAAAAATACATAATAAATACATCATGGCACTTGTATGATAGTGTAAATATAAGAAAAAGCATCAAAAGAAAAACCCTTTTGAAATTAGCCAAATCTGATAGGTCCGCGCTCATGAGAATTTTCAATTTTTGCAATATGTCAAATTTGTCTTAATTTTGTGTTCAAATCATAGAAATTCAGCCAAAAATACATAATAAATACATCATGGCACTTGTATGACAGTGTAAATATTAGAAAAAGCATCAAAAGCAAAACCCTTTAAAATCGGCCAAATCTGATAGGTCCGCACTCATGAGAATTTTCAATTTTTGCAATACGTCAAATTTGTCTTAATTTTATGTTCAAATCATAGAAATTCAGCCAATAATACATAATAAATACATCATGGCACTTGTATGATAGTGTAAATATTAGAAAAAGCATCAAAAGCAAAACCCTTTAAAATCGACCAAATCTGATAGGTCCGCGCTCATGAGAATTTTCAATTTTTGCAATATGTCAAATTTGTCTTAATTTTGTGTTCAAATCATAGAAATTCAGCCAAAAATACATAATAAATACATCATGGCACTTGTATGACAGTGTAAATATTAGAAAAAGCATTAAAAGCAAAACCCTTTGAAATCGGCCAAATCTGATAGGTCCGCGCTCATGAGAATTTTCAATTTTTGCAATACGTCAAATTTGTCTTAATTTTATGTTCAAATCATAGAAATTAAGCCAAAAATACATAAGAAATACATCATGGCACTTGTATGATAGTGTAAATATTAGAAAAAGCATCAAAAGCAAAACCCTTTAAAATCGGCCAAATCTGATAGGTCCGCGCTCATGAGAATTTTCAATTTTTGCAATATGTCAAATTTGTTTTAATTTTGTGTTCAAATCATAGAAATTTAGCCAAAAATACATGATAAATAAATCATGGACCTAGTATTATAGTGTTAATATTAGAAAAAGCATCAAAAGCAAAACCCTTTGAAATCGGCCAAATCTGATAGGTCCGCGCTCATGAGAATTTTCAATTTTTGCAATACGTCAAATTTGTCTTAATTTTATGTTCAAATCATAGAAATTCAGCCAATAATACATAATAAATACATCATGGCACTTGTATGATAGTGTAAATATTAGAAAAAGCATCAAAAGCAAAACCCTTTAAAATCGACCAAATCTGATAGGTCCGCGCTCATGAGAATTTTCAATTTTTGCAATATGTCAAATTTGTCTAAATTTTATGTTCAAATCATAGAAATTCAGCCAATAATACATAATAAATACATCATGGCACTTGTATGATAGTGTAAATATTAGAAAAAGCATCAAAAGCAAAACCCTTTAAAATCGACCAAATCTGATAGGTCCGCGCTCATGAGAATTTTCAATTTTTGCAATATGTCAAATTTGTCTTAATTTTGTGTTCAAATCATAGAAATTCAGCCGAAAATACATAATAAATACATTATGGCACTTGTATGACAGTGTAAATATTAGAAAAAGCATCAAAAGCAAAACCCTTGTAAATCGGCCAAATCTGATAGGTCCGCGCTCATGAGAATTTTCAATTTTTGCAATATGTCAAATTTGTCTTAATTTTGTGTTCAAATCATAGAAATTCAGCCAAAAATACATAATAAATACATCATGGCACTTGTATGATAGTGTAAATATAAGAAAAAGCATCAAAAGAAAAACCCTTTTGAAATTAGCCAAATCTGATAGGTCCGCGCTCATGAGAATTTTCAATTTTTGCAATATGTCAAATTTGTCTTAATTTTGTGTTCAAATCATAGAAATTCAGCCAAAAATACATAATAAATACATCATGGCACTTGTATGACAGTGTAAATATTAGAAAAAGCATCAAAAGCAAAACCCTTTAAAATCGGCCAAATCTGATAGGTCCGCACTCATGAGAATTTTCAATTTTTGCAATACGTCAAATTTGTCTTAATTTTATGTTCAAATCATAGAAATTCAGCCAATAATACATAATAAATACATCATGGCACTTGTATGATAGTGTAAATATTAGAAAAAGCATCAAAAGCAAAACCCTTTAAAATCGACCAAATCTGATAGGTCCGCGCTCATGAGAATTTTCAATTTTTGCAATATGTCAAATTTGTCTTAATTTTGTGTTCAAATCATAGAAATTCAGCCAAAAATACATAATAAATACATCATGGCACTTGTATGACAGTGTAAATATTAGAAAAAGCATTAAAAGCAAAACCCTTTGAAATCGGCCAAATCTGATAGGTCCGCGCTCATGAGAATTTTCAATTTTTGCAATACGTCAAATTTGTCTTAATTTTATGTTCAAATCATAGAAATTAAGCCAAAAATACATAATAAATACATCATGGCACTTGTATGATAGTGTAAATATTAGAAAAAGCATCAAAAGCAAAACCCTTTAAAATCGGCCAAATCTGATAGGTCCGCGCTCATGAGAATTTTCAATTTTTGCAATATGTCAAATTTGTTTTAATTTTGTGTTCAAATCATAGAAATTTAGCCAAAAATACATGATAAATAAATCATGGACCTAGTATTATAGTGTTAATATTAGAAAAAGCATCAAAAGCAAAACCCTTTGAAATCGGCCAAATCTGATAGGTCCGCGCTCATGAGAATTTTCAATTTTTGCAATACGTCAAATTTGTCTTAATTTTATGTTCAAATCATAGAAATTCAGCCAATAATACATAATAAATACATCATGGCACTTGTATGATAGTGTAAATATTAGAAAAAGCATCAAAAGCAAAACCCTTTAAAATCGACCAAATCTGATAGGTCCGCGCTCATGAGAATTTTCAATTTTTGCAATATGTCAAATTTGTCTTAATTTTGTGTTCAAATCATAGAAATTCAGCCGAAAATACATAATAAATACATCATGGCACTTGTATGACAGTGTAAATATTAGAAAAAGCATCAAAAGAAAAACCCTTTTGAAATTAGCGAAATCTGATAGGTCCGCGCTCATGAGAATTTTCAATTTTTGCAATACGTAAAATTTGTCTTAATTTTATGTTCAAATCATAGAAATTCAGCCAATAATACATAATAAATACATCATGGCACTTGTATGATAGTGTAAATATTAGAAAAAGCATCAAAAGCAAAACCCTTTAAAATCGACCAAATCTGATAGGTCCGCGCTCATGAGAATTTTCAATTTTTGCAATATGTCAAATTTGTCTTAATTTTGTGTTCAAATCATAGAAATTCAGCCAAAAATACATAATAAATACATCATGGCACTTGTATGACAGTGTAAATATTAGAAAAAGCATCAAAAGCAAAACCCTTTGAAATCAGCCAAATCTGATAGGTCCGCGCTCATGAGAATTTTCAATTTTTGCAATACGTCAAATTTGTCTTAATTTTATGTTCAAATCATAGAAATTAAGCCAAAAATACATAAGAAATACATCATGGCACTTGTATGATAGTGTAAATATTAGAAAAAGCATCAAAAGACAAACCCTTTAAAATCGGCCAAATCTGATAGGTCCGCGCTCATGAGAATTTTCAATTTTTGCAATATGTCAAATTTGTTTTAATTTTGTGTTCAAATCATAGAAATTTAGCCAAAAATACATGATAAATAAATCATGGACCTAGTATTATAGTGTAAATATTAGAAAAAGCATCAAAAGCAAAACCCTTTGAAATCGGCCAAATCTGATAGGTCCGCGCTCATGAGAATTTTCAATTTTTGCAATACGTCAAATTTGTCTTAATTTTATGTTCAAATCATAGAAATTCAGCCAAAAAAACACATTAAATACATCATGGCACTTGTATGATAGTGTAAATATTAGAAAAAGCATCAAAAGCAAAACCCTTTAAAATCGGCCAAATCTGATAGGTCCGCACTCATGAGAATTTTCAATTTTTGCAATATGTCAAATTTGTCTAAATTTTATGTTCAAATCATAGAAATTCAGCCAATAATACATAATAAATACATCATGGCACTTGTATGATAGTGTAAATATTAGAAAAAGCATCAAAAGCAAAACCCTTTAAAATCGACCAAATCTGATATGTCCGCGCTCATGAGAATTTTCAATTTTTGCAATATGTCAAATTTGTCTTAATTTTGTGTTCAAATCATAGAAATTCAGCCGAAAATACATAATAAATACATTATGGCACTTGTATGACAGTGTAAATATTAGAAAAAGCATCAAAAGCAAAACCCTTGTAAATCGGCCAAATCTGATAGGTCCGCGCTCATGAGAATTTTCAATTTTTGCAATATGTCAAATTTGTCTTAATTTTGTGTTCAAATCATAGAAATTCAGCCAAAAATACATAATAAATACATCATGGCACTTGTATGATAGTGTAAATATAAGAAAAAGCATCAAAAGAAAAACCCTTTTGAAATTAGCCAAATCTGATAGGTCCGCGCTCATGAGAATTTTCAATTTTTGCAATATGTCAAATTTGTCTAAATTTTATGTTTAAATCATAGAAATTCAGCCAATAATACACAATAAATACATCATGGCACTTGTATGATAGTGTAAATATTAGAAAAAGCATCAAAAGCAAAACCCTTTAAAATCGACCAAATCTGATAGGTCCGCGCTTATGAGAATTTTCAATTTTTGCAATATGTCAAATTTGTCTTAATTTTGTGTTCAAATCATAGAAATTCAGCCAAAAATATATAATAAATACATTATGGCACTTGTATGACAGTGTAAATATTAGAAAAAGCATCAAAAGAAAAACCCTTTGAAATCGGCCAAATCTGATAGGTCCGCGCTCATGAGAATTTTCAATTTTTGCAATATGTCAAATTTGTCTTAATTTTGTGTTCAAATCATAGAAATTCAGCCAAAAATACATAATAAATACATCATGGCACTTGTATGACAGTGTAAATATTAGAAAAAGCATCAAAAGCAAAACCCTTTAAAATCGGCCAAATCTGATAGGTCCGCGCTCATGAGAATTTTCAATTTTTGCAATACGTTAAATTAGTCTTAATTTTATGTTCAAATCATAGAAATTCAGCCAATAATACCTAATAAATAAATCATGGACCTAGTATTATAGTGTACATATTAGAAAAAGCATCAAAAGCAAAACCCTTTGAAATCGGCCAAATCTGATAGGTCCGCGCTCATGAGAATTTTCAATTTTTGCAATATGTCAAATTTGTCTTAATTTTGTGTTCAAATCATAGAAATTCAGCCAAAAATACATAACAAATACATCATGGCCCTTGTATGATAGTGTAAATATTAGAAAAAGCATCAAAAGCAAAACCCTTTAAAATCGGCCAAATCTGATAGGTCCGCGCTCATGAGAATTTTCAATTTTTGCAATATGTCAAATTTGTCTTAATTTTATGTTTAAATCATAGAAATTCAGCCAATAATACACAATAAATACATTATGGCACTTGTATGATAGTGTAAATATTAGAAAAAGCATCAAAAGCAAAACCCTTTAAAATCGACCAAATCTGATAGGTCCGCGTTCATGAGAATTTTCAATTTTTGCAATATGTCAAATTTGTCTTAATTTTGTGGTCAAATCATAGAAATTCAGCCAAAAATACATAATAAATACATTATGGCACTTGTATGACAGTGTAAATATTAGAAAAAGCATCAAAAGCAAAACCCTTGTAAATCGGCCAAATCTGATAGGTCCGCGCTCATGAGAATTTTCAATTTTTGCAATATGTCAAATTTGTCTTAATTTTGTGTTCAAATCATAGAAATTCAGCCAAAAATACATAATAAATACATCATGGCACTTGTATGATAGTGTAAATATAAGAAAAAGCATCAAAAGAAAAACCCTTTAAAATCGGCCAAATCTGATAGGTCCGCGCTCATGAGAATTTTCAATTTTTGCAATATGTCAAATTTGTCTTAATTTTGTGTTCAAATCATAGAAATTCAGCAAAAATTCATAATAAATACATCATGGCACTTGTATGACAGTGTAAATATTAGAAAAAGCATCAAAAGCAAAACCCTTTAAAATCGGCCAAATCTGATAGGTCCGCGCTCATGAGAATTTTCAATTTTTGCAATACGTCAAATTTGTCTTAATTTTATGTTCAAATCATAGAAATTCAGCCAATAATACATAATAAATACATCATGGCACTTGTATGATAGTGTAAATATTAGAAAAAGCATCAAAAGCAAAACCCTTTAAAATCGACCAAATCTGATAGGTCCGCGCTCATGAGAATTTTCAATTTTTGCAATATGTCAAATTTGTCTTAATTTTGTGTTCAAATCATAGAAATTCAGCCAAAAATACATAATAAATACATCATGGCACTTGTATGACAGTGTAAATATTAGAAAAAGCATTAAAAGCAAAACCCTTTGAAATCGGCTAAATCTGATAGGTCCGCGCTCATGAGAATTTTCAATTTTTGCAATACGTCAAATTTGTCTTAATTTTATGTTCAAATCATAGAAATTAAGCCAAAAATACATAAGAAATACATCATGGCACTTGTATGATAGTGTAAATATTAGAAAAAGCATCAAAAGCAAAACCCTTTAAAATCGGCCAAATCTGATAGGTCCGCGCTCATGAGAATTTTCAATTTTTGCAATATGTCAAATTTGTTTTAATTTTGTGTTCAAATCATAGAAATTTAGCCAAAAATACATGATAAATAAATCATGGACCTAGTATTATAGTGTAAATATTAGAAAAAGCATCAAAAGCAAAACCCTTTGAAATCGGCCAAATCTGATAGGTCCGCGCTCTTGAGAATTTTCAATTTTTGCAATACGACAAATTTGCTTTAATTTTGTGTTCAAATCATAGAAATTCAGCCAAAAAAACACATTAAATACATCATGGCACTTGTATGATAGTGTAAATATTAGAAAAAGCATCAAAAGCAAAACCCTTGTAAATCGGCCAAATCTGATAGGTCCGCGCTCATGAGAATTTTCAATTTTTGCAATATGTCAAATTTGTCTAAATTTTATGTTCAAATCATAGAAATTCAGCCAATAATACATAATAAATACATCATGGCACTTGTATGATAGTGTAAATATTAGAAAAAGCATCAAAAGCAAAACCCTTTAAAATCGACCAAATCTGATAGGTCCGCGCTCATGAGAATTTTCAATTTTTGCAATATGTCAAATTTGTCTTAATTTTGTGTTCAAATCATAGAAATTCAGCCGAAAATACATAATAAATACATTATGGCACTTGTATGACAGTGTAAATATTAGAAAAAGCATCAAAAGAAAAACCCTTTTGAAATTAGCCAAATCTGATAGGTCCGCGCTCATGAGAATTTTCAATTTTTGCAATACGTCAAATTTGTCTTAATTTTATGTTCAAATCATAGAAATTCAGCCAATAATACATAATAAATACATCATGGCACTTGTATGATAGTGTAAATATTAGAAAAAGCATCAAAAGCAAAACCCTTTAAAATCGACCAAATCTGATAGGTCCGCGCTCATGAGAATTTTCAATTTTTGCAATATGTCAAATTTGTTTTAATTTTGTGTTCAAATCATAGAAATTCAGCCAAAAATACATAATAAATACATCATGGCACTTGTATGACAGTGTAAATATTAGAAAAAGCATTAAAAGCAAAACCCTTTAAAATCGGCCAAATCTGATAGGTCCGCGCTCATGAGAATTTTCAATTTTTGCAATACGTCAAATTTGTCTTAATTTTATGTTCAAATCATAGAAATTTAGCCACAAATACATGATAAATAAATCATGGACCTAGTATTATAGTGTAAATATTAGAAAAAGCATCAAAAGCAAAACCCTTTGAAATCGGCCAAATCTGATAGGTCCGCGCTCTTGAGAATTTTCAATTTTTGCAATACGACAAATTTGCTTTAATTTTGTGTTCAAATCATAGAAATTCAGCCAAAAAAACACATTAAATACATCATGGCACTTGTATGATAGTGTAAATATTAGAAAAAGCATCAAAAGCAAAACCCTTTAAAATCGGCCAAATCTGATAGGTCCGCGCTCATGAGAATTTTCAATTTTTGCAATATGTCAAATTTGTCTAAATTTTATGTTCAAATCATAGAAATTCAGCCAATAATACATAATAAATACATCATGGCCCTTGTATGATAGTGTAAATATTAGAAAAAGCATCAAAAGCAAAACCCTTTAAAATCGACCAAATCTGATAGGTCCGCGCTCATGAGAATTTTCAATTTTTGCAATATGTCAAATTTGTCTTAATTTTGTATTCAAATCATAGAAATTCAGCCGAAAATACATAATAAATACATTATGGCACTTGTATGACAGTGTAAATATTAGAAAAAGCATCAAAAGAAAAACCCTTTTGAAATTAGCCAAATCTGATAGGTCCGCGCTCATGAGAATTTTCAATTTTTGCAATACGTCAAATTTGTCTTAATTTTATGTTCAAATCATAGAAATTCAGCCAATAATACATAATAAATACATCATGGCACTTGTATGATAGTGTAAATATTAGAAAAAGCATCAAAAGCAAAACCCTTTAAAATCGACCAAATCTGATAGGTCCGCGCTCATGAGAATTTTCAATTTTTGCAATATGTCAAATTTGTCTTAATTTTGTGTTCAAATCATAGAAATTCAGCCAAAAATACATAATAAATACATCATGGCACTTGTATGACAGTGTAAATATTAGAAAAAGCATCAAAAGCAAAACCCTTTGAAATCGGCCAAATCTGATAGGTCCGCGCTCATGAGAATTTTCAATTTTTGCAATACGTCAAATTTGTCTTAATTTTATGTTCAAATCATAGAAATTAAGCCAAAAATACATAAGAAATACATCATGGCACTTGTATGATAGTGTAAATATTAGAAAAAGCATCAAAAGCAAAACCCTTTAAAATCGGCCAAATCTGATAGGTCCGCGCTCATGAGAATTTTCAATTTTTGCAATATGTCAAATTTGTTTTAATTTTGTGTTCAAATCATAGAAATTTAGCCAAAAATACATGATAAATAAATCATGGACCTAGTATCATAGTGTAAATATTAGAAAAAGCATCAAAAGCAAAACCCTTTGAAATCGGCCAAATCTGATAGGTCCGCGCTCATGAGAATTTTCAATTTTTGCAATACGTAAAATTTGTCTTAATTTTATGTTCAAATCATAGAAATTCAGCCAAAAAAACACATTAAATACATCATGGCACTTGTATGATAGTGTAAATATTAGAAAAAGCATCAAAAGCAAAACCCTTTAAAATCGGCCAAATCTGATAGGTCCGCGCTCATGAGAATTTTCAATTTTTGCAATATGTCAAATTTGTCTAAATTTTATGTTCAAATCATAGAAATTCAGCCAATAATACATAATAAATACATCATGGCACTTGTATGATAGTGTAAATATTAGAAAAAGCATCAAAAGCAAAACCCTTTAAAATCGACCAAATCTGATAGGTCCGCGCTCATGAGAATTTTCAATTTTTGCAATATGTAAAATTTGTCTTAATTTTGTGTTCAAATCATAGAAATTCAGCCAAAAATACATAATAAATACATCATGGCCCTTGTATGATAGTGTAAATATTAGAAAAAGCATCAAAAGCAAAACCCTTTAAAATCGACCAAATCTGATAGGTCCGCGCTCATGAGAATTTTCAATTTTTGCAATACGTCAAATTTGTCTTAATTTTATGTTCAAATCATAGAAATTCAGCCAATAATACATAATAAATAAATCATGGACCTAGTATTATAGTGTACATATTAGAAAAAGCATCAAAAGCAAAACCCTTTGAAATCGGCCAAATCTGATAGGTCCGCGCTCATGAGAATTTTCAATTTTTGCAATATGTCAAATTTGTTTTAATTTTGTGTTCAAATCATAGAAATTTAGCCAAAAATACATGATAAATAAATCATGGACCTAGTATTATAGTGTAAATATTAGAAAAAGCATCAAAAGCAAAACCCTTTGAAATCGGCCAAATCTGATAGGTCCGCGCTCATGAGAATTTTCAATTTTTGCAATACGTAAAATTTGTCTTAATTTTATGTTCAAATCATAGAAATTCAGCCAAAAAAACACATTAAATACATCATGGCACTTGTATGATAGTGTAAATATTAGAAAAAGCATCAAAAGCAAAACCCTTTAAAATCGGCCAAATCTGATAGGTCCGCGCTCATGAGAATTTTCAATTTTTGCAATATGTCAAATTTGTCTAAATTTTATGTTCAAATCATAGAAATTCAGCCAATAATACATAATAAATACATCATGGCACTTGTATGATAGTGTAAATATTAGAAAAAGCATCAAAAGCAAAACCCTTTAAAATCGACCAAATCTGATAGGTCCGCGCTCATGAGAATTTTCAATTTTTGCAATATGTAAAATTTGTCTTAATTTTGTGTTCAAATCATAGAAATTCAGCCAAAAATACATAATAAATACATCATGGCCCTTGTATGATAGTGTAAATATTAGAAAAAGCATCAAAAGCAAAACCCTTTAAAATCGACCAAATCTGATAGGTCCGCGCTCATGAGAATGTTCAATTTTTGCAATACGTCAAATTTGTCTTAATTTTGTGTTCAAATCATAGAAATTCAGCCAAAAATACATAATAAATACATCATGGCACTTGTATGACAGTGTAAATATTAGAAAAAGCATCAAAAGCAAAACCCCTTAAAATCGGCCAAATCTGATAGGTCCGCGCTCATGAGAATGTTCAATTTTTGCAATACGTCAAATTTGTCTTAATTTTATGTTCAAATCATAGAAATTCAGCCAAAAATACATAATAAATACATCATGGCACTTGTATGATAGTGTAAATATTAGAAAAAGCATCAAAAGCAAAACCCTTTAAAATCGACCAAATCTGATAGGTCCGCGCTTATGAGAATTTTCAATTTTTGCAATATGTCAAATTTGTCTTAATTTTGTGGTCAAATCATAGAAATTCAGCCAAAAATACATAATAAATACATTATGGCACTTGTATGACAGTGTAAATATTAGAAAAAGCATCAAAAGCAAAACCCTTTGAAATCGGCCAAATCTGATAGGTCCGCGCTCATGAGAATTTTCAATTTTTGCAATATGTCAAATTTGTCTTAATTTTGTGTTCAAATCATAGAAATTCAGCCAAAAATACATAACAAATACATCATGGCCCTTGTATGATAGTGTAAATATTAGAAAAAGCATCAAAAGCAAAACCCTTTAAAATCGGCCAAATCTGATAGGTCCGCGCTCATGAGAATTTTCAATTTTTGCAATATGTCAAATTTGTCTTAATTTTATGTTTAAATCATAGAAATTCAGCCAATAATACACAATAAATACATTATGGCACTTGTATGATAGTGTAAATATTAGAAAAAGCATCAAAAGCAAAACCCTTTAAAATCGACCAAATCTGATAGGTCCGCGTTCATGAGAATTTTCAATTTTTGCAATATGTCAAATTTGTCTTAATTTTGTGGTCAAATCATAGAAATTCAGCCAAAAATACATAATAAATACATTATGGCACTTGTATGACAGTGTAAATATTAGAAAAAGCATCAAAAGCAAAACCCTTGTAAATCGGCCAAATCTGATAGGTCCGCGCTCATGAGAATTTTCAATTTTTGCAATATGTCAAATTTGTCTTAATATTGTGTTCAAATCATAGAAATTCAGCCAAAAATACATAATAAATACATCATGGCACTTGTATGATAGTGTAAATATAAGAAAAAGCATCAAAAGAAAAACCCTTTAAAATCGGCCAAATCTGATAGGTCCGCGCTCATGAGAATTTTCAATTTTTGCAATATGTCAAATTTGTCTTAATTTTGTGTTCAAATCATAGAAATTCAGCCAAAAATACATAATAAATACATCATGGCACTTGTATGACAGTGTAAATATTAGAAAAAGCATCAAAAGCAAAACCCTTTAAAATCGGCCAAATCTGATAGGTCCGCGCTCATGAGAATTTTCAATTTTTGCAATACGTCAAATTTGTCTTAATTTTATGTTCAAATCATAGAAATTCAGCCAATAATACATAATAAATACATCATGGCACTTGTATGATAGTGTAAATATTAGAAAAAGCATCAAAAGCAAAACCCTTTAAAATCGACCAAATCTGATAGGTCCGCGCTCATGAGAATTTTCAATTTTTGCAATATGTCAAATTTGTCTTAATTTTGTGTTCAAATCATAGAAATTCAGCCAAAAATACATAATAAATACATCATGGCACTTGTATGATAGTGTAAATATTAGAAAAAGCATCAAAAGCAAAACCCTTTGAAATGGGCCAAATCTGATAGGTCCGCACTCATTAGAATTTTCAATTTTTGCAAGTTGTCAAATTTTTCTTAATTTTATGTTCAAATCAAAGAAATTCAGCCAACCATACATAATAAATAAATCATGGACCTAGTATTATAGTGTAAATATTAGAAAAAGCATCAAAAGCAAAACCCTTTGAAATCGGCCAAATCTGATAGGTCCGCGCTCATGAGAATTTTCAATTTTTGCAATATGTCAAATTTGTCTTAATTTTATGTTCAAATCATAGAAATTCAGCCAAAAATACATAATAAATACATCATGGCACTTGTATGATAGTGTTAATATTAGAAAAAGCATCAAAAGCAAAACCCTTTAAAATCGGCCAAATCTGATAGGTCCGCGCTCATGAGAATTTCCAATTTTTGCAATATGTCAAATTTGTCTTAATTTTGTGTTCAAATCATAGAAATTCAGCCAAAAATACATAATAAATACATCATGGCACTTGTATGACAGTGTAAATATTAGAAAAAGCATCAAAAGCAAAACCCTTTAAAATCGGCCAAATCTGATAGGTCCGCGCTCATGAGAATTTTCAATTTTTGCAATATGTCAAATTTGTCTTAATTTTATATTCAAATCATAGAAATTCAGCCAAAAATACATAATAAATACATAATCGCACTTGTATGACAGTGTAAATATTAGAAAAAGCATCAAAAGCAAAACCCTTTGAAATCGGCCAAATCTGATAGGTCCGCGCTCATGAGAATTTTCAATTTTTGCAATATGTCAAATTTGTCTTAATTTTATGTTCAAATCATAGAAATTCAGCCAAAAATACATAATAAATACATCATGGCACTTGTATGATAGTGTTAATATTAGAAAAAGCATCAAAAGCAAAACCCTTTAAAATCGGCCAAATCTGATAGGTCCGCGCTCATGAGAATTTCCAATTTTTGCAATATGTCAAATTTGTCTTAATTTTGTGTTCAAATCATAGAAATTCAGCCAAAAATACATAATAAATACATCATGGCACTTGTATGACAGTGTAAATATTAGAAAAAGCATCAAAAGCAAAACCCTTTGAAATGGGCCAAATCTGATAGGTCCGCACTCATTAGAATTTTCAATTTTTGCAATATGTCAAATTTTTCTTAATTTTATGTTCAAATCAAAGAAATTCAGCCAACCATACATAATAAATAAATCATGGACCTAGTATTATAGTGTAAATATTAGAAAAAGCATCAAAAGCAAAACCCTTTGAAATCGGCCAAATCTGATAGGTCCGCGCTCATGAGAATTTTCAATTTTTGCAATATGTCAAATTTGTCTTAATTTTATGTTCAAATCATAGAAATTCAGCCAAAAATACATAATAAATACATCATGGCACTTGTATGATAGTGTTAATATTAGAAAAAGCATCAAAAGCAAAACCCTTAAAATCGGCCAAATCTGATAGGTCCGCGCTCATGAGAATTTTCAATTTTTGCAATATGTCAAATTTGTCTTAATTTTGTGTTCAAATCATAGAAATTCAGCCAAAAATACATAATAAATACATCATGGCACTTGTATGACAGTGTAAATATTAGAAAAAGCATCAAAAGCAAAACCCTTTGAAATGGGCCAAATCTGATAGGTCCGCACTCATGAGAATTTTCAATTTTTGCAATATGTCAAATTTTTCTTAATTTTATGTTCAAATCAAAGAAATTCAGCCAACCATACATAATAAATAAATCATGGACCTAGTATTATAGTGTAAATATTAGAAAAAGCATCAAAAGCAAAACCCTTTGAAATCGGCCAAATCTGATAGGTCCGCGCTCATGAGAATTTTCAATTTTTGCAATACGTCAAATTTGTCTTAATTTTGTGTTCAAATCATAGAAATTCAGCCAATAATACATAATAAATACATCATGGCACTTGTATGATAGTGTAAATATTAGAAAAAGCATCAAAAGCAAAACCCTTTAAAATCGGCCAAATCTGATAGGTCCGCGCTCATGAGAATTTTCAATTTTTGCAATATGTCAAATTTGTCTTAATTTTGTGTTCAAATCATAGAAATTCAGCATAAAATACATGATAAATAAATCATGGACCTAGTATTATAGTGTAAATATTAGAAAAAGCATCAAAAGCAAAACCCTTTGAAATCGGCCAAATCTGATAGGTCCGCGCTCATGAGAATTTTCAATTTTTGCAATACGTCAAATTTGTCTTAATTTTATGTTCAAATCATAGAAATTCAGCCAAAAATACATAATAAATACATCATGGCACTTGTATGATAGTGTAAATAGTAGAAAAAGCATCAAAAGCAAAACCCTTAAAATCGGCCAAATCTGATAGGTCCGCGCTCATGAGAATTTTCAATTTTTGCAATATGTCAAATTTGTCTTAATTTTGTGTTCAAATCATAGAAATTCAGCCAAAAATACATAATAAATACATCATGGACCTTGTATGACAGTGTAAATATTAGAAAAAGCATCAAAAGCAAAACCCTTTGAAATGGGCCAAATCTGATAGGTCCGCACTCATGAGAATTTTCAATTTTTGCAATATGTCAAATTTTTCTTAATTTTATGTTCAAATCAAAGAAATTCAGCCAACCATACATAATAAATAAATCATGGCACTTGTATGATAGTGTAAATATAAGAAAAAGCATCAAAAGCAAAACCCTTTAAAATCGGCCAAATCTGATAGGTCCGCGCTCATGAGAATTTTCAATTTTTGCAATATGTCATATTTGTCTTAATTTTATGTTCAAATCATAGAAATTCAGCCAAAAATACATAATAAATAAATCATGGACCTAGTATTATAGTGTAAATATTAGAAAAAGCATTAAAAGCAAAACCCTTAAATATCGGCCAAATCTGATAGGTCCGCGCTCATGAGAATTTTCAATTTTTGCAATACGTCAAATTTGTCTTAATTTTATGTTCAAAACATAGAATATCAGCCAAAAATACATAATAAATACATCATGGCACTTGTATTATAGTGTAAATATTAGAAAAAGCATCAAAAGCAAAACCCTTTGAAATCGGCCAAATCTGATAGGTCCGCGCTCATGAGAATTTTCAATTTTTGCAATATGTCAAATTTGTCTTAATTTTATGTTCAAATCATAGAAATTCAGCCAAAAATACATAATAAATACATCATGGCACTTGTATGATAGTGTAAATATTAGAAAAAGCATCAAAAGCAAAACCCTTTAAAATCGGCCAAATCTGATAGGTCCGCGCTCATGAGAATTTCCAATTTTTGCAATATGTCAAATTTGTCTTAATTTTGTGTTCAAATCATAGAAATTCAGCCAAAAATACATAATAAATACATCATGGCACTTGTATGACAGTGTAAATATTAGAAAAAGCATCAAAAGCAAAACCCTTTAAAATCGGCCAAATCTGATAGGTCCGCGCTCATGAGAATTTTCAATTTTTGCAATATGTCAAATTTGTCTTAATTTTATATTCAAATCATAGAAATTCAGCCAAAAATACATAATAAATACATAATCGCACTTGTATGACAGTGTAAATATTAGAAAAAGCATCAAAAGCAAAACCCTTTAAAATCGACCAAATCTGATAGGTCCGCGCTCATGAGAATTTTCAATTTTTGCAATATGTCAAATTTGTCTTAATTTTATGTTCAAATCATAGAAATTCAGCCAAAAATACATAATAAATACATCATGGCACTTGTATGATAGTGTTAATATTAGAAAAAGCATCAAAAGCAAAACCCTTAAAATCGGCCAAATCTGATAGGTCCGCGCTCATGAGAATTTTCAATTTTTGCAATATGTCAAATTTGTCTTAATTTTGTGTTCAAATCATAGAAATTCAGCCAAAAATACATAATAAATACATCATGGCACTTGTATGACAGTGTAAATATTAGAAAAAGCATCAAAAGCAAAACCCTTTGAAATGGGCCAAATCTGATAGGTCCGCACTCATGAGAATTTTCAATTTTTGCAATATGTCAAATTTTTCTTAATTTTATGTTCAAATCAAAGAAATTCAGCCAACCATACATAATAAATAAATCATGGACCTAGTATTATAGTGTAAATATTAGAAAAAGCATCAAAAGCAAAACCCTTTGAAATCGGCCAAATCTGATAGGTCCGCGCTCATGAGAATTTTCAATTTTTGCAATACGTCAAATTTGTCTTAATTTTGTGTTCAAATCATAGAAATTCAGCCAATAATACATAATAAATACATCATGGCACTTGTATGATAGTGTAAATATTAGAAAAAGCATCAAAAGCAAAACCCTTTAAAATCGGCCAAATCTGATAGGTCCGCGCTCATGAGAATTTTCAATTTTTGCAATATGTCAAATTTGTCTTAATTTTGTGTTCAAATCATAGAAATTCAGCATAAAATACATGATAAATAAATAATGGACCTAGTATTATAGTGTAAATATTAGAAAAAGCATCAAAAGCAAAACCCTTTGAAATCGGCCAAATCTGATAGGTCCGCGCTCATGAGAATTTTCAATTTTTGCAATACGTCAAATTTGTCTTAATTTTATGTTCAAATCATAGAAATTCAGCCAAAAATACATAATAAATACATCATGGCACTTGTATGATAGTGTAAATAGTAGAAAAAGCATCAAAAGCAAAACCCTTAAAATCGGCCAAATCTGATAGGTCCGCGCTCATGAGAATTTTCAATTTTTGCAATATGTCAAATTTGTCTTAATTTTGTGTTCAAATCATAGAAATTCAGCCAAAAATACATAATAAATACATCATGGACCTTGTATGACAGTGTAAATATTAGAAAAAGCATCAAAAGCAAAACCCTTTGAAATGGGCCAAATCTGATAGGTCCGCACTCATGAGAATTTTCAATTTTTGCAATATGTCAAATTTTTCTTAATTTTATGTTCAAATCAAAGAAATTCAGCCAACCATACATAATAAATAAATCATGGCACTTGTATGATAGTGTAAATATAAGAAAAAGCATCAAAAGCAAAACCCTTTAAAATCGGCCAAATCTGATAGGTCCGCGCTCATGAGAATTTTCAATTTTTGCAATATGTCAAATTTGTCTTAATTTTATGTTCAAATCATAGAAATTCAGCCAAAAATACATAATAAATAAATCATGGACCTAGTATTATAGTGTAAATATTAGAAAAAGCATTAAAAGCAAAACCCTTAAATATCGGCCAAATCTGATAGGTCCGCGCTCATGAGAATTTTCAATTTTTGCAATACGTCAAATTTGTCTTAATTTTATGTTCAAAACATAGAATATCAGCCAAAAATACATAATAAATACATCATGGCACTTGTATTATAGTGTAAATATTAGAAAAAGCATCAAAAGCAAAACCCTTTGAAATCGGCCAAATCTGATAGGTCCGCGCTCATGAGAATTTTCAATTTTTGCAATATGTAAAATTTGTCTTAATTTTATGTTCAAATCATAGAAATTCAGCCAAAAATACATAATAAATAAATCATGGACCTAGTATTATAGTGTAAATATTAGAAAAAGCATCAAAAGCAAAACCCTTAAATATCGGCCAAATCTGATAGGTCCGCGCTCATGAGAATTTTCAATTTTTGCAATATGTAAAATTTGTCTAAATTTTATGTTTAAATCATAGAAATTCAGCCAAAAATACATAATAAATACATCATGGCCCTAGTATGATAGTATAAATATTAGAAAAAGCATCAAAAGCAAAACCCTTTGAAATCGGCCAAATCTGATAGGTCCGCGCTCATGAGATTGTTCAATTTTTGCAATATGTCAAATTTGTCTTAATTTTATGTTTAAATCATAGAAATTCAGCCAAAAATACATCATAAATACATCATGGACCTAGTATTATAGTGTAAATATTAGAAAAAGCATCAAAAGCAAAACCCTTTGAAATCGGCCAAATCTGATGGGTCCGCGCTCATGAGAATTTTCAATATTTGCAATACGTAAAATTTGTCTTTATTTTATGTTCAAATCATAGAATATCAGCCAAAAATACATAATAAATACATCATGGCACTTGTATTATAGTGTAAATATTAGAAAAAGCATCAAAAGCAAAACCCTTTGAAATCGGCCAAATCTGATAGGTCCGCGCTCATGAGAATTTTCAATTTTTGCAATATGTCAAATTTGTCTTAATTTTATGTTCAAATCATAGAAATTCAGCCAAAAATACATAATAAAAAAATCATGGACCTAGTATTATAGTGTAACTATTAGAAAAAGCATCAAAAGCAAAACCCTTTAAAATCGGCCAAATCTGATAGGTCCGCGCTCATGAGATTGTTCAATTTTTGCAATACGTCAAATTTGTCTTAATTTTATGTTCAAATCATAGAAATTCAGCAAAAAATACATAATAAATACATCATGGCACTTGCATGATAGTGTAAATATTAGAAAAAGCATCAAAAGCAAAACCCTTTGAAATCGGCCAAATCTGATAGGTCCGCGCTCATGAGAATTTTCAATTTTTGCAATATGTCAAATTTGTCTTAATTTTATGTTTAAATCATAGAAATTCAGCCAAAAATACATAATAAATACATCATGGCACTTGTATGATAGTGTAAATATTAGAAAAAGCATCAAAAGCAAAACCCTTTGAAATCGGCCAAATCTGATAGGTCCGCGCTCATGAGATTGTTCAATTTTGGCAATACGTCAAATTTGTCTTAATTTTATGTTCAAATCATAGAAATTCAGCCAAAAATACATAATAAATGCATCATGGACCTAGTATTATAGTGTAAATATTAGAAAAAGCATCAAAAGCAAAACCCTTTGAAATCGGCCAAATCTGATGGGTCCGCGCTCATGAGAATTTTCAATTTTTGCAATACGTCAAATTTGTCTTAATTTTATGTTCAAATCATAGAATATCAGCCAAAAATACATAATAAATACATCATGGCACTTGTATTATAGTGTAAATATTAGAAAAAGCATCAAAAGCAAAACCCTTTGAAATCGGCCAAATCTGATAGGTCCGCGCTCATGAGAATTTTCAATTTTTGCAATATGTCAAATTTGTCTTAATTTTATGTTCAAATCATAGAAATTCAGCCAAAAATACATAATAAATAAATCATGGACCTAGTATTATAGTGTAAATATTAGAAAAAGCATCAAAAGCAAAACCCTTAAATATCGGCCAAATCTGATAGGTCCGCGCTCATGAGATTGTTCAATTCTTGCAATACGTCAAATTTGTCTTAATTTTATGTTCAAATCATAGAAATTCAGAAAAAAATACATAATAAATACATCATGGCACTTGTATGATAGTGTAAATATTAGAAAAAGTATCAAAAGCATAACCCTTTAAAATCGGCCAAATCTGATAGGTCCGCGCTCATGAGAATGTTCAATTTTTGTAATATGTCAAACTTGTCTTAATTTTATGTTCAAATCATAGAATATCAGCCAAAAATACATAATAAATACATCATGGCACTTGTATGATAGTGTAAATATTAGAAAAAGCATCAAAAGCAAAACCCTTTGAAATCAGCCAAATCTGATAGGTCCGCGCTCATGAGAATTTTCAATTTTTGCAATATGTCAAATTTGTCTTAATTTTATGTTCAAATCATAGAAATTCAGCCAAAAATACATAATAAATAAATCATGGACCTAGTATTATAGTGTAAATATTAGAAAAAGCATCAAAAGAAAAACCCTTTAAAATCGGCCAAACCTGATAGGTCCGCGCTCATGAGAATTTTCAATTTTTGCAATATGTAAAATTTGTCTTAATTTTATGTTCAAATCATAGAAATTTAGCCAAAAATACATAATAAATACATCATGGACCTAGTATTATAGTGTAAATATTAGAAAAAGCATCAAAAGCAAAACCCTTTAAAATCGGTCAAATCTGATAGGTCCGCGCTCATGAGAATTTTCAATTTTTGCAATATGTCAAATTTGTCTTAATTTTATGTTTAAATCATAGAAATTCAGCCAAAAATACATAATAAATACATCATGGCACTTGTATGATAGTGTAAATATTAGAAAAAGCATCAAAAGCAAAACCCTTTGAAATCGGCCAAATCTGATAGGTCCGCGCTCATGAGAATTTTCAATTTTTGTAATATGTCAAATTTGTCTTAATTTTATGTTCAAATCATAGAATATCAGCCAAAAATACATAATAAATACATCATGGCACTTGTATGATAGTGTAAATATTAGAAAAAGTATCAAAAGCATAACCCTTTGAAATCGGCCAAATCTGATAGGTCCGCGCTCATGAGAATTTTCAATTTTTGTAATATGTCAAATTTGTCTTAATTTTATGTTCAAATCATAGAAATTCAGCCAAAAATACATAATAAATACATCATGGACCTAGTATTATAGTGTAAATATTAGAAAAAGCATCAAAAGCAAAACCCTTTGAAATCGGCCAAATCTGATAGGTCCGCGCTCATGAGATTGTTCAATTTTTGCAATACGTCAAATTTGTCTTAATTTTATGTTCAAATCATAGAAATTCAGCCAAAAATACATCATAAATACATCATGGCACTTGTAATATAGTGTAAATATTAGAAAAAGCATCAAAAGCAAAACCCTTTGAAATCGGCCAAATCTGATGGGTCCGCGCTCATGAGAATTTTCAATTTTTGCAATACGTCAAATTTGTCTTAATTTTATGTTCAAATCATAGAATATCAGCCAAAAATACATAATAAATACATCATGGCACTTGTATTATAGTGTAAATATTAGAAAAAGCATCAAAAGCAAAACCCTTTGAAATCGGCCAAATCTGATAGGTCCGCGCTCATGAGAATTTTCAATTTTTGCAATATGTCAAATTTGTCTTAATTTTATGTTCAAATCATAGAAATTCAGCCAAAAATACATAATAAATAAATCATGGACCTAGTATTATAGTGTAAATATTAGAAAAAGCATCAAAAGCAAAACCCTTTGAAATCGGCCAAATCTGATAGGTCCGCGCTCATGAGATTGTTCAATTTTTGCAATACGTCAAATTTGTCTTAATTTTATGTTCAAATCATAGAAATTCAGAAAAAAATACATAATAAATACATCATGGCACTTGCATGATAGTGTAAATATTAGAAAAAGCATCAAAAGCAAAACCCTTTGAAATCGGCCAAATCTGATAGGTCCGCGCTCATGAGAATTTTCAATTTTTGCAATATGTCAAATTTGTCTTAATTTTGTGTTCAAATCATAGAAATTCAGCCAAAAATACATAATAAATACATCATGGCACTTGTATGACAGTGTAAATATTAGAAAAAGCATCAAAAGCAAAACCCTTTAAAATCGGCCAAATCTGATAGGTCCGCGCTCATGAGAATTTTCAATTTTTGCAATATGTCAAATTTGTCTTAATTTTATGTTCAAATCATAGAAATTCAGCCAAAAATACATAATAAATACATAATCGCACTTGTATGACAGTGTAAATATTAGAAAAAGCATCAAAAGCAAAACCCTTTAAAATCGACCAAATCTGATAGGTCCGCGCTCATGAGAATTTTCAATTTTTGCAATATGTCAAATTTGTCTTAATTTTATGTTCAAATCATAGAAATTCAGCCAAAAATACATAATAAATACATCATGGCACTTGTATGATAGTGTAAATATTAGAAAAAGCATCAAAAGCAAAACCCTTAAAATCGGCCAAATCTGATAGGTCCGCGCTCATGAGAATTTTCAATTTTTGCAATATGTCAAATTTGTCTTAATTTTGTGTTCAAATCATAGAAATTCAGCCAAAAATACATAATAAATACATCATGGCACTTGTATGACAGTGTAAATATTAGAAAAAGCATCAAAAGCAAAACCCTTTGAAATGGGCCAAATCTGATAGGTCCGCACTCATTAGAATTTTCAATTTTTGCAATATGTCAAATTTGTCTTAATTTTATGTTCAAATCATAGAAATTCAGCCAAAAATACATAATAAATACATCATGGAACTTGTATGATAGTGTAAATATTAGAAAAAGTATCAAAAGCAAAACCCTTTGAAATCGGCCAAATCTGATAGGTCCGCGCTCATGAGAATTTTCAATTTTTGCAATATGTCAAATTTGTCTTAATTTTGTGTTCAAATCATAGAAATGCGGCCAAAAATACATAATAAATACATCATGGCACTTGTATGATAGTGTAAATATTAGAAAAAGTATCAAAAGCATAACCCTTTAAAATCGGCCAAATCTGATAGGTCCGCGCTCATGAGAATTTTCAATTTTTGCAATATGTAAAATTTGTCTTAATTTTATGTTCAAATCATAGAAATTCAGCCAAAAATACATAATAAATACATCATGGCACTTGTATGATAGTGTAAATATTAGAAAAAGCATCAAAAGCAAAACGCTTTGAAATCGGCCAAATCTGATAGGTCCGCGCTCATGAGAATTTTCAATTTTTGCAATATGTCAAATTTGTCTTAATTTTATGTTCAAATCATAGAAATTCAGCCAAAAATACATAATAAATACATCATGGCACTTGTATGATAGTGTAAATATTAGAAAAAGCATCAAAAGCAAAACCCTTTGAAATCGGCCAAATCTGATAGGTCCGCGCTCATGAGAATTTTCAATTTTTGCAATATGTCAAATTTGTCTTAATTTTGTGTTCAAATCATAGAAATTCAGCCAAAAATACATAATAAATACATCATGGACCTAGTATTATAGTGTAAATATTAGAAAAAGCATCAAAAGCAAAACCCTTTGAAATGGGCCAAATCTGATAGGTCCGCACTCATGAGAATTTTCAATTTTTGCAATATGTCAAATTTTTCTTAATTTTATGTTCAAATCAAAGAAATTCAGCCAACCATACATAATAAATAAATCATGGCACTTGTATGATAGTGTAAATATAAGAAAAAGCATCAAAAGCAAAACCCTTTAAAATCAACCAAATCTGATAGGTCCGCGCTCATGAGAATTTTCAATTTTTGCAATATGTAAAATTTGTCTTAATTTTATGTTCAAATCATAGAAATTCAGCCAAAAATACATAATAAATAAATCATGGACCTAGTATTATAGTGTAAATATTAGAAAAAGCATCAAAAGCAAAACCCTTAAATATCGGCCAAATCTGATAGGTCCGCGCTCATGAGAATTTTCAATTTTTGCAATATGTAAAATTTGTCTAAATTTTATGTTTAAATCATAGAAATTCAGCCAAAAATACATAATAAATACATCATGGCCCTTGTATGATAGTATACATATTAGAAAAAGCATCAAAAGCAAAACCCTTTGAAATCGGCCAAATCTGATAGGTCCGCGCTCATGAGATTGTTCAATTTTTGCAATACGTCAAATTTGTCTTAATTTTGTGTTCAAATCATAGAAATTCAGCCAAAAATACATAATAAATACATCATGGCACTTGTATGATAGTGTAAATATTAGAAAAAGCATCAAAAGCAAAACCCTTTGAAATCGGCCAAATCTGATAGGTCCGCGCTCATGAGAATTTTCAATTTTTGCAATATGTCAAATTTGTCTTAATTTTATGTTTAAATCATAGAAATTCAGCCAAAAATACATCATAAATACATCATGGACCTAGTATTATAGTGTAAATATTAGAAAAAGCATCAAAAGCAAAACCCTTTGAAATCGGCCAAATCTGATGGGTCCGCGCTCATGAGAATTTTCAATTTTTGCAATATGTCAAATTTGTCTTAATTTTGTGTTCAAATCATAGAAATTCAGCATAAAATACATGATAAATAAATCATGGACCTAGTATTATAGTGTAAATATTAGAAAAAGCATCAAAAGCAAAACCCTTTGAAATCGGCCAAATCTGATAGGTCCGCGCTCATGAGAATGTTCAATTTTTGTAATATGTCAAATTTGTCTTAATTTTATGTTCAAATCATAGAATATCAGCCAAAAATATATAATAAATACATCATGGCACTTGTATGATAGTGTAAATATTAGAAAAAGTATCAAAAGCAAAACCCTTTGAAATCGGCCAAATCTGATAGGTCCGCGCTCATGAGAATTTTCAATTTTTGTAATATGTCAAATTTGTCTTAATTTTATGTTCAAATCATAGAAATTCAGCCAAAAATACATAATAAATACATCATGGACCTAGTATTATAGTGTAAATATTAGAAAAAGCATCAAAAGCAAAACCCTTAAATATCGGCCAAATCTGATAGGTCCGCGCTCATGAGATTGTTCAATTTTTGCAATACGTCAAATTTGTCTTAATTTTATGTTCAAATCATAGAAATTCAGCCAAAAATACATCATAAATACATCATGGACCTAGTATTATAGTGTAAATATTAGAAAAAGCATTAAAAGCAAAACCCTTAAATATCGGCCAAATCTGATAGGTCCGCGCTCATGAGAATTTTCAATTTTTGCAATACGTCAAATTTGTCTTAATTTTATGTTCAAATCATAGAATATCAGCCAAAAATACATAATAAATACATCATGGCACTTGTATTATAGTGTAAATATTAGAAAAAGCATCAAAAGCAAAACCCTTTGAAATCGGCCAAATCTGATAGGTCCGCGCTCATGAGAATTTTCAATTTTTGCAATATGTCAAATTTGTCTTAATTTTATGTTCAAATCATAGAAATTCAGCCAAAAATACATAATAAATAAATCATGGACCTAGTATTATAGTGTAAATATTAGAAAAAGCATCAAAAGCAAAACCCTTAAATATCGGCCAAATCTGATAGGTCCGCGCTCATGAGAATTTTCAATTTTTGCAATACGTCAAATTTGTCTTAATTTTATGTTCAAATCATAGAAATTCAGAAAAAAATACATAATAAATACTTCATGGCACTTGCATGATAGTGTAAATATTAGAAAAAGCATCAAAAGCAAAACCCTTTGAAATCGGCCAAATCTGATAGGTCCGCGCTCATGAGAATTTTCAATTTTTGCAATATGTCAAATTTGTCTTAATTTTGTGTTCAAATCATAGAAATTCAGCCAAAAATACATAATAAATACATCATGGCACTTGTATGACAGTGTAAATATTAGAAAAAGCATCAAAAGCAAAACCCTTTAAAATCGGCCAAATCTGATAGGTCCGCGCTCATGAGAATTTTCAATTTTTGCAATATGTCAAATTTGTCTTAATTTTATGTTCAAATCATAGAAATTCAGCCAAAAATACATAATAAATACATCATGGCACTTGTATGATAGTGTTAATATTAGAAAAAGCATCAAAAGCAAAACCCTTTAAAATCGGCCAAATCTGATAGGTCCGCGCTCATGAGAATTTCCAATTTTTGCAATATGTCAAATTTGTCTTAATTTTGTGTTCAAATCATAGAAATTCAGCCAAAAATACATAATAAATACATCATGGCACTTGTATGATAGTGTTAATATTAGAAAAAGCATCAAAAGCAAAACCCTTAAAATCGGCCAAATCTGATAGGTCCGCGCTCATGAGAATTTTCAATTTTTGCAATATGTCAAATTTGTCTTAATTTTGTGTTCAAATCATAGAAATTCAGCCAAAAAAACATAATAAATACATCATGGCACTTGTATGACAGTGTAAATATTAGAAAAAGCATCAAAAGCAAAACCCTTTGAAATCGGCCAAATCTGATAGGTCCGCACTCATTAGAATTTTCAATTTTTGAAATATGTCAAATTTTTCTTAATTTTATGTTCAAATCAAAGAAATTCAGCCAACCATACATAATAAATAAATCATGGACCTAGTATTATAGTGTAAATATTAGAAAAAGCATCAAAAGCAAAACCCTTTGAAATCGGCCAAATCTGATAGGTCCGCGCTCATGAGAATTTTCAATTTTTGCAATACGTCAAATTTGTCTTAATTTTGTGTTCAAATCATAGAAATTCAGCCAATAATACATAATAAATACATCATGGCACTTGTATGATAGTGTAAATATTAGAAAAAGCATCAAAAGCAAAACCCTTTAAAATCGGCCAAATCTGATAGGTCCGCGCTCATGAGAATTTTCAATTTTTGCAATATGTCAAATTTGTCTTAATTTTGTGTTCAAATCATAGAAATTCAGCATAAAATACATGATAAATAAATCATGGACCTAGTATTATAGTGTAAATATTAGAAAAAGCATCAAAAGCAAAACCCTTTGAAATCGGCCAAATCTGATAGGTCCGCGCTCATGAGAATTTTCAATTTTTGCAATACGTCAAATTTGTCTTAATTTTATGTTCAAATCATAGAAATTCAGCCAAAAATACATAATAAATACATCATGGCACTTGTATGATAGTGTAAATAGTAGAAAAAGCATCAAAAGCAAAACCCTTAAAATCGGCCAAATCTGATAGGTCCGCGCTCATGAGAATTTTCAATTTTTGCAATATGTCAAATTTGTCTTAATTTTGTGTTCAAATCATAGAAATTCAGCCAAAAATACATAATAAATACATCATGGACCTTGTATGACAGTGTAAATATTAGAAAAAGCATCAAAAGCAAAACCCTTTGAAATGGGCCAAATCTGATAGGTCCGCACTCATGAGAATTTTCAATTTTTGCAATATGTCAAATTTTTCTTAATTTTATGTTCAAATCAAAGAAATTCAGCCAACCATACATAATAAATAAATCATGGCACTTGTATGATAGTGTAAATATAAGAAAAAGCATCAAAAGCAAAACCCTTTAAAATCAACCAAATCTGATAGGTCCGCGCTCATGAGAATTTTCAATTTTTTCAATATGTCAAATTTGTCTTAATTTTATGTTCAAATCATAGAAATTCAGACAAAAATACATAATAAATAAATCATGGACCTAGTATTATAGTGTAAATATTAGAAAAAGCATTAAAAGCAAAACCCTTAAATATCGGCCAAATCTGATAGGTCCGCGCTCATGAGAATTTTCAATTTTTGCAATACGTCAAATTTGTCTTAATTTTATGTTCAAATCATAGAATATCAGCCAAAAATACATAATAAATACATCATGGCACTTGTATTATAGTGTAAATATTAGAAAAAGCATCAAAAGCAAAACCCTTTGAAATCGGCCAAATCTGATAGGTCCGCGCTCATGAGAATTTTCAATTTTTGCAATATGTAAAATTTGTCTTAATTTTATGTTCAAATCATAGAAATTCAGCCAAAAATACATAATAAATAAATCATGGACCTAGTATTATAGTGTAAATATTAGAAAAAGAATCAAAAGCAAAACCCTTAAATATCGGCCAAATCTGATAGGTCCGCGCTCATGAGAATTTTCAATTTTTGCAATATGTAAAATTTGTCTAAATTTTATGTTTAAATCATAGAAATTCAGCCAAAAATACATAATAAATACATCATGGCCCTTGTATGATAGTATAAATATTAGAAAAAGCATTAAAAGCAAAACCCTTTGAAATCGGCCAAATCTGATAGGTCCGCGCTCATGAGATTGTTCAATTTTTGCAATACGTCAAATTTGTCTTAATTTTATGTTTAAATCATAGAAATTCAGCCAAAAATACATCATAAATACATCATGGACCTAGTATTATAGTGTAAATATTAGAAAAAGCATCAAAAGCAAAACCCTTTGAAATCGGCCAAATCTGATGGGTCCGCGCTCATGAGAATTTTCAATTTTTGCAATACGTAAAATTTGTCTTTATTTTATGTTCAAATCATAGAATATCAGCCAAAAATACATAATAAATACATCATTGCACTTGTATTATAGTGTAAATATTAGAAAAAGCATCAAAAGCAAAACCCTTTGAAATCGGCCAAATCTGATAGGTCCGCGCTCATGAGAATTTTCAATTTTTGCAATATGTCAAATTTGTCTTAATTTTATGTTTAAATCATAGAAATTCAGCCAAAAATACATAATAAATACATCATGGCACTTGTATGATAGTGTTAATATTAGAAAAAGCATCAAAAGCAAAACCCTTTGAAATCGGCCAAATCTGATAGGTCCGCGCTCATGAGATTGTTCAATTTTTGCAATACGTCAAATTTGTCTTAATTTTATGTTCAAATCATAGAAATTCAGCCAAAAATACATAATAAATAAATCATGGACCTAGTATTATAGTGTAAATATTAGAAAAAGCATCAAAAGCAAAACCCTTTAAAATCGGCCAAATCTGATAGGTCCGCGCTCATGAGATTGTTCAATTTTTGCAATACGTCAAATTTGTCTTAATTTTATGTTCAAATCATAGAAATTCAGCAAAAAATACATAATAAATACATCATGGCACTTGCATTATAGTGTAAATATTAGAAAAAGCATCAAAAGCAAAACCCTTTGAAATCGGCCAAATCTGATAGGTCCGCGCTCATGAGAATTTTCAATTTTTGTAATATGTCAAATTTGTCTTAATTTTATGTTCAAATCATAGAAATTCAGCCAAAAATACATAATAAATACATCATGGACCTAGTATTATAGTGTAAATATTAGAAAAAGCATCAAAAGCAAAACCCTTAAATATCGGCCAAATCTGATAGGTCCGCGCTCATGAGATTGTTCAATTTTTGCAATACGTCAAATTTGTCTTAATTTTATGTTCAAATGATAGAAATTCAGCCAAAAATACATCATAAATACATCATGGCACTTGTATTATAGTGTAAATATTAGAAAAAGCATCAAAAGCAAAACCCTTTGAAATCGGCCAAATCTGATGGGTCCGCGCTCATGAGAATTTTCAATTTTTGCAATACGTCAAATTTGTCTTAATTTTATGTTCAAATCATAGAATATCAGCCAAAAATACATAATAAATACATCATGGCACTTGTATTATAGTGTAAATATTAGAAAAAGCATCAAAAGCAAAGCCCTTTGAAATCGGCCAAATCTGATAGGTCCGCGCTCATGAGAATTTTCAATTTTTGCAATATGTCAAATTTGTCTTAATTTTATGTTCAAATCATAGAAATGCGGCCAAAAATACATAATAAATACATCATGGCACTTGTATGATAGTGTAAATATTAGAAAAAGTATCAAAAGCATAACCCTTTAAAATCGGCCAAATCTGATAGGTCCGCGCTCATGAGAATGTTCAATTTTTGTAATATGTCAAATTTGTCTTAATTTTATGTTCAAATCATAGAATATCAGCCAAAAATACATAATAAATACATCATGGCACTTCTTTGATAGTGTAAATATTAGAAAAAGCATCAAAAGCAAAACCCTTTGAAATCGGCCAAATCTGATAGGTCCGCGCTCATGAGAATTTTCAATTTTTGCAATATGTCAAATTTGTCTTAATTTTATGTTCAAATCATAGAAATTCAGCCAAAAATACATAATAAATAAATCATGGACCTAGTATTATAGTGTAAATATTAGAAAAAGCATCAAAAGCAAAACCCTTTGGAATCGGCCAAACCTGATAGGTCCGCGCTCATGAGAATTTTCAATTTTTGCAATATGTAAAATTTGTCTTAATTTTGTGTTCAAATCATAGAAATGCGGCCAAAAATACATAATAAATACATCATGGCACTTGTATGATAGTGTCAATAGTAGAAAAAGTATCAAAAGCATAACCCTTTAAAATCGGCCAAATCTGATAGGTCCGCGCTCATGAGAATTTTCAATTTTTGTAATATGTCAAATTTGTCTTAATTTTATGTTCAAATCATAGAATATCAGCCAAAAATACATAATAAATACATCATGGCACTTGTATGATAGTGTAAATATTAGAAAAAGCATCAAAAGCAAAACCCTTTGAAATCAGCCAAATCTGATAGGTCCGCGCTCATGAGAATTTTCAATTTTTGCAATATGTCAAATTTGTCTTAATTTTATGTTCAAATCATAGAAATTCAGCCAAAAATACATAATAAATAAATCATGGACCTAGTATTATAGTGTAAATATTAGAAAAAGCATCAAAAGAAAAACTCTTTAAAATCGGCCAAACCTGATAGGTCCGCGCTCATGAGAATTTTCAATTTTTGCAATATGTAAAATTTGTCTTAATTTTATGTTCAAATCATAGAAATTTAGCCAAAAATACATAATAAATACATCATGGACCTAGTATTATAGTGTAAATATTAGAAAAAGCATCAAAAGCAAAACCCTTTAAAATCGGTCAAATCTGATAGGTCCGCGCTCATGAGAATTTTCAATTTTTGCAATATGTCAAATTTGTCTTAATTTTATGTTTAAATCATAGAAATTCAGCCAAAAATACATAATAAATACATCATGGCACTTGTATGATAGTGTAAATATTAGAAAAAGCATCAAAAGCAAAACCCTTTGAAATCGGCCAAATCTGATAGGTCCGCGCTCATGAGAATTTTCAATTTTTGTAATATGTCAAATTTGTCTTAATTTTATGTTCAAATCATAGAAATTCAGCCAAAAATACATAATAAATACATCATGGACCTAGTATTATAGTGTAAATATTAGAAAAAGCATCAAAAGCAAAACCCTTAAATATCGGCCAAATCTGATAGGTCCGCGCTCATGAGATTGTTCAATTTTTGCAATACGTCAAATTTGTCTTAATTTTATGTTCAAATCATAGAAATTCAGCCAAAAATACATCATAAATACATCATGGCACTTGTATTATAGTGTAAATATTAGAAAAAGCATCAAAAGCAAAACCCTTTGAAATCGGCCAAATCTGATGGGTCCGCGCTCATGAGAATTTTCAATTTTTGCAATACGTCAAATTTGTCTTAATTTTATGTTCAAATCATAGAATATCAGCCAAAAATACATAATAAATACATCATAGCACTTGTATTATAGTGTAAATATTAGAAAAAGCATCAAAAGCAAAACCCTTTGAAATCGGCCAAATCTGATAGGTCCGCGCTCATGAGAATTTTCAATTTTTGCAATATGTCACATTTGTCTTAATTTTATGTTCAAATCATAGAAATTCAGCCAAAAATACATAATAAATAAATCATGGACCTAGTATTATAGTGTAAATATTAGAAAAAGCATCAAAAGCAAAACCCTTTGAAATCGGCCAAATCTGATAGGTCCGCGCTCATGAGATTGTTCAATTTTTGCAATACGTCAAATTTGTCTTAATTTTATGTTCAAATCATAGAAATTCAGCCAAAAATACATAATAAATAAATCATGGACCTAGTATTATAGTGTAAATATTAGAAAAAGCATCAAAAGCAAAACCCTTTAAAATCGGCCAAATCTGATAGGTCCGCGCTCATGAGATTGTTCAATTTTTGCAATACGTCAAATTTGTCTTAATTTTATGTTCAAATCATAGAAATTCAGCAAAAAATACATAATAAATACATCATGGCACTTGCATTATAGTGTAAATATTAGAAAAAGCATCAAAAGCAAAACCCTTTGAAATCGGCCAAATCTGATAGGTCCGCGCTCATGAGAATTTTCAATTTTTGTAATATGTCAAATTTGTCTTAATTTTATGTTCAAATCATAGAAATTCAGCCAAAAATACATAATAAATACATCATGGACCTAGTATTATAGTGTAAATATTAGAAAAAGCATCAAAAGCAAAACCCTTAAATATCGGCCAAATCTGATAGGTCCGCGCTCATGAGATTGTTCAATTTTTGCAATACGTCAAATTTGTCTTAATTTTATGTTCAAATGATAGAAATTCAGCCAAAAATACATCATAAATACATCATGGCACTTGTATTATAGTGTAAATATTAGAAAAAGCATCAAAAGCAAAACCCTTTGAAATCGGCCAAATCTGATGGGTCCGCGCTCATGAGAATTTTCAATTTTTGCAATACGTCAAATTTGTCTTAATTTTATGTTCAAATCATAGAATATCAGCCAAAAATACATAATAAATACATCATGGCACTTGTATTATAGTGTAAATATTAGAAAAAGCATCAAAAGCAAAGCCCTTTGAAATCGGCCAAATCTGATAGGTCCGCGCTCATGAGAATTTTCAATTTTTGCAATATGTCAAATTTGTCTTAATTTTATGTTCAAATCATAGAAATGCGGCCAAAAATACATAATAAATACATCATGGCACTTGTATGATAGTGTAAATATTAGAAAAAGTATCAAAAGCATAACCCTTTAAAATCGGCCAAATCTGATAGGTCCGCGCTCATGAGAATGTTCAATTTTTGTAATATGTCAAATTTGTCTTAATTTTATGTTCAAATCATAGAATATCAGCCAAAAATACATAATAAATACATCATGGCACTTCTTTGATAGTGTAAATATTAGAAAAAGCATCAAAAGCAAAACCCTTTGAAATCGGCCAAATCTGATAGGTCCGCGCTCATGAGAATTTTCAATTTTTGCAATATGTCAAATTTGTCTTAATTTTATGTTCAAATCATAGAAATTCAGCCAAAAATACATAATAAATAAATCATGGACCTAGTATTATAGTGTAAATATTAGAAAAAGCATCAAAAGCAAAACCCTTTGGAATCGGCCAAACCTGATAGGTCCGCGCTCATGAGAATTTTCAATTTTTGCAATATGTAAAATTTGTCTTAATTTTGTGTTCAAATCATAGAAATGCGGCCAAAAATACATAATAAATACATCATGGCACTTGTATGATAGTGTCAATAGTAGAAAAAGTATCAAAAGCATAACCCTTTAAAATCGGCCAAATCTGATAGGTCCGCGCTCATGAGAATTTTCAATTTTTGTAATATGTCAAATTTGTCTTAATTTTATGTTCAAATCATAGAATATCAGCCAAAAATACATAATAAATACATCATGGCACTTGTATGATAGTGTAAATATTAGAAAAAGCATCAAAAGCAAAACCCTTTGAAATCAGCCAAATCTGATAGGTCCGCGCTCATGAGAATTTTCAATTTTTGCAATATGTCAAATTTGTCTTAATTTTATGTTCAAATCATAGAAATTCAGCCAAAAATACATAATAAATAAATCATGGACCTAGTATTATAGTGTAAATATTAGAAAAAGCATCAAAAGAAAAACTCTTTAAAATCGGCCAAACCTGATAGGTCCGCGCTCATGAGAATTTTCAATTTTTGCAATATGTAAAATTTGTCTTAATTTTATGTTCAAATCATAGAAATTTAGCCAAAAATACATAATAAATACATCATGGACCTAGTATTATAGTGTAAATATTAGAAAAAGCATCAAAAGCAAAACCCTTTAAAATCGGTCAAATCTGATAGGTCCGCGCTCATGAGAATTTTCAATTTTTGCAATATGTCAAATTTGTCTTAATTTTATGTTTAAATCATAGAAATTCAGCCAAAAATACATAATAAATACATCATGGCACTTGTATGATAGTGTAAATATTAGAAAAAGCATCAAAAGCAAAACCCTTTGAAATCGGCCAAATCTGATAGGTCCGCGCTCATGAGAATTTTCAATTTTTGTAATATGTCAAATTTGTCTTAATTTTATGTTCAAATCATAGAAATTCAGCCAAAAATACATAATAAATACATCATGGACCTAGTATTATAGTGTAAATATTAGAAAAAGCATCAAAAGCAAAACCCTTAAATATCGGCCAAATCTGATAGGTCCGCGCTCATGAGATTGTTCAATTTTTGCAATACGTCAAATTTGTCTTAATTTTATGTTCAAATCATAGAAATTCAGCCAAAAATACATCATAAATACATCATGGCACTTGTATTATAGTGTAAATATTAGAAAAAGCATCAAAAGCAAAACCCTTTGAAATCGGCCAAATCTGATGGGTCCGCGCTCATGAGAATTTTCAATTTTTGCAATACGTCAAATTTGTCTTAATTTTATGTTCAAATCATAGAATATCAGCCAAAAATACATAATAAATACATCATAGCACTTGTATTATAGTGTAAATATTAGAAAAAGCATCAAAAGCAAAACCCTTTGAAATCGGCCAAATCTGATAGGTCCGCGCTCATGAGAATTTTCAATTTTTGCAATATGTCACATTTGTCTTAATTTTATGTTCAAATCATAGAAATTCAGCCAAAAATACATAATAAATAAATCATGGACCTAGTATTATAGTGTAAATATTAGAAAAAGCATCAAAAGCAAAACCCTTTGAAATCGGCCAAATCTGATAGGTCCGCGCTCATGAGATTGTTCAATTTTTGCAATACGTCAAATTTGTCTTAATTTTATGTTCAAATCATAGAAATTCAGAAAAAAATACATAATAAATACATCATGGCACTTGCATGATAGTGTAAATATTAGAAAAAGCATCAAAAGCAAAGCCCTTTGAAATCGGCCAAATCTGATAGGTCCGCGCTCATGAGAATTTTCAATTTTTGCAATATGTCAAATTTGTCTTAATTTTATGTTCAAATCATAGAAATGCGGCCAAAAATACATAATAAATACATCATGGCACTTGTATGATAGTGTAAATATTAGAAAAAGTATCAAAAGCATAACCCTTTAAAATCGGCCAAATCTGATAGGTCCGCGCTCATGAGAATGTTCAATTTTTGTAATATGTCAAATTTGTCTTAATTTTATGTTCAAATCATAGAATATCAGCCAAAAATACATAATAAATACATCATGGCACTTCTTTGATAGTGTAAATATTAGAAAAAGCATCAAAAGCAAAACCCTTTGAAATCGGCCAAATCTGATAGGTCCGCGCTCATGAGAATTTTCAATTTTTGCAATATGTCAAATTTGTCTTAATTTTATGTTCAAATCATAGAAATTCAGCCAAAAATACATAATAAATAAATCATGGACCTAGTATTATAGTGTAAATATTAGAAAAAGCATCAAAAGCAAAACCCTTTGGAATCGGCCAAACCTGATAGGTCCGCGCTCATGAGAATTTTCAATTTTTGCAATATGTAAAATTTGTCTTAATTTTGTGTTCAAATCATAGAAATGCGGCCAAAAATACATAATAAATACATCATGGCACTTGTATGATAGTGTCAATAGTAGAAAAAGTATCAAAAGCATAACCCTTTAAAATCGGCCAAATCTGATAGGTCCGCGCTCATGAGAATTTTCAATTTTTGTAATATGTCAAATTTGTCTTAATTTTATGTTCAAATCATAGAATATCAGCCAAAAATACATAATAAATACATCATGGCACTTGTATGATAGTGTAAATATTAGAAAAAGCATCAAAAGCAAAACCCTTTGAAATCAGCCAAATCTGATAGGTCCGCGCTCATGAGAATTTTCAATTTTTGCAATATGTCAAATTTGTCTTAATTTTATGTTCAAATCATAGAAATTCAGCCAAAAATACATAATAAATAAATCATGGACCTAGTATTATAGTGTAAATATTAGAAAAAGCATCAAAAGAAAAACTCTTTAAAATCGGCCAAACCTGATAGGTCCGCGCTCATGAGAATTTTCAATTTTTGCAATATGTAAAATTTGTCTTAATTTTATGTTCAAATCATAGAAATTTAGCCAAAAATACATAATAAATACATCATGGACCTAGTATTATAGTGTAAATATTAGAAAAAGCATCAAAAGCAAAACCCTTTAAAATCGGTCAAATCTGATAGGTCCGCGCTCATGAGAATTTTCAATTTTTGCAATATGTCAAATTTGTCTTAATTTTATGTTTAAATCATAGAAATTCAGCCAAAAATACATAATAAATACATCATGGCACTTGTATGATAGTGTAAATATTAGAAAAAGCATCAAAAGCAAAACCCTTTGAAATCGGCCAAATCTGATAGGTCCGCGCTCATGAGAATTTTCAATTTTTGTAATATGTCAAATTTGTCTTAATTTTATGTTCAAATCATAGAAATTCAGCCAAAAATACATAATAAATACATCATGGACCTAGTATTATAGTGTAAATATTAGAAAAAGCATCAAAAGCAAAACCCTTAAATATCGGCCAAATCTGATAGGTCCGCGCTCATGAGATTGTTCAATTTTTGCAATACGTCAAATTTGTCTTAATTTTATGTTCAAATCATAGAAATTCAGCCAAAAATACATCATAAATACATCATGGCACTTGTATTATAGTGTAAATATTAGAAAAAGCATCAAAAGCAAAACCCTTTGAAATCGGCCAAATCTGATGGGTCCGCGCTCATGAGAATTTTCAATTTTTGCAATACGTCAAATTTGTCTTAATTTTATGTTCAAATCATAGAATATCAGCCAAAAATACATAATAAATACATCATAGCACTTGTATTATAGTGTAAATATTAGAAAAAGCATCAAAAGCAAAACCCTTTGAAATCGGCCAAATCTGATAGGTCCGCGCTCATGAGAATTTTCAATTTTTGCAATATGTCACATTTGTCTTAATTTTATGTTCAAATCATAGAAATTCAGCCAAAAATACATAATAAATAAATCATGGACCTAGTATTATAGTGTAAATATTAGAAAAAGCATCAAAAGCAAAACCCTTTGAAATCGGCCAAATCTGATAGGTCCGCGCTCATGAGATTGTTCAATTTTTGCAATACGTCAAATTTGTCTTAATTTTATGTTCAAATCATAGAAATTCAGAAAAAAATACATAATAAATACATCATGGCACTTGCATGATAGTGTAAATATTAGAAAAAGCATCAAAAGCAAAACCCTTTGAAATCGGCCAAATCTGATAGGTCCGCGCTCATGAGAATTTTCAATTTTTGCAATATGTCAAATTTGTCTTAATTTTGTGTTCAAATCATAGAAATGCGGCCAAAAATACATAATAAATACATCATGGCACTTGTATGATAGTGTAAATATTAGAAAAAGTATCAAAAGCATAACCCTTTAAAATCGGCCAAATCTGATAGGTCCGCGCTCATGAGAATGTTCAATTTTTGTAATATGTCAAATTTGTCTTAATTTTATGTTCAAATCATAGAATATCAGCCAAAAATACATAATAAATACATCATGGCACTTGTATGATAGTGTAAATATTAGAAAAAGCATCAAAAGCAAAACCCTTTGAAATCGGCCAAATCTGATAGGTCCGCGCTCATGAGAATTTTCAATTTTTGCAATATGTCAAATTTGTCTTAATTTTATGTTCAAATCATAGAAATTCAGCCAAAAATACATAATAAATAAATCATGGACCTAGTATTATAGTGTAAATATTAGAAAAAGCATCAAAAGCAAAACCCTTTGGAATCGGCCAAACCTGATAGGTCCGCGCTCATGAGAATTTTCAATTTTTGCAATATGTAAAATTTGTCTTAATTTTGTGTTCAAATCATAGAAAATCGGCCAAAAATACATAATAAATACATCATGGCACTTGTATGATAGTGTCAATAGTAGAAAAAGTATCAAAAGCATAACCCTTTAAAATCGGCCAAATCTGATAGGTCCGCGCTCATGAGAATTTTCAATTTTTGTAATATGTCAAATTTGTCTTAATTTTATGTTCAAATCATAGAATATCAGCCAAAAATACATAATAAATACATCATGGCACTTGTATGATAGTGTAAATATTAGAAAAAGCATCAAAAGCAAAACCCTTTGAAATCAGCCAAATCTGATAGGTCCGCGCTCATGAGAATTTTCAATTTTTGCAATATGTCAAATTTGTCTTAATTTTATGTTCAAATCATAGAAATTCAGCCAAAAATACATAATAAATAAATCATGGACCTAGTATTATAGTGTAAATATTAGAAAAAGCATCAAAAGAAAAACCCTTTAAAATCGGCCAAACCTGATAGGTCCGCGCTCATGAGAATTTTCAATTTTTGCAATATGTAAAATTTGTCTTAATTTTATGTTCAAATCATAGAAATTTAGCAAAAAATACATAATAAATACATCATGGACCTAGTATTATAGTGTAAATATTAGAAAAAGCATCAAAAGCAAAACCCTTTAAAATCGGTCAAATCTGATAGGTCCGCGCTCATGAGAATTTTCAATTTTTGCAATATGTCAAATTTGTCTTAATTTTATGTTTAAATCATAGAAATTCAGCCAAAAATACATAATAAATACATCATGGCACTTGTATGATAGTGTAAATATTAGAAAAAGCATCAAAAGCAAAACCCTTTGAAATCGGCCAAATCTGATAGGTCCGCGCTCATGAGAATTTTCAATTTTTGTAATATGTCAAATTTGTCTTAATTTTATGTTCAAATCATAGAAATTCAGCCAAAAATACATAATAAATACATCATGGCACTTGTATGATAGTGTAAATATTAGAAAAAGCATCAAAAGCAAAACCCTTTGAAATCAGCCAAATCTGATAGGTCCGCGCTCATGAGAATTTTCAATTTTTGCAATATGTAAAATTTGTCTTAATTTTATGTTCAAATCATAGAAATTCAGCCAAAAATACATAATAAATAAATCATGGACCTAGTATTATAGTGTAAATATTAGAAAAAGCATCAAAAGCAAAACTCTTTAAAATCGGCCAAACCTGATAGGTCCGCGCTCATGAGAATTTTCAATTTTTGCAATATGTAAAATTTGTCTTAATTTTATGTTCAAATCATAGAAATTTAGCCAAAAATACATAATAAATACATCATGGACCTAGTAATATAGTGTAAATATTAGAAAAAGCATCAAAAGCAAAACCCTTTAAAATCGGCCAAATCTGATAGGTCCGCGCTCATGAGAATTTTCAATTTTTGCAATATGTCAAATTTGTCTTAATTTTGTGTTCAAATCATAGAAATGCGGCCAAAAATACATAATAAATACATCATGGCACTTGTATGATAGTGTAAATATTAGAAAAAGCATCAAAAGCAAAACCCTTTGAAATCGGCCAAATCTGATAGGTCCGCGCTCATGAGAATTTTCAATTTTTGCAATATGTCAAATTTGTCTTAATTTTATGTTCAAATCATAGAAATTCAGCCAAAAATACATAATAAATAAATCATGGACCTAGTATTATAGTGTAAATATTAGAAAAAGCATCAAAAGCAAAACTCTTTAAAATCGGCCAAACCTGATAGGTCCGCGCTCATGAGAATTTTCAATTTTTGCAATATGTAAAATTTGTCTTAATTTTATGTTCAAATCATAGAAATTCAGCCAAAAATACATAATAAATACATCATGGACCTAGTATTATAGTGTAAATATTAGAAAAAGCATCAAAAGCAAAACCCTTTAAAATCGGCCAAATCTGATAGGTCCGCGCTCATGAGAATTTTCAATTTTTGCAATATGTCAAATTTGTCTTAATTTTATGTTTAAATCATAGAACTTCAGCCAAAAATACATAATACATACATCATGGCCCTTGTATGATAGTGTAAATATTAGAAAAAGTATCAAAAGCAAAACCCTTTGAAATCGGCCAAATCTGATAGGTCCGCGCTCATGAGAATTTTCAATTTTTGTAATATGTCAAATTTGTCTTAATTTTATGTTCAAATCATAGAATATCAGCCAAAAATACATAATAAATACATCATGGCACTTGTATGATAGTGTAAATATTAGAAAAAGCATCAAAAGCAAAACCCTTTGAAATCAGCCAAATCTGATAGGTCCGCGCTCATGAGAATTTTCAATTTTTGCAATATGTCAAATTTGTCTTAATTTTATGTTCAAATCATAGAAATTCAGCCAAAAATACATAATAAATAAATCATGGACCTAGTATTATAGTGTAAATATTAGAAAAAGCATCAAAAGAAAAACCCTTTAAAATCGGCCAAACCTGATAGGTCCGCGCTCATGAGAATTTTCAATTTTTGCAATATGTAAAATTTGTCTTAATTTTGTGTTCAAATCATAGAAATGCGGCCAAAAATACATAATAAATACATCATGGCACTTGTATGATAGTGTAAATATTAGAAAAAGCATCAAAAGCAAAACCCTTTGAAATCGGCCAAATCTGATAGGTCCGCGCTCATGAGAATTTTCAATTTTTGCAATATGTCAAATTTGTCTTAATTTTATGTTCAAATCATAGAAATTCAGCCAAAAATACATAATAAATAAATCATGGACCTAGTATTATAGTGTAAATATTAGAAAAAGCATCAAAAGCAAAACCCTTTGGAATCGGCCAAACCTGATAGGTCCGCGCTCATGAGAATTTTCAATTTTTGCAATATGTAAAATTTGTCTTAATTTTGTGTTCAAATCATAGAAATGCGGCCAAAAATACATAATAAATACATCATGGCACTTGTATGATAGTGTCAATAGTAGAAAAAGTATCAAAAGCATAACCCTTTAAAATCGGCTAAATCTGATATGAGAATGTTCAATTTTTGTAATATGTCAAATTTGTCTTAATTTTATGTTCAAATCATGGAATATCAGCCAAAAATACATAATAAATACATCATGGCACTTGTATGACAGTGTAAATATTAGAAAAAGCATCAAAAGCAAAACCCTTTGAAATCGGCCAAATCTGATAGGTCCGCGCTCATGAGAATTTTCAATTTTTGCAATATGTCAAATTTGTCTTAATTTTATGTTCAAATCATAGAAATTCAGCCAAAAATACATAATAAATAAATCATGGACCTAGTATTATAGTGTAAATATTAGAAAAAGCATCAAAAGCAAAACTCTTTAAAATCGGCCAAACCTGATAGGTCCGCGCTCATGAGAATTTTCAATTTTTGCAATATGTAAAATTTGTCTTAATTTTATGTTCAAATCATAGAAATTCAGCCAAAAATACATAATAAATACATCATGGACCTAGTATTATAGTGTAAATATTAGAAAAAGCATCAAAAGCAAAACCCTTTAAAATCGGCCAAATCTGATAGGTCCGCGCTCATGAGAATTTTCAATTTTTGCAATATGTCAAATTTGTCTTAATTTTATGTTTAAATCATAGAACTTCAGCCAAAAATACATAATACATACATCATGGCCCTTGTATGATAGTGTAAATATTAGAAAAAGTATCAAAAGCAAAACCCTTTGAAATCGGCCAAATCTGATAGGTCCGCGCTCATGAGAATTTTCAATTTTTGTAATATGTCAAATTTGTCTTAATTTTATGTTCAAATCATAGAATATCAGCCAAAAATACATAATAAATACATCATGGCACTTGTATGATAGTGTAAATATTAGAAAAAGCATCAAAAGCAAAACCCTTTGAAATCAGCCAAATCTGATAGGTCCGCGCTCATGAGAATTTTCAATTTTTGCAATATGTCAAATTTGTCTTAATTTTATGTTCAAATCATAGAAATTCAGCCAAAAATACATAATAAATAAATCATGGACCTAGTATTATAGTGTAAATATTAGAAAAAGCATCAAAAGAAAAACCCTTTAAAATCGGCCAAACCTGATAGGTCCGCGCTCATGAGAATTTTCAATTTTTGCAATATGTAAAATTTGTCTTAATTTTATGTTCAAATCATAGAAATTTAGCCAAAAATACATAATAAATACATCATGGACCTAGTATTATAGTGTAAATATTAGAAAAAGCATCAAAAGCAAAACCCTTTAAAATCGGCCAAATCTGATAGGTCCGCGCTCATGAGAATTTTCAATTTTTGCAATATGTCAAATTTGTCTTAATTTTATGTTCAAATCATAGAAATTCAGCCAAAAATACATAATAAATAAATCATGGACCTAGTATTATAGTGTAAATATTAGAAAAAGCATCAAAAGCAAAACCCTTTAAAATCGGCCAAATCTGATAGGTCCGCGCTCATGAGAATTTTCAATTTTTGCAATATGTCAAATTTGTCTTAATTTTATGTTCAAATCATAGAAATTAAGCCAAAAATACATAATACATACATCATGGCACTTGTATGATAGTGTAAATATTAGAAAAAGTATCAAAAGCAAAACCCTTTTAAATCGGCCAAATCTGATAGGTCCGCGCTCATGAGAATTTTCAATTTTTGTAATATGTCAAATTTGTCTTAATTTTATGTTCAAATCATAGAATATCAGCCAAAAATACATAATAAATACATCATGGCACTTGTATGATAGTGTAAATATTAGAAAAAGCATCAAAAGCAAAACTCTTTAAAATCGGCCAAACCTGATAGGTCCGCGCTCATGAGAATTTTCAATTTTTGCAATATGTCAAATTTGTCTTAATTTTATGTTCAAATCATAGAAATTCAGCCAAAAATACATAATAAATACATCATGGACCTAGTATTATAGTGTAAATATTAGAAAAAGCATCAAAAGCAAAACCCTTTAAAATCGGCCAAATCTGATAGGTCCGCGCTCATGAGAATTTTCAATTTTTGCAATATGTCAAATTTGTCTTAATTTTATGTTTAAATCATAGAACTTCAGCCAAAAATACATAATACATACATCATGGCCCTTGTATGATAGTGTAAATATTAGAAAAAGTATCAAAAGCAAAACCCTTTGAAATCGGCCAAATCTGATAGGTCCGCGCTCATGAGAATTTTCAATTTTTGTAATATGTCAAATTTGTCTTAATTTTATGTTCAAATCATAGAATATCAGCCAAAAATACATAATAAATACATCATGGCACTTGTATGATAGTGTAAATATTAGAAAAAGCATCAAAAGCAAAACCCTTTGAAATCAGCCAAATCTGATAGGTCCGCGCTCATGAGAATTTTCAATTTTTGCAATATGTCAAATTTGTCTTAATTTTATGTTCAAATCATAGAAATTCAGCCAAAAATACATAATAAATAAATCATGGACCTAGTATTATAGTGTAAATATTAGAAAAAGCATCAAAAGAAAAACCCTTTAAAATCGGCCAAACCTGATAGGTCCGCGCTCATGAGAATTTTCAATTTTTGCAATATGTAAAATTTGTCTTAATTTTATGTTCAAATCATAGAAATTTAGCCAAAAATACATAATAAATACATCATGGACCTAGTATTATAGTGTAAATATTAGAAAAAGCATCAAAAGCAAAACCCTTTAAAATCGGCCAAATCTGATAGGTCCGCGCTCATGAGAATTTTCAATTTTTGCAATATGTCAAATTTGTCTTAATTTTATGTTCAAATCATAGAAATTCAGCCAAAAATACATAATAAATAAATCATGGACCTAGTATTATAGTGTAAATATTAGAAAAAGCATCAAAAGCAAAACCCTTTAAAATCGGCCAAATCTGATAGGTCCGCGCTCATGAGAATTTTCAATTTTTGCAATATGTCAAATTTGTCTTAATTTTATGTTCAAATCATAGAAATTAAGCCAAAAATACATAATACATACATCATGGCACTTGTATGATAGTGTAAATATTAGAAAAAGTATCAAAAGCAAAACCCTTTGAAATCGGCCAAATCTGATAGGTCCGCGCTCATGAGAATTTTCAATTTTTGTAATATGTCAAATTTGTCTTAATTTTATGTTCAAATCATAGAATATCAGCCAAAAATACATAATAAATACATCATGGCACTTGTATGATAGTGTAAATATTAGAAAAAGCATCAAAAGCAAAACCCTTTGAAATCAGCCAAATCTGATAGGTCCGCGCTCATGAGAATTTTCAATTTTTGCAATATGTCAAATTTGTCTTAATTTTATGTTCAAATCATAGAAATGCAGCCAAAAATACATAATAAATAAATCATGGACCTAGTATTATAGTGTAAATATTAGAAAAAGCATCAAAAGCAAAACCCTTTAAAATCGGCCAAACCTGATAGGTCCGCGCTCATGAGAATTTTCAATTTTTGCAATATGTAAAATTTGTCTTAATTTTGTGTTCAAATCATAGAAATTTAGCCAAAAATACATAATAAATACATCATGGACCTAGTATTATAGTGTAAATATTAGAAAAAGCATCAAAAGCAAAACCCTTTGAAATCGGCCAAATCTGATAGGTCCGCGCTCATGAGAATTTTCAATTTTTGCAATACGTCAAATTTGTCTTAATTTTATGTTCAAATCATAGAAATTCAGCCAAAAATACATAATAAATACATCATGGCACTTGTATGATAGTGTAAATATTAGAAAAAGCATCAAAAGCAAAACCCTTTAAAATCGGCCAAATCTGATAGGTCCGCGCTCATGAGAATTTTCAATTTTTGCAATACGTCAAATTTGTCTTAATTTTATGTTCAAATCATAGAAATTAGGCCAAAAATACATAATAAATACATCATGGCACTTGTATGATAGTGTAAATATTAGAAAAAGCATCAAAAGCAAAACCCTTTGAAATCGGCCAAATCTGATAGGTCCGCGCTCATGAGAATTTTCAATTTTTGCAATATGTCAAATTTGTCTTAATTTTGTGTTCAAATCATAGAAATGCGGCCAAAAATACATAATAAATACATCATGGCACTTGTATGATAGTGTAAATATTAGAAAAAGCATCAAAAGCAAAACCCTTTGAAATCGGCCAAATCTGATAGGTCCGCGCTCATGAGAATTTTCAATTTTTGCAATATGTAAAATTTGTCTTAATTTTATGTTCAAATCATAGAAATTCAGCCAAAAATACATAATAAATACATCATGGACCTAGTATTATAGTGTAAATATTAGAAAAAGCATCAAAAGCAAAACCCTTTAAAATCGGCCAAATCTGATAGGTCCGCGCTCATGAGAATTTTCAATTTTTGCAATATGTCAAATTTGTCTTAATTTTATGTTTAAATCATAGAAATTCAGCCAAAAATACATAATACATACATCATGGCACTTGTATGATAGTGTAAATATTAGAAAAAGTATCAAAAGCAAAACCCTTTGAAATCGGCCAAATCTGATAGGTCCGCGCTCATGAGAATTTTCAATTTTTGTAATATGTCAAATTTGTCTTAATTTTATGTTCAAATCATAGAATATCAGCCAAATATACATAATAAATACATCATGGCACTTGTATGATAGTGTAAATATTAGAAAAATCATCAAAAGCAAAACCCTTTGAAATCAGCCAAATCTGATAGGTCCGCGCTCATGAGAATTTTCAATTTTTGCAATATGTCAAATTTGTCTTAATTTTATGTTCAAATCATAGAAATTCAGCCAAAAATACATAATAAATAAATCATGGACCTAGTATTATAGTGTAAATATAAGAAAAAGCATCAAAAGAAAAACCCTTTAAAATCGGCCAAACCTGATAGGTCCGCGCTCATAAGAATTTTCAATTTTTGCAATATGTCAAATTTGTCTTAATTTTATGTTCAAATCATAGAAATTTAGCCAAAAATACATAATAAATACATCATGGACCTAGTATTATAGTGTAAATATTAGAAAAAGCATCAAAAGCAAAACCCTTTAAAATCGGCCAAATCTGATAGGTCCGCGCTCATGAGAATTTTCAATTTTTGCAATATGTCAAATTTGTCTTAATTTTATGTTTAAATCATAGAAATTCAGCCAAAAATACATAATAAATACATCATGGCACTTGTATGATAGTGTAAATATTAGAAAAAGCATCAAAAGCAAAACCCTTTGAAATCGGCCAAATCTGATAGGTCCGCGCTCATGAGATTGTTCAATTTTGGCAATACGTCAAATTTGTCTTAATTTTATGTTCAAATCATAGAAATTCAGCCAAAAATACATAATAAATACATCATGGACCTAGTATTATAGTGTAAATATTAGAAAAAGCATCAAAAGCAAAACCCTTTGAAATCGGCCAAATCTGATAGGTCCGCGCTCATGAGAATTTTCAATTTTTGCAATATGTCAAATTTGTCTTAATTTTATGCTCAAATCATAGAAATTCAGCCAAAAATACATAATACATAAATCATGGACCTAGTATTATAGTGTAAATATTAGAAAAAGCATCAAAAGCAAAAGTCTTTAAAATCGGCCAAACCTGATAGGTCCGCGCTCATGAGAATTTTCAATTTTTGCAATATGTAAAATTTGTCTTAATTTTATGTTCAAATCATAGAAATTCAGCCAAAAATACATAATAAATACATCATGGACCTAGTATTATAGTGTAAATATTAGAAAAAGCATCAAAAGCAAAACCCTTTAAAATCGGCCAAATCTGATAGGTCCGCACTCATGAGAATTTTCAATTTTTGCAATATGTCAAATTTGTCTTAATTTTATGTTTAAATCATAGAAATTCAGCCAAAAATACATAATACATACATCATGGCACTTGTATGATAGTGTAAATATTAGAAAAAGTATCAAAAGCAAAACCCTTTGAAATCGGCCAAATCTGATAGGTCCGCGCTCATGAGAATTTTCAATTTTTGTAATATGTCAAATTTGTCTTAATTTTATGTTCAAATCATAGAATATCAGCCAAAAATACATAATAAATACATCATGGCACTTGTATGATAGTGTAAATATTAGAAAAAGCATCAAAAGCAAAACCCTTTGAAATCGGCCAAATCTGATAGGTCCGCGCTCATGAGAATTTTCAATTTTTGCAATATGTCAAATTTGTCTTAATTTTATGTTCAAATCATAGAAATTCAGCCAAAAATACATAATAAATACATCATGGACCTAGTATTATAGTGTAAATATTAGAAAAAGCATCAAAAGCAAAACCCTTTAAAATCGGCCAAATCTGATAGGTCCGCGCTCATGAGAATTTTCAATTTTTGCAATATGTAAAATTTGTCTTAATTTTATGTTCAAATCATAGAAATTTAGCCAAAAATACATAATAAATACATCATGGACCTAGTATTATAGTGTAAATATTAGAAAAAGCATCAAAAGCAAAACCCTTTAAAATCGGCCAAATCTGATAGGTCTGCGCTCATGAGAATTTTCAATTTTTGCAATATGTCAAATTTGTCTTAATTTTATGTTTAAATCATAGAAATTCAGCCAAAAATACATAATAAATACATCATGGCACTTGTATGATAGTGTAAATATTAGAAAAAGCATCAAAAGCAAAACGCTTTGAAATCGGCCAAATCTGATAGGTCCGCGCTCATGAGATTGTTCAATTTTGGCAATACGTCAAATTTGTCTTAATTTTATGTTCAAATCATAGAAATTCAGCCAAAAATACATCATAAATACATCATGGACCTAGTATTATAGTGTAAATATTAGAAAAAGCATCAAAAGCAAAACCCTTTGAAATCGGCCAAATCTGATGGGTCCGCGCTCATGAGAATTTTCAATTTTTGCAATACGTCAAATTTGTCTTAATTTTATGTTCAAATCATAGAATATCAGCCAAAAATACATAATAAATACATCATGGCACTTGTATTATAGTGTAAATATTAGAAAAAGCATCAAAAGCAAAACCCTTTGAAATCGGCCAAATCTGATAGGTCCGCGCTCATGAGAATTTTCAATTTTTGCAATATGTCAAATTTGTCTTAATTTTATGTTCAAATCATAGAAATTCAGCCAAAAATACATAATAAATAAATCATGGACCTATTATTATAGTGTAAATATTAGAAAAAGCATCAAAAGCAAAACCCTTAAATATCGGCCAAATCTGATAGGTCCGCGCTCATGAGATTGTTCAATTCTTGCAATACGTCAAATTTGTCTTAATTTTATGTTCAAATCATAGAAATTCAGCCAAAAATACATAATAAATACATCATGGACCTAGTATTATAGTGTAAATATTAGAAAAAGCATCAAAAGCAAAACCCTTTAAAATCGGCCAAACCTGATAGGTCCGCGCTCATGAGAATTTTCAATTTTTGCAATATGTAAAATTTGTCTTAATTTTATGTTCAAATCATAGAAATTTAGCCAAAAATACATAATAAATACATCATGGACCTAGTATTATAGTGTAAATATTAGAAAAAGCATCAAAAGCAAAACCCTTTAAAATCGGCCAAATCTGATAGGTCCGCGCTCATGAGAATTTTCAATTTTTGCAATATGTCAAATTTGTCTTAATTTTATGTTTAAATCATAGAAATTCAGCCAAAAATACATAATAAATACATCATGGCACTTGTATGATAGTGTAAATATTAGAAAAAGCATCAAAAGCAAAACCCTTTGAAATCGGCCAAATCTGATAGGTCCGCGCTCATGAGATTGTTCAATTTTGGCAATACGTCAAATTTGTCTTAATTTTATGTTCAAATCATAGAAATTCAGCCAAAAATACATCATAAATACATCATTGACCTAGTATTATAGTGTAAATATTAGAAAAAGCATCAAAAGCAAAACCCTTTGAAATCGGCCAAATCTGATGGGTCCGCGCTCATGAGAATTTTCAATTTTTGCAATACGTCAAATTTGTCTTAATTTTATGTTCAAATCATAGAATATCAGCCAAAAATACATAATAAATACATCATGGCACTTGTATTATAGTGTAAATATTAGAAAAAGCATCAAAAGCAAAACCCTTTGAAATCGGCCAAATCTGATAGGTCCGCGCTCATGAGAATTTTCAATTTGTGCAATATGTCAAATTTGTCTTAATTTTATGTTCAAATCATAGAAATTCAGCCAAAAATACATAATAAATAAATCATTGACCTAGTATTATAGTGTAAATATTAGAAAAAGCATCAAAAGCAAAACCCTTAAATATCGGCCAAATCTGATAGGTCCGCGCTCATGAGAATTTTCAATTTTTGCAATATGTCAAATTTGTCTTAATTTTATGTTCAAATCATAGAAATTCAGCCAAAAATACATAATAAATACATCATGGCACTTGTATGATAGTGTAAATATTAGAAAAAGTATCAAAAGCAAAACCCTTTGAAATCGGCCAAATCTGATAGGTCCGCGCTCATGAGAATTTTCAATTTTTGCAATATGTCAAATTTGTCTTAATTTTGTGTTAAAATCATAGATATGCGGCCAAAAATACATAATAAATACATCATGGCACTTGTATGATAGTGTAAATATCAGAAAAAGTATCAAAAGCATAACCCTTTAAAATCGGCAAAATCTGATAGGTCCGCGCTCATGAGAATGTTCACTTTTTGTAATATGTCAAATTTGTCTTAATTTTATGTTCAAATCATAGAATATCAGCCAAAAATACATAATAAATAAATCATGGCACTTGTATGATAGTGTAAATATTAGAAAAAGCATCAAAAGCAAAACCCTTTGAAATCAGCCAAATCTGATAGGTCCGCGCTCATGAGAATTTTCAATTTTTGCAATATGTCAAATTTGTCTTAATTTTATGTTCAAATCATAGAAATTCAGCCAAAAATACATAATAAATAAATCATGGACCTAGTATTATAGTGTAAATATTAGAAAAAGCATCAAAAGCAAAACCCTTTAAAATCGGCCAAACCTGATAGGTCCGCGCTCATGAGAATTTTCAATTTTTGCAATATGTCAAATTTGTCTTAATTTTATGTTCAAATCATAGAAATTTAGCCAAAAATACATAATAAATACATCATGGACCTAGTATTATAGTGTAAATATTAGAAAAAGCATCAAAAGCAAAACCCTTTAAAATCGGCCAAATCTGATAGGTCCGCGCTCATGAGAATTTTCAATTTTTGCAATATGTCAAATTTGTCTTAATTTTATGTTTAAATCATAGAAATTCAGCCAAAAATACATAATAAATACATCATGGCACTTGTATGATAGTGTAAATATTAGAAAAAGTATCAAAAGCAAAACCCTTTGAAATCGGCCAAATCTGATAGGTCCGCGCTCATGAGAATTTTCAATTTTTGTAATATGTCAAATTTGTCTTAATTTTATGTTCAAATCATAGAATATCAGCCAAAAATACATAATAAATACATCATGGCACTTGTATGATAGTGTAAATATTAGAAAAAGCATCAAAAGCAAAACCCTTTGAAATCAGCCAAATCTGATAGGTCCGCGCTCATGAGAATTTTCAATTTTTGCAATATGTCAAATTTGTCTTAATTTTATGTTCAAATCATAGAAATTCAGCCAAAAATACATAATAAATACATCATGGACCTAGTATTATAGTGTAAATATTAGAAAAAGCATCAAAAGCAAAACCCTTTAAAATCGGCCAAACCTGATAGGTCCGCGCTCATGAGAATTTTCAATTTTTGCAATATGTCAAATTTGTCTTAATTTTATGTTCAAATCATAGAAATTTAGCCAAAAATACATAATAAATACATCATGGACCTAGTATTATAGTGTAAATATTAGAAAAAGCATCAAAAGCAAAACCCTTTGAAATCAGCCAAATCTGATAGGTCCGCGCTCATGAGAATTTTCAATTTTTGCAATATGTCAAATTTGTCTTAATTTTATGTTCAAATCATAGAAATTCAGCCAAAAATACATAATAAATACATCATGGACCTAGTATTATAGTGTAAATATTAGAAAAAGCATCAAAAGCAAAACCCTTTAAAATCGGCTAAACCTGATAGGTCCGCGCTCATGAGAATTTTCAATTTTTGCAATATGTAAAATTTGTCTTAATTTTATGTTCAAATCATAGAAATTTAGCCAAAAATACATAATAAATACATCATGGACCTAGTTTTATAGTGTAAATATTAGAAAAAGCATCAAAAGCAAAACCCTTTAAAATCAGCCAAATCTGATAGGTCCGCGCTCATGAGAATTTTCAATTTTTGCAATATGTCAAATTTGTCTTAATTTTATGTTTAAATCATAGAAATTCAGCCAAAAATACATAATAAATACATCATGGCACTTGTATGATAGTGTAAATATTAGAAAAAGCATCAAAAGCAAAACCCTTTGAAATCGGCCAAATCTGATAGGTCCGCGCTCATGAGAATTTTCAATTTTTGCAATATGTCAAATTTGTCTTAATTTTATGTTCAAATCATAGAAATTCAGCCAAAAATACATAATAAATAAATCATGGACCTAGTATTATAGTGTAAATATTAGAAAAAGCATCAAAAGCAAAACCCTTAAATATCGGCCAAATCTGATAGGTCCGCGCTCATGAGATTGTTCAATTCTTGCAATACGTCAAATTTGTCTTAATTTTATGTTCAAATCATAGAAATTCAGAAAAAAATACATAATAAATACATCATGGCACTTGCATGATAGTGTAAATATTAGAAAAAGCATCAAAAGCAAAACCCTTTGAAATGGGCCAAATCTGATAGGTCCGCGCTCATGAGAATTTTCAATTTTTGCAATATGTCAAATTTGTCTTAATTTTGTGTTCAAATCATAGAAATGCGGCCAAAAATACATAATAAATACATCATGGCACTTGTATGATAGTGTAAATATTATAAAAAGTATCAAAAGCATAACCCTTTAAAATCGGCCAAATCTGATAGGTCCGCGCTCATGAGAATGTTCAATTTTTGTAATATGTCAAATTTGTCTTAATTTTATGTTCAAATCATAGAAATTCAGCCAAAAATACATAATAAATAAATCATGGACCTAGTATTATAGTGTAAATATTAGAAAAAGCATCAAAAGCAAAACCCTTTGAAATCGGCCAAACCTGATAGGTCCGCGCTCATGAGAATTTTCAATTTTTGCAATATGTCAAATTTGTCTTAATTTTATGTTCAAATCATAGAAATTCAGCCAAAAATACATAATAAATACATCATGGCACATGTATTATAGTGTAAATATTAGAAAAAGCATCAAAAGCAAAACCCTTTGAAATCAGCCAAATCTGATAGGTCCGCGCTCATGAGAATTTTCAATTTTTGCAATATGTCAAATTTGTCTTAATTTTATGTTCAAATCATAGAAATTCAGCCAAAAATACATAATAAATACATCATGGACCTAGTATTATAGTGTAAATATTAGAAAAAGCATCAAAAGCAAAACCCTTTAAAATCGGCCAAACCTGATAGGTCCGCGCTCATGAGAATTTTCAATTTTTGCAATATGTAAAATTTGTCTTAATTTTATGTTCAAATCATAGAAATTCAGCCAAAAATACATAATAAATAAATCATGGACCTAGTATTATAGTGTAAATATTAGAAAAAGCATCAAAAGCAAAACCCTTTAAAATCGGCCAAATCTGATAGGTCCGCGCTCATGAGAATTTTCAATTTTTGCAATATGTCAAATTTGTCTTAATTTTATGTTTAAATCATAGAAATTCAGCATAAAATACATAATAAATACATCGCGGCACTTGTATGATAGTGTAAATATTAGAAAAAGTATCAAAAGAAAAATCCTTTGAAATCGGCCAAATCTGATAGGTCCGCGCTCATGAGAATTTTCAATTTTTGTAATATGTCAAATTTGTCTTAATTTTATGTTCAAATCATAGAAATGCGGCCAAAAATACATAATAAATACATCATGGCACTTGTATGATAGTGTAAATATTAGAAAAAGTATCAAAAGCATAACCCTTTAAAATCGGCCAAATCTGATAGGTCCGCGCTCATGAGAATGTTCAATTTTTGTAATATGTCAAATTTGTCTTAATTTTATGTTCAAATCATAGAAATTCAGCCAAAAATACATAATAAATAAATCATGGACCTAGTATTATAGTGTAAATATTAGAAAAAGCATCAAAAGCAAAACCCTTTGAAATCGGCCAAACCTGATAGGTCCGCGCTCATGAGAATTTTCAATTTTTGCAATATGTCAAATTTGTCTTAATTTTATGTTCAAATCATAGAAATTCAGCCAAAAATACATAATAAATACATCATGGAACTTGTATGATAGTGTAAATATTAGAAAAAGTATCAAAAGCAAAACCCTTTGAAATCGGCCAAATCTGATAGGTCCGCGCTCATGAGAATTTTCAATTTTTGCAATATGTCAAATTTGTCTTAATTTTGTGTTCAAATCATAGAAATGCGGCCAAAAATACATAATAAATACATCATGGCACTTGTATGATAGTGTAAATATTAGAAAAAGTATCAAAAGCATAACCCTTTAAAATCGGCCAAATCTGATAGGTCCGCGCTCATGAGAATTTTCAATTTTTGCAATATGTAAAATTTGTCTTAATTTTATGTTCAAATCATAGAAATTCAGCCAAAAATACATAATAAATACATCATGGCACTTGTATGATAGTGTAAATATTAGAAAAAGCATCAAAAGCAAAACGCTTTGAAATCGGCCAAATCTGATAGGTCCGCGCTCATGAGAATTTTCAATTTTTGCAATATGTAAAATTTGTCTTAATTTTATGTTCAAATCATAGAAATTCAGCCAAAAATACATAATAAATACATCATGGCACTTGTATGATAGTGTAAATATTAGAAAAAGCATCAAAAGCAAAACCCTTTAAAATCGGCCAAATCTGATAGGTCCGCGCTCATGAGAATTTTCAATTTTTGCAATATGTCAAATTTGTCTTAATTTTATGTTCAAATCATAGAAATTCAGCCAAAAATACATAATAAATACATCATGGCACTTGTATGATAGTGTAAATATTAGAAAAAGCATCAAAAGCAAAACCCTTTGAAATCGGCCAAATCTGATAGGTCCGCGCTCATGAGAATTTTCAATTTTTGCAATATGTCAAATTTGTCTTAATTTTGTGTTCAAATCATAGAAATTCAGCCAAAAATACATAATAAATACATCATGGACCTAGTATTATAGTGTAAATATTAGAAAAAGCATAAAAAGCAAAACCCTTTGAAATTGACCAAATCTGATAGGTCCGCGCTCATGAGAATTTTCAATTTTTGCAATATGTCAAATTTGTCTTAATTTTATGTTCAAATCATAGAAATTCAGCCAAAAATACATAATAAATACATCATGGCACTTGTATGATAGTGTAAATATTAGAAAAAGCATCAAAAGCAAAACGCTTTGAAATCGGCCAAATCTGATAGGTCCGCGCTCATGAGAAATTTCAATTTTTGCAATATGGCAAATTTGTCTTAATTTTGTGTTCAAATCATAGAAATGCAGATAAAAATACATAATAAATACATCATGGACCTAGTATTATAGTGTAAATATTAGAAAAGGTATCAAAAGCATAACCCTTTAAAATCGGCCAAATCTGATAGGTCCGCGCTCATGAGAATTTTCAATTTTTGTAATATGTCAAATTTGTCTTAATTTTATGTCCAAATCATAGAAATTCAGCCAAAAATACATAATTAATACATCATGGGCCTAGTATTATAGTGTAAATATTAGAAAAAGCATCAAAAGCAAAACCCTTTAAAATCAGCCAAATCTGATAGGTCCGCTCTCATGAGAATTTTCAATTTTTGCAATATGTCAAATTTGTCTTAATTTTGTGTTCAAATCATAGAAATTCAGCCAAAAATACATAATAAATACATCATGGACCTAGTATTATAGTGTAAATATTAGAAAAAGCATCAAAAGCAAAACCCTTTAAAATCGGCTAAACCTGATAGGTCCGCGCTCATGAGAATTTTCAATTTTTGCAATATGTAAAATTTGTCTTAATTTTATGTTCAAATCATAGAAATTTAGCCAAAAATACATAATAAATACATCATGGACCTAGTTTTATAGTGTAAATATTAGAAAAAGCATCAAAAGCAAAACCCTTTAAAATCAGCCAAATCTGATAGGTCCGCGCTCATGAGAATTTTCAATTTTTGCAATATGTCAAATTTGTCTTAATTTTATGTTTAAATCATAGAAATTCAGCCAAAAATACATAATAAATACATCATGGCACTTGTATGATAGTGTAAATATTAGAAAAAGCATCAAAAGCAAAACCCTTTGAAATCGGCCAAATCTGATAGGTCCGCGCTCATGAGAATTTTCAATTTTTGCAATATGTCAAATTTGTCTTAATTTTATGTTCAAATCATAGAAATTCAGCCAAAAATACATAATAAATAAATCATGGACCGAGTATTATAGTGTAAATATTAGAAAAAGCATCAAAAGCAAAACCCTTAAATATCGGCCAAATCTGATAGGTCCGCGCTCATGAGATTGTTCAATTCTTGCAATACGTCAAATTTGTCTTAATTTTATGTTCAAATCATAGAAATTCAGAAAAAAATACATAATAAATACATCATGGCACTTGCATGATAGTGTAAATATTAGAAAAAGCATCAAAAGCAAAACCCTTTGAAATCGGCCAAATCTGATAGGTCCGCGCTCATGAGAATTTTCAATTTTTGCAATATGTCAAATTTGTCTTAATTTTGTGTTCAAATCATAGAAATGCGGCCAAAAATACATAATAAATACATCATGGCACTTGTATGATAGTGTAAATATTAGAAAAAGTATCAAAAGCATAACCCTTTAAAATCGGCCAAATCTGATAGGTCCGCGCTCATGAGAATGTTCAATTTTTGTAATATGTCAAATTTGTCTTAATTTTATGTTCAAATCATAGAAATTCAGCCAAAAATACATAATAAATAAATCATGGACCTAGTATTATAGTGTAAATATTAGAAAAAGCATCAAAAGCAAAACCCTTTGAAATCGGCCAAACCTGATAGGTCCGCGCTCATGAGAATTTTCAATTTTTGCAATATGTCAAATTTGTCTTAATTTTATGTTCAAATCATAGAAATTCAGCCAAAAATACATAATAAATACATCATGGCACATGTATTATAGTGTAAATATTAGAAAAAGCATCAAAAGCAAAACCCTTTGAAATCAGCCAAATCTGATAGGTCCGCGCTCATGAGAATTTTCAATTTTTGCAATATGTCAAATTTGTCTTAATTTTATGTTCAAATCATAGAAATTCAGCCAAAAATACATAATAAATACATCATGGACCTAGTATTATAGTGTAAATATTAGAAAAAGCATCAAAAGCAAAACCCTTTAAAATCGGCCAAACCTGATAGGTCCGCGCTCATGAGAATTTTCAATTTTTGCAATATGTAAAATTTGTCTTAATTTTATGTTCAAATCATAGAAATTCAGCCAAAAATACATAATAAATAAATCATGGACCTAGTATTATAGTGTAAATATTAGAAAAAGCATCAAAAGCAAAACCCTTTAAAATCGGCCAAATCTGATAGGTCCGCGCTCATGAGAATTTTCAATTTTTGCAATATGTCAAATTTGTCTTAATTTTATGTTCAAATCATAGAAATTCAGCATAAAATACATAATAAATACATCATGGCACTTGTATGATAGTGTAAATATTAGAAAAAGTATCAAAAGAAAAACCCTTTGAAATCGGCCAAATCTGATAGGTCCGCGCTCATGAGAATTTTCAATTTTTGCAATATGTCAAATTTGTCTTAATTTTGTGTTCAAATCATAGAAATGCGGCCAAAAATACATAATAAATACATCATGGCACTTGTATGATAGTGTAAATATTAGAAAAAGTATCAAAAGCATAACCCTTTAAAATCGGCCAAATCTGATAGGTCCGCGCTCATGAGAATTTTCAATTTTTGCAATATGTAAAATTTGTCTTAATTTTATGTTCAAATCATAGAAATTCAGCCAAAAATACATAATAAATACATCATGGCACTTGTATGATAGTGTAAATATTAGAAAAAGCATCAAAAGCAAAACGCTTTGAAATCGGCCAAATCTGATAGGTCCGCGCTCATGAGAATTTTCAATTTTTGCAATATGTCAAATTTGTCTTAATTTTATGTTCAAATCATAGAAATTCAGCCAAAAATACATAATAAATACATCATGGCACTTGTATGATAGTGTAAATATTAGAAAAAGCATCAAAAGCAAAACCCTTTGAAATCGGCCAAATCTGATAGGTCCGCGCTCATGAGAATTTTCAATTTTTGCAATATGTCAAATTTGTCTTAATTTTGTGTTCAAATCATAGAAATTCAGCCAAAAATACATAATAAATACATCATGGACCTAGTATTATAGTGTAAATATTAGAAAAAGCATAAAAAGCAAAACCCTTTGAAATTGACCAAATCTGATAGGTCCGCGCTCATGAGAATTTTCAATTTTTGCAATATGTCAAATTTGTCTTAATTTTATGTTCAAATAATAGAAATTCAGCCAAAAATACATAATAAATACATCATGGCACTTGTATGATAGTGTAAATATTAGAAAAAGCATCAAAAGCAAAACGCTTTGAAATCGGCCAAATCTGATAGGTCCGCGCTCATGAGAAATTTCAATTTTTGCAATATGGCAAATTTGTCTTAATTTTGTGTTCAAATCATAGAAATGCAGATAAAAATACATAATAAATACATCATGGACCTAGTATTATAGTGTAAATATTAGAAAAGGTATCAAAAGCATAACCCTTTAAAATCGGCCAAATCTGATAGGTCCGCGCTCATGAGAATTTTCAATTTTTGTAATATGTCAAATTTGTCTTAATTTTATGTCCAAATCATAGAAATTCAGCCAAAAATACATAATTAATACATCATGGGCCTAGTATTATAGTGTAAATATTAGAAAAAGCATCAAAAGCAAAACCCTTTAAAATCAGCCAAATCTGATAGGTCCGCTCTCATGAGAATTTTCAATTTTTGCAATATGTCAAATTTGTCTTAATTTTATTTTCAAATCATAGAAATTCAGCCAAAAATACATAATAAATACATCATGGACCTAGTATTATAGTGTAAATATTACAAAAAGTATCAAAAGCATAACCCTTTAAAAACGGCCAAATCTGATAGGTCCGCGCTCATAAGAATTTTCAATTTTTGCAATCCATCAAATTTGTCTTAATTTTATGTTCAAATCATAGAAATTAAGCCAAAAATACATAATAAATACATCATGGACCTAGTATTATAGTGTAAATATTAGAAAAAGCATCAAAAGCAAAACCCTTTAAAATCGGCCAAATCTGATAGGTCCGCGCTCATGAGAATGTTCAATTTTTGCAATATGTCAAATTTGTCTTAATTTTATGTTCAAATCATAGAAATTCAGCCAAAAATACATAATAAATACATCATGGACCTAGTATTATAGTGTAAATATTAGAAAAAGCATCAAAAGCAAAACCCTTTGAAATCGGCCAAATCTGATAGGTCCGCGCTCATGAGAATTTTCAATTTTTGCAATATGTCAAATTTGTCTTAATTTTGTGTTCAAATCATAGAAATTCAGCCAAAAATACATAATAAATACATCATGGACCTAGTATTATAGTGTAAATATTAGAAAAAGCATCAAAAGCAAAACCCTTTAAAATCGGCCAAATCTGATAGGTCCGCGCTCATGAGAATGTTCAATTTTTGCAATATGTCAAATTTGTCTTAATTTTATGTTCAAATCATAGAAATTCAGCCAAAAATACATAATAAATACATCATGGACCTAGTATTATAGTGTAAATATTAGAAAAAGCATCAAAAGCAAAACCCTTTGAAATCGGCCAAATCTGATAGGTCTGCGCTCATGAGAATTTTCAATTTTTGCAATATGTCAAATTTGTCTTAATTTTATATTCAAATTATAGAAATTCAGCCAAAAATACCTAATAAATACATCATGGCACTTGTATGATAGTGTAAATATTAGAAAAAGCATCAAAAGCAAAACCCTTTGAAATCGGCCAAATCTGATAGGTCCGCGCTCATGAGAATTTTCAATTTTTGCAATATGTCAAATTTGTCTTAATTTTATGTTCAAATCATAGAAATTCAGCCAAAAATACATAATAAATACATCATGGACCTAGTATAATAGTGTAAATATTAGAAAAAGCATCAAAAGCAAAACCCTTTAAAATCGGCCAAATCTGATAGGTCCGCGCTCATGAGAATTTTCAATTTTTGCAATATGTAAAATTTGTCTTAATTTTATGTTCAAATCATAGAAATTCAGCCAAAAATACATAATAAATACATCATGGCACTTGTATGATAGTGTAAATATTAGAAAAAGCATCAAAAGCAAAACCCTTTACAATCGGCCAAATCTGATAGGTCCGCGCTCATGAGAATTTTCAATTTTTGCAATATGTCAAATTTGTCTTAATTTTATGTTCAAATCATAGAAATTCAGCCAAAAATACATAATAAATACATCATGGCACTTGTATGATAGTTTAAATATTAGAAAAAGCATCAAAAGCAAAACCCTTTTAAATCGGCCAAATCTGATAGGTCCGCGCTCATGAGAATGTTCAATTTTTGCAATATGTCAAATTTGTCTTTATTTTATGTTCAAATCATAGAAATTCAGCCAAAAATACATAATAAATACATCATGGCACTTGTATGATAGTGTAAATATTAGAAAAAGCATCAAAAGCAAAACCCTTTAAAATCAGCCAAATCTGATAGGTCCGCGCTCATGAGAATTTTCAATTTTTGCAATATGTCAAATTTGTCTTAATTTTATGTTCAAATCATAGAAATTCAGCCAAAAATACATAATAAATACATCATGGCACTTGTATGATAGTGTAAATATTAGAAAAAGCATCAAAAGCAAAACCCTTTGAAATCGGCCAAATCTGATAGGTCCGCGCTCATGAGAATTTTCAATTTTTGCAATATGTCAAATTAGTCTTAATTTTGTGTTCAAATCATAGAAATTCAGCCAAAAATACATAATAAATACATCATGGACCTAGTATTATAGTGTAAATATTAGAAAAAGCATAAAAAGCAAAACCCTTTGAAATTGACCAAATCTGATAGGTCCGCGCTCATGAGAATTTTCAATTTTTGCAATATGTCAAATTTGTCTTAATTTTATGTTCAAATCATAGAAATTCAGCCAAAAATATATAATAAATACATCATGGCACTTGTATGATAGTGTAAATATTAGAAAAAGCATCAGAAGCAAAACTCTTTGAAATCGGCCAAATCTGATAGGTCCGCGCTCATGAGAATTTTCAATTTTTGCAATATGTCAAATTTGTCTTAATTTTGTGTTCAAATCATAGAAATGCAGATAAAAATACATAATAAATACATCATGGACCTAGTATTATAGTGTAAATATTAGAAAAGGTATCAAAAGCATAACCCTTTAAAATCGGCCAAATCTGATAGGTCCGCGCTCATGAGAATTTTCAATTTTTGTAATATGTCAAATTTGTCTTAATTTTATGTCCAAATCATAGAAATTCAGCCAAAAATACATAATTAATACATCATGGGCCTAGTATTATAGTGTAAATATTAGAAGAAGCATCAAAAGCAAAACCCTTTAAAATCAGCCAAATCTGATAGGTCCGCTCTCATGAGAATGTTCAATTCTTGCAATATGGCAAATTTGTCTTAATTTTATGTTCAAATCATAGAAATTCAGCTAAAAATACATAATAAATACATCATGGACCTAGTATTATAGTGTAAATATTAGAAAAAGCATCAAAAGCAAAACCCTTTGAAATCGGCCAAATCTGATAGGTCTGCGCTCATGAGAATTTTCAATTTTTGCAATATGTCAAATTTGTCTTAATTTTATATTCAAATCATAGAAATTCAGCCAAAAATACATAATAAATACATCATGGACCTAGTATGATAGTGTAAATATTAGAAAAAGCATCAAAAGCAAAACTCTTTAAAATCGGCCAAATCTGATAGGTCCGCGCTCATGAGAATTTTCAATTTTTGCAATATGTCAAATTTGTCTTAATTTTATGTTCAAATCATAGAAATTCAGCCAAAAATACATAATAAATACATCATGGCACTTGTATGATAGTGTAAATATTAGAAAAAGCATCAAAAGAAAACCCTTTGAAATCGGCCAAATCTGATAGGTCCGCGCTCATGAGAATGTTCAATTTTTGCAATATGTCAAATTTGTCTTTATTTTATGTTCAAATCAAAGAAATTCAGCCAAAAATACATAATAAATACATCATGGCACTTGTATGATAGTGTAAATATTAGAAAAAGCATCAAAAGCAAAACGCTTTTAAATCGGCAAAATCTGATAGGTCCGCGCTCATGAGAATTTTCAATTTTTGCAATATGGCAAATTTGTCTTAATTTTGTGTTCAAATCATAGAAATTCAGCCAAAAATACATAATAAATACATCATTGACCTATTATTATAGTGTAAATATTAGAAAAAGCATCAAAAGCAAAACCCTTTAAAATCGGCCAAATCTGATAGGTCCGCGCTCATGAGAATTTTCAATTTTTGCAATATGTCAAATTTGTCTTAATTTTATGTTCAAATCATAGAAATTCAGCCAAAAGTACATAATAAATACATCATGGACCTATTATTATAGTGTAAATATTAGAAAAAGCATCAAAAGCAAAACCCTTTAAAATCGGCCAAATCTGATAGGTCCGCGCTCATGAGAATTTTCAATTTTTGCAATACGTCAAATTTGTCTTAATTTTGTGTTCAAATCATAGAAATTCAGCCAAAAATACATAATAAATAAATCATGGACCTAGTATTATAGTGTAAATATTAGAAAAAGCATCGAAAGCAAAACCCTTTAAAATCGGCCAAATCTGATAGGTCCGCGCTCATGAGAATTTTCAATTTTTGCAATATGTCAAATTTGTCTTAATTTTATGTTCAAATCATAGAAATTCAGCCAAAAATACATAATAAATACATCATGGCACTTGTATGATAGTGTAAATATTAGAAAAAGCATCAAAAGCAAAACCCTTTAAAATCGGCCAAATCTGATAGGTCCGCGCTCATGAGAATTTTCAATTTTTGCAATATGTCAAATTTGTCTTAATTTTATGTTCAAATCATAGAAATTCAGCCAAAAATACATAATAAATACATCATGGACCTATTATTATAGTGTAAATATTAGAAAAAGCATCAAAAGCAAAACGCTTTAAAATCGGCCAAATCTGATAGGTCCGCGCTCATGAGAATTTTCAATTTTTGCAATATGTCAAATTTGTCTTAATTTTATGTTCAAATCATAGAAATTCAGCCAAAAATACATAATAAATACATCATGGACCTATTATTTTAGTGTAAATATTAGAAAAAGCATCAAAAGCCAAACCCTTTAAAATCGGCCAAATCTGATAGGTCTGCGCTCATGAGAATTTTCAATTTTTGCAATACGTCAAATTTGTCTTAATTTTATGTTCAAATCATAGAAATTCAGCCAAAAATACATAATAAATACATCATTGCACTTGTATGATAGTGTAAATATTAGAAAAAGCATCAAAAGCAAAACCCTTTACAATCGGCCAAATCTGATAGGTCCGCGCTCATGAGAATTTTCAATTTTTGCAATATGTCAAATTTGTCTTAATTTTGTGTTCAAATCATAGAAATGCAGATAAAAATACATAATAAATACATCATGGACCTAGTATTATAGTGTAAATATTAGAAAAGGTATCAAAAGCATAACCCTTTAAAATCGGCCAAATCTGATAGGTCCGCGCTCATGAGAATTTTCAATTTTTGTAATATGTCAAATTTGTCTTAATTTTATGTCCAAATCATAGAAATTCAGCCAAAAATACATAATTAATACATCATGGGCCTATTATTATAGTGTAAATATTAGAAAAAGCATCAAAAGCAAAACCCTTTAAAATCAGCCAAATCTGATAGGTCCGCTCTCATGAGAATTTTCAATTTTTGCAATATGTCAAATTTGTCTTAATTTTGTGTTCAAATCATAGAAATTCAGCCAAAAATACATAATAAATACATCATGGACCTAGTATTATAGTGTAAATATTAGAAAAAGCATCAAAAGCAAAACCCTTTGAAATCGGCCAAATCTGATAGGTCCACGCTCATGAGAATTTTCAATTTTTGCAATATGTCAAATTTGTCTTAATTTTATGTTCAAATCATAGAAATTCAGCCAAAAATACATAATAAATACATCATGGACCTATTATTATAGTGTAAATATTAGAAAAAGCATCAAAAGCAAAACCCTTTAAAATCGGCCAAATCTGATAGGTCCGCGCTCATGAGAATTTTCAATTTTTGCAATATGTCAGATTTGTCTTAATTTTATGTTCAAATCATAGAAATTCAGCCAAAAATACATAATAAATACATCATGGACCTATTATTATAGTGTAAATATTAGAAAAAGCATCAAAAGCCAAACCCTTTAAAATCGGCCAAATCTGATAGGTCTGCGCTCATGAGAATTTTCAATTTTTGCAATACGTCAAATTTGTCTTAATTTTATGTTCAAATCATAGAAATTCAGCCAAAAATACATAATAAATACATCATGGCACTTGTATGATAGTGTAAATATTAGAAAAAGCATCAAAAGCAAAACCCTTTACAATCGGCCAAATCTGATAGGTCCGCGCTCATGAGAATTTTCAATTTTTGCAATATGTCAAATTTGTCTTAATTTTGTGTTCAAATCATAGAAATGCAGATAAAAATACATAATAAATACATCATGGACCTAGTATTATAGTGTAAATATTAGAAAAGGTATCAAAAGCATAACCCTTTAAAATCGGCCAAATCTGATAGGTCCGCGCTCATGAGAATTTTCAATTTTTGTAATATGTCAAATTTGTCTTAATTTTATGTCCAAATCATAGAAATTCAGCCAAAAATACATAATTAATACATCATGGGCCTAGTATTATAGTGTAAATATTAGAAAAAGCATCAAAAGCAAAACCCTTTAAAATCAGCCAAATCTGATAGGTCCGCTCTCATGAGAATTTTCAATTTTTGCAATATGTCAAATTTGTCCTTATTTTATGTTCAAATCATAGAAATTCAGCCAAAAATACATAATAAATACATCATGGACCTATTATTATAGTGTAAATATTAGAAAAAGCATCAAAAGCAAAACCCTTTAAAATCGGCCAAATCTGATAGGTCCGCGCTCATGAGAATTTTCAATTTTTGCAATATGTCAAATTTGTCTTAATTTTATGTTCAAATCATAGAAATTCAGCCAAAAATACATAATAAATACATCATGGACCTATTATTATAGTGTAAATATTAGAAAAAGCATCAAAAGCCAAACCCTTTAAAATCGGCCAAATCTGATAGGTCTGCGCTCATGAGAATTTTCAATTTTTGCAATACGTCAAATTTGTCTTAATTTTATGTTCAAATCATAGAAATTCAGCCAAAAATACATAATAAATACATCATTGCACTTGTATGATAGTGTAAATATTAGAAAAAGCATCAAAAGCAAAACCCTTTACAATCGGCCAAATCTGATAGGTCCGCGCTCATGAGAATTTTCAATTTTTGCAATATGTCAAATTTGTCTTAATTTTGTGTTCAAATCATAGAAATGCAGATAAAAATACATAATAAATACATCATGGACCTAGTATTATAGTGTAAATATTAGAAAAGGTATCAAAAGCATAACCCTTTAAAATCGGCCAAATCTGATAGGTCCGCGCTCATGAGAATTTTCAATTTTTGTAATATGTCAAATTTGTCTTAATTTTATGTCCAAATCATAGAAATTCAGCCAAAAATACATAATTAATACATCATGGGCCTATTATTATAGTGTAAATATTAGAAAAAGCATCAAAAGCAAAACCCTTTAAAATCAGCCAAATCTGATAGGTCCGCTCTCATGAGAATTTTCAATTTTTGCAATATGTCAAATTTGTCTTAATTTTGTGTTCAAATCATAGAAATTCAGCCAAAAATACATAATAAATACATCATGGACCTAGTATTATAGTGTAAATATTAGAAAAAGCATCAAAAGCAAAACCCTTTGAAATCGGCCAAATCTGATAGGTCCGCGCTCATGAGAATTTTCAATTTTTGCAATATGTCAAATTTGTCTTAATTTTATGTTCAAATCATAGAAATTCAGCCAAAAATACATAATAAATACATCATGGACCTATTATTATAGTGTAAATATTAGAAAAAGCATCAAAAGCAAAACCCTTTAAAATCGGCCAAATCTGATAGGTCCGCGCTCATGAGAATTTTCAATTTTTGCAATATGTAAAATTTGTCTTAATTTTATGTTCAAATCATAGAAATTCAGCCAAAAATACATAATAAATACATCATGGACCTATTATTATAGTGTAAATATTAGAAAAAGCATCAAAAGCCAAACCCTTTAAAATCGGCCAAATCTGATAGGTCTGCGCTCATGAGAATTTTCAATTTTTGCAATACGTCAAATTTGTCTTAATTTTATGTTCAAATCATAGAAATTCAGCCAAAAATACATAATAAATACATCATGGCACTTGTATGATAGTGTAAATATTAGAAAAAGCATCAAAAGCAAAACCCTTTACAATCGGCCAAATCTGATAGGTCCGCGCTCATGAGAATTTTCAATTTTTGCAATATGTCAAATTTGTCTTAATTTTGTGTTCAAATCATAGAAATGCAGATAAAAATACATAATAAATACATCATGGACCTAGTATTATAGTGTAAATATTAGAAAAGGTATCAAAAGCATAACCCTTTAAAATCGGCCAAATCTGATAGGTCCGCGCTCATGAGAATTTTCAATTTTTGTAATATGTCAAATTTGTCTTAATTTTATGTCCAAATCATAGAAATTCAGCCAAAAATACATAATTAATACATCATGGGCCTATTATTATAGTGTAAATATTAGAAAAAGCATCAAAAGCAAAACCCTTTAAAATCAGCCAAATCTGATAGGTCCGCTCTCATGAGAATTTTCAATTTTTGCAATATGTCAAATTTGTCTTAATTTTGTGTTCAAATCATAGAAATTCAGCCAAAAATACATAATAAATACATCATGGACCTAGTATTATAGTGTAAATATTAGAAAAAGCATCAAAAGCAAAACCCTTTGAAATCGGCCAAATCTGATAGGTCCGCGCTCATGAGAATTTTCAATTTTTGCAATATGTCAAATTTGTCTTAATTTTATGTTCAAATCATAGAAATTCAGCCAAAAATACATAATAAATACATCATTGCACTTGTATGATAGTGTAAATATTAGAAAAAGCATCAAAAGCAAAACCCTTTACAATCGGCCAAATCTGATAGGTCCGCGCTCATGAGAATTTTCAATTTTTGCAATATGTCAAATTTGTCTTAATTTTGTGTTCAAATCATAGAAATGCAGATAAAAATACATAATAAATACATCATGGACCTAGTATTATAGTGTAAATATTAGAAAAGGTATCAAAAGCATAACCCTTTAAAATCGGCCAAATCTGATAGGTCCGCGCTCATGAGAATTTTCAATTTTTGTAATATGTCAAATTTGTCTTAATTTTATGTCCAAATCATAGAAATTCAGCCAAAAATACATAATTAATACATCATGGGCCTAGTATTATAGTGTAAATATTAGAAAAAGCATCAAAAGCAAAACCCTTCAAAATCAGCCAAATCTGATAGGTCCGCTCTCATGAGAATTTTCAATTTTTGCAATATGTCAAATTTGTCTTAATTTTATGTTCAAATCATAGAAATTCATCCAAAAATACATAATAAATACATCATGGACCTAGTATTATAGTGTAAATGTTAGAAAAATCATAAAAAGCAAAACCCTTTGAAATTGACCAAATCTGATAGGTCCGCGCTCATGAGAATTTTCAATTTTTGCAATATGTCAAATTTGTCTTAATTTTATGTTCAAATCATAGAAATTCAGCCAAAAATACATAATAAATACATCATGGCACTTGTATGATAGTGTAAATATTAGAAAAAGCATCAAAAGCAAAACGCTTTGAAATCGGCCAAATCTGATAGGTCCGCGCTCATGAGAATTTTCAATTTTTGCAATATGTCAAATTTGTCTTAATTTTGTGTTCAAATCATAGAAATGCAGATAAAAATACATAATAAATACATCATGGACCTAGTATTATAGTGTAAATATTAGAAAAGGTATCAAAAGCATAACCCTTTAAAATCGGCCAAATCTGATAGGTCCGCGCTCATGAGAATTTTCAATTTTTGTAATATGTCAAATTTGTCTTAATTTTATGTCCAAATCATAGAAATTCAGCCAAAAATACATAATTAATACATCATGGGCCTAGTATTATAGTGTAAATATTAGAAAAAGCATCAAAAGCAAAACCCTTTAAAATCAGCCAAATCTGATAGGTCCGCTCTCATGAGAATTTTCAATTTTTGCAATATGTCAAATTTGTCTTAATTTTGTGTTCAAATCATAGAAATTCAGCCAAAAATACATAATAAATACATCATGGACCTAGTATTATAGTGTAAATATTAGAAAAAGCATCAAAAGCAAAACCCTTTGAAATCGGCCAAATCTGATAGGTCCGCGCTCATGAGAATTTTCAATTTTTGCAATATGTCAAATTTGTCTTAATTTTGTGTTCAAATCATAGAAATTCAGCCAAAAATACATAATAAATACATCATGGACCTAGTATGATAGTGTAAATATTAGAAAAAGCATCAAAAGCAAAACTCTTTAAAATCGGCCAAATCTGATAGGTCCGCGCTCATGAGAATGTTCAATTTTTGCAATATGTCAAATTTGTCTTAATTTTATGTTCAAATCATAGAAATTCAGCCAAAAATACATAATAAATACATCATGGCACTTGTATGATAGTGTAAATATTAGAAAAAGCATCAAAAGCAAAACCCTTTGAAATCGGCCAAATCTGATAGGTCCGCACTCATTAGAATTTTCAATTTTTGCAATATGTCAAATTTGTCTTTATTTTATGTTCAAATCATAGAAATTCAGCCAAAAATACATAATAAATACATCATGGCACTTGTATGATAGTGTAAATATTAGAAAAAGCATCAAAAGCAAAACCCTTTAAAATCGGCCAAATCTGATAGGTCCGCGCTCATGAGAATTTTCAATTTTTGCAATATGTCAAATTTGTCTTAATTTTTGTTCAAATCATAGAAATTCAGCCAAAAATACATAATAAATACATCATGGCACTTGTATGATAGTGTAAATATTAGAAAAAGCATCAAAAGCAAAACCCTTTGAAATCGGCCAAATCTGATAGGTCCGCGCTCATGAGAATTTTCAATTTTTGCAATATGTCAAATTTGTCTTAATTTTGTGTTCAAATCATAGAAATGCAGATAAAAATACATAATAAATACATCATGGACCTAGTATTATAGTGTAAATATTAGAAAAGGTATCAAAAGCATAACCCTTTAAAATCGGCCAAATCTGATAGGTCCGCGCTCATGAGAATTTTCAATTTTTGTAATATGTCAAATTTGTCTTAATTTTATGTCCAAATCATAGAAATTCAGCCAAAAATACATAATTAATACATCATGGGCCTAGTATTATAGTGTAAATATTAGAAAAAGCATCAAAAGCAAAACCCTTCAAAATCAGCCAAATCTGATAGGTCCGCTCTCATGAGAATTTTCAATTTTTGCAATATGTCAAATTTGTCTTAATTTTATGTTCAAATCATAGAAATTCATCCAAAAATACATAATAAATACATCATGGACCTAGTATTATAGTGTAAATGTTAGAAAAATCATAAAAAGCAAAACCCTTTGAAATTGACCAAATCTGATAGGTCCGCGCTCATGAGAATTTTCAATTTTTGCAATATGTCAAATTTGTCTTAATTTTATGTTCAAATCATAGAAATTCAGCCAAAAATACATAATAAATACATCATGGCACTTGTATGATAGTGTAAATATTAGAAAAAGCATCAAAAGCAAAACGCTTTAAAATCGGCCAAATCTGATAGGTCCGCGCTCATGAGAATTTTCAATTTTTGCAATATGTCAAATTTGTCTTAATTTTGTGTTCAAATCATAGAAATGCAGATAAAAATACATAATAAATACATCATGGACCTAGTATTATAGTGTAAATATTAGAAAAGGTATCAAAAGCATAACCCTTTAAAATCGGCCAAATCTGATAGGTCCGCGCTCATGAGAATTTTCAATTTTTGTAATATGTCAAATTTGTCTTAATTTTGTGTCCAAATCATAGAAATTCAGCCAAAAATACATAATTAATACATCATGGGCCTAGTATTATAGTGTAAATATTAGAAAAAGCATCAAAAGCAAAACCCTTTAAAATCAGCCAAATCTGATAGGTCCGCTCTCATGAGAATTTTCAATTTTTGCAATATGTCAAATTTGTCTTAATTTTGTGTTCAAATCATAGAAATTCAGCCAAAAATACATAATAAATACATCATGGACCTAGTATTATAGTGTAAATATTAGAAAAAGCATCAAAAGCAAAACCCTTTGAAATCGGCCAAATCTGATAGGTCCGCGCTCATGAGAATTTTCAATTTTTGCAATATGTCAAATTTGTCTTAATTTTGTGTTCAAATCATAGAAATTCAGCCAAAAATACATAATAAATACATCATGGACCTAGTATGATAGTGTAAATATTAGAAAAAGCATCAAAAGCAAAACTCTTTAAAATCGGCCAAATCTGATAGGTCCGCGCTCATGAGAATGTTTAATTTTTGCAATATGTCAAATTTGTCTTAATTTTATGTTCAAATCATAGAAATTCAGCCAAAAATACATAATAAATACATCATGGCACTTGTATGATAGTGTAAATATTAGAAAAAGCATCAAAAGCAAAACCCTTTGAAATCGGCCAAATCTGATAGGTCCGCACTCATTAGAATTTTCAATTTTTGCAATATGTCAAATTTGTCTTTATTTTATGTTCAAATCATAGAAATTCAGCCAAAAATACATAATAAATACATCATGGCACTTGTATGATAGTGTAAATATTAGAAAAAGCATCAAAAGCAAAACCCTTTAAAATCGGCCAAATCTGATAGGTCCGCGCTCATGAGAATTTTCAATTTTTGCAATATGTCAAATTTGTCTTAATTTTTGTTCAAATCATAGAAATTCAGCCAAAAATACATAATAAATACATCATGGCACTTGTATGATAGTGTAAATATTAGAAAAAGCATCAAAAGCAAAACCCTTTGAAATCGGCCAAATCTGATAGGTCCGCGCTCATGAGAATTTTCAATTTTTGCAATATGTCAAATTTGTCTTAATTTTGTGTTCAAATCATAGAAATGCAGCCAAAAATACATAATAAATACATCATGGACCTAGTATTATAGTGTAAATATTAGAAAAAGTATCAAAAGCATAACACTTTAAAATCGGCCAAATCTGATAGGTCCGCGCTCATGAGAATTTTCAATTTTTGCAATATGTCAAATTAGTCTTAATTTTGTGTTCAAATCATAGAAATTCAGCCAAAAATACATAATAAATACATCATGGACCTAGTATTATAGTGTAAATGTTAGAAAAAGCATAAAAAGCAAAACCCTTTGAAATTGACCAAATCTGATAGGTCTGCGCTCATGAGAATTTTCAATTTTTGCAATATGTCAAATTTGTCTTAATTTTATGTTCAAATCATAGAAATTCAGCCAAAAATACATAATAAATACATCATGGACCTAGTATGATAGTGTAAATATTAGAAAAAGCATCAAAAGCAAAACTCTTTAAAATCGGCCAAATCTGATAGGTCCGCGCTCATGAGAATTTTCAATTTTTGCAATATGTCAAATTTCTCTTAATTTTATGTTCAAATCATAGAAATTCAGCCAAAAATACATAATAAATACATCATGGCACTTGTATGATAGTGTAAATATTAGAAAAAGCATCAAAAGCAAAACCCTTTGAAATCGGCCAAATCTGATAGGTCCGCACTCATTAGAATTTTCAATTTTTGCAATATGTCAAATTTGTCTTTATTTTATGTTCAAATCATAGAAATTCAGCCAAAAATACATAATAAATACATCATGGCACTTGTATGATAGTGTAAATATTAGAAAAAGCATCAAAAGCAAAACCCTTTGAAATCGGCCAAATCTGATAGGTCCGCGCTCATGAGAATTTTCAATTTTTGCAATATGTACCATTTTCTTAATTTTGTGTTCAAATCATAGAAATGCAGCCAAAAATACATAATAAATACATCATGGACCTAGTATTATAGTGTAAATATTAGAAAAAGTATCAAAAGCATAACACTTTAAAATCGGCCAAATCTGATAGGTCCGCGCTCATGAGAATTTTCAATTTTTGCAATATGTCAAATTAGTCTTAATTTTGTGTTCAAATCATAGAAATTCAGCCAAAAATACATAATAAATACATCATGGACCTAGTATTATAGTATAAATGTTAGAAAAAGCATAAAAAGCAAAACCCTTTGAAATTGACCAAATCTGATAGGTCTGCGCTCATGAGAATTTTCAATTTTTGCAATATGTCAAATTTGTCTTAATTTTATGTTCAAATCATAGAAATTCAGCCAAAAATACATAATAAATACATCATGGACCTAGTATTATAGTGTAAATATTAGAAAAAGCATCAAAAGCAAAACTCTTTAAAATCGGCCAAATCTGATAGGTCCGCGCTCATGAGAATTTTCAATTTTTGCAATATGTCAAATTTGTCTTAATTTTATGTTCAAATCATAGAAATTCAGCCAAAAATACATAATAAATACATCATGGCACTTGTATGATAGTGTAAATATTAGAAAAAGCATCAAAAGCAAAACCCTTTGAAATCGGCCAAATCTGATAGGTCCGCACTCATTAGAATTTTCAATTTTTGCAATATGTCAAATTTGTCTTTATTTTATGTTCAAATCATAGAAATTCAGCCAAAAATACATAATAAATACATCATGGCACTTGTATGATAGTGTAAATATTAGAAAAAGCATCAAAAGCAAAACCCTTTAAAATCAGCCAAATCTGATAGGTCCGCGCTCATGAGAATTTTCAATTTTTGCAATATGTCAAATTTGTCTTAATTTTATGTTCAAATCATAGAAATTCAGCCAAAAATACATAATAAATACATCATGGCACTTGTATGATAGTGTAAATATTAGAAAAAGCATCAAAAGCAAAACCCTTTGAAATCGGCCAAATCTGATAGGTCCGCGCTCATGAGAATTTTCAATTTTTGCAATATGTCAAATTTGTCTTAATTTTGTGTTCAAATCATAGAAATGCAGCCAAAAATACATAATAAATACATCATGGACCTAGTATTATAGTGTAAATATTAGAAAAAGTATCAAAAGCATAACACTTTAAAATCGGCCAAATCTGATAGGTCCGCGCTCATGAGAATTTTCAATTTTTGCAATATGTAAAATTAGTCTTCACTTTGTGTTCAAATCATAGAAATTCATCCAAAAATACATAATAAATACATCATGGACCTAGTATTATAGTGTAAATGTTAGAAAAATCATAAAAAGCAAAACCCTTTGAAATTGACCAAATCTGATAGGTCCGCGCTCATGAGAATTTTCAATTTTTGCAATATGTCAAATTTGTCTTAATTTTATGTTCAAATCATAGAAATTCAGCCAAAAATACATAATAAATACATCATGGCACTTGTATGATAGTGTAAATATTAGAAAAAGCATCAAAAGCAAAACGCTTTGAAATCGGCCAAATCTGATAGGTCCGCGCTCATGAGAATTTTCAATTTTTGCAATATGTCAAATTTGTCTTAATTTTGTGTTCAAATCATAGAAATGCAGATAAAAATACATAATAAATACATCATGGACCTAGTATTATAGTGTAAATATTAGAAAAGGTATCAAAAGCATAACCCTTTAAAATCGGCCAAATCTGATAGGTCCGCGCTCATGAGAATTTTCAATTTTTGTAATATGTCAAATTTGTCTTAATTTTATGTCCAAATCATAGAAATTCAGCCAAAAATACATAATTAATACATCATGGGCCTAGTATTATAGTGTAAATATTAGAAAAAGCATCAAAAGCAAAACCCTTTAAAATCAGCCAAATCTGATAGGTCCGCTCTCATGAGAATTTTCAATTTTTGCAATATGTCAAATTTGTCTTAATTTTGTGTTCAAATCATAGAAATTCAGCCAAAAATACATAATAAATACATCATGGCACTTGTATGATAGTGTAAATATTAGAAAAAGCATCAAAAGCAAAACCCTTTAAAATCAGCCAAATCTGATAGGTCCGCGCTCATGAGAATTTTCAATTTTTGCAATATGTCAAATTTGTCTTAATTTTATGTTCAAATCATAGAAATTCAGCCAAAAATACATAATAAATACATCATGGCACTTGTATGATAGTGTAAATATTAGAAAAAGCATCAAAAGCAAAACCCTTTGAAATCGGCCAAATCTGATAGGTCCGCGCTCATGAGAATTTTCAATTTTTGCAATATGTCAAATTTGTCTTAATTTTGTGTTCAAATCATAGAAATGCAGCCAAAAATACATAATAAATACATCATGGACCTAGTATTATAGTGTAAATATTAGAAAAAGTATCAAAAGCATAACACTTTAAAATCGGCCAAATCTGATAGGTCCGCGCTCATGAGAATTTTCAATTTTTGCAATATGTAAAATTAGTCTTCACTTTGTGTTCAAATCATAGAAATTCATCCAAAAATACATAATAAATACATCATGGACCTAGTATTATAGTGTAAATGTTAGAAAAATCATAAAAAGCAAAACCCTTTGAAATTGACCAAATCTGATAGGTCCGCGCTCATGAGAATTTTCAATTTTTGCAATATGTCAAATTTGTCTTAATTTTATGTTCAAATCATAGAAATTCAGCCAAAAATACATAATAAATACATCATGGCACTTGTATGATAGTGTAAATATTAGAAAAAGCATCAAAAGCAAAACGCTTTGAAATCGGCCAAATCTGATAGGTCCGCGCTCATGAGAATTTTCAATTTTTGCAATATGTCAAATTTGTCTTAATTTTGTGTTCAAATCATAGAAATGCAGATAAAAATACATAATAAATACATCATGGACCTAGTATTATAGTGTAAATATTAGAAAAGGTATCAAAAGCATAACCCTTTAAAATCGGCCAAATCTGATAGGTCCGCGCTCATGAGAATTTTCAATTTTTGTAATATGTCAAATTTGTCTTAATTTTATGTCCAAATCATAGAAATTCAGCCAAAAATACATAATTAATACATCATGGGCCTAGTATTATAGTGTAAATATTAGAAAAAGCATCAAAAGCAAAACCCTTTAAAATCAGCCAAATCTGATAGGTCCGCTCTCATGAGAATTTTCAATTTTTGCAATATGTCAAATTTGTCTTAATTTTGTGTTCAAATCATAGAAATTCAGCCAAAAATACATAATAAATACATCATGGACCTAGTATTATAGTGTAAATATTAGAAAAAGCATCAAAAGCAAAACCCTTTGAAATCGGCCAAATCTGATAGGTCCGCGCTCATGAGAATTTTCAATTTTTGCAATATGTCAAATTTGTCTTAATTTTGTGTTCAAATCATAGAAATTCAGCCAAAAATACATAATAAATACATCATGGACCTAGTATGATAGTGTAAATATTAGAAAAAGCATCAAAAGCAAAACTCTTTAAAATCGGCCAAATCTGATAGGTCCGCGCTCATGAGAATTTTCAATTTTTGCAATATGTCAAATTTGTCTTAATTTTATGTTCAAATCATAGAAATTCAGCCAAAAATACATAATAAATACATCATGGCACTTGTATGATAGTGTAAATATTAGAAAAAGCATCAAAAGCAAACCCCTTTGAAATCGGCCAAATCTGATAGGTCCGCGCTCATGAGAATTTTCAATTTTTGCAATATGGCAAATTTGTCTTAATTTTGTGTTCAAATCATAGAAATTCAGCCAAAAATACATAATAAATACATCATGGACCTATTATTATAGTGTAAATATTAGAAAAAGCATCAAAAGCAAAACCCTTTTAAATCGGCCAAATCTGATAGGTCCGCGCTCATGAGAATTTTCAATTTTTGCAATATGTCAAATTTGTCTTAATTTTATGTTCAAATCATAGAAATTCAGCCAAAAATACATAATAAATACATCATGGACCTATTATTATAGTGTAAATATTAGAAAAAGCATCAAAAGCCAAACCCTTTAAAATCGGCCAAATCTGATAGGTCCGCGCTCATGAGAATTTTCAATTTTTGCAATACGTCAAATTTGTCTTAATTTTATGTTCAAATCATAGAAATTCAGCCAAAAATACATAATAAATACATCATGGCACTTGTATGATAGTGTAAATATTAGAAAAAGCATCAAAAGCAAAACCCTTTACAATCGGCCAAATCTGATAGGTCTGCGCTCATGAGAATTTTCAATTTTTGCAATATGTCAAATTTGTCTTAATTTTATGTTCAAATCATAGAAATTCAGCAAAAAATACATAATAAATACATCATGGAACTAGTATTATAGTGTAAATATTAGAAAAAGCATCAAAAGCATAACACTTTAAAATCGGCCAAATCTGATAGGTCTGCGCTCATGAGAATTTTCAATTTTTGCAATATGTCAAATTTGTCTTAATTTTGTGTTCAAATCATAGAAATTCAGCCAAAAATACATAATAAATAAATCATGGACCTAGTATTATAGTGTAAATATTAGAAAAAGCATCGAAAGCAAAACCCTTTAAAATCGGCCAAATCTGATAGGTCCGCGCTCATGAGAATTTTCAATTTTTGCAATATGTCAAATTTGTCTTAATTTTGTGTTCAAATCATAGATATTCAGCCAAAAATACATAATAAATAAATCATGGACCTAGTATTATAGTGTAAATATTAGAAAAAGCATAAAAAGCAAACCCCTTTGAAATCGGCCAAATCTGATAGGTCCGCGCTCATGAGAATGTTCAATTTTTGCAATATGTCAAATTTGTCTTAATTTTATGTTCAAATCATAGAAATTCAGCCAAAAATACATAATAAATACATCATGGAACTAGTATTATAGTGTAAATATTAGAAAAAGTATCGAAAGCATAACACTTTAAAATCGGCCAAATCTGATAGGTCCGCGCTCATGAGAATTTTCAATTTTTGCAATATGTCAAATTTGTCTTAATTTTGTGTTCAAATCATAGAAATTCAGCCAAAAATACATAATAAATACATCATGGACCTATTATTATAGTGTAAATATTAGAAAAAGCATCAAAAGCAAAACCCTTTAAAATCGGCCAAATCTGATAGGTCCGCGCTCATGAGAATTTTCAATTTTTGCAATATGTCAAATTTGTCTTAATTTTATGTTCAAATCATAGAAATTCAGCCAAAAATACATAATAAATACATCATGGACCTATTATTATAGTGTAAATATTAGAAAAAGCATCAAAAGCCAAACCCTTTAAAATCGGCCAAATCTGATAGGTCCGCGCTCATGAGAATTTTCAATTTTTGCAATACGTCAAATTTGTCTTAATTTTATGTTCAAATCATAGAAATTCAGCCAAAAATACATAATAAATACATCATTGCACTTGTATGATAGTGTAAATATTAGAAAAAGCATCAAAAGCAAAACCCTTTACAATCGGCCAAATCTGATAGGTCCGCGCTCATGAGAATTTTCAATTTTTGCAATATGTCAAATTTGTCTTAATTTTGTGTTCAAATCATAGATATTCAGCCAAAAATACATAATAAATAAATCATGGACCTAGTATTATAGTGTAAATATTAGAAAAAGCATCAAGAGCAAACCCCTTTGAAATCGGCCAAATCTGATAGGTCCGCGCTCATGAGAATGTTCAATTTTTGCAATATGTCAAATTTGTCTTAATTTTATGTTCAAATCATAGAAATTCAGCCAAAAATACATAATAAATACATCATTGCACTTGTATGATAGTGTAAATATTAGAAAAAGCATCAAAAGCAAAACCCTTTACAATCGGCCAAATCTGATAGGTCCGCGCTCATGAGAATTTTCAATTTTTGCAATATGTCAAATTTGTCTTAATTTTGTGTTCAAATCATAGAAATTCAGCCAAAAATACATAATAAATACATCATGGACCTAGTATTATAGTGTAAATGTTAGAAAAAGCATCAAAAGCAAAACCCTTTGAAATCGGCCAAATCTGATAGGTCCGCGCTCATGAGAATTTTCAATTTTTGCAATATGTCAAATTTGTCTTAATTTTATGTTCAAATCATAGAAATTCAGCCAAAAATACATAATAAATACATCATGGAACTAGTATTATAGTGTAAATATTAGAAAAAGCATCAAAAGCCAAACCCTTTAAAATCGGCCAAATCTGATAGGTCCGCGCTCATGAGAATTTTCAATTTTTGCAATACGTCAAATTTGTCTTAATTTTATGTTCAAATCATAGAAATTCAGCCAAAAATACATAATAAATACATCATGGCACTTGTATGATAGTGTAAATATTAGAAAAAGCATCAAAAGCAAAACCCTTTACAATCGGCCAAATCTGATAGGTCCGCGCTCATGAGAATTTTCAATTTTTGCAATATGTCAAATTTGTCTTAATTTTATGTTCAAATCATAGAAATTCAGCCAAAAATACATAATAAATAAATCATGGACCTAGTATTATAGTGTAAATATTAGAAAAAGCATCAAAAGCAAAACCCTTTGAAATCGGCCAAATCTGATAGGTCCGCGCTCATGAGAATGTTCAATTTTTGCAATATGTCAAATTTGTCTTAATTTTATGTTCGAATCATAGAAATTCAGCCAAAAATACATAATAAATACATCATGGAACTAGTATTATAGTGTAAATATTAGAAAAAGTATCAAAAGCATAACACTTTAAAATCGGCCAAATCTGATAGGTCCGCGCTCATGAGAATTTTCAATTTTTGCAATATGTCAAATTTGTCTTAATTTTGTGTTCAAATCATAGATATTCAGCCAAAAATACATAATAAATAAATCATGGACCTAGTATTATAGTGTAAATATTAGAAAAAGCATCAAAAGCAAACCCCTTTGAAATCGGCCAAATCTGATAGGTCCGCGCTCATGAGAATGTTCAATTTTTGCAATATGTCAAATTTGTCTTAATTTTATGTTCAAATCATAGAAATTCAGCCAAAAATACATACTAAATACATCATGGAACTAGTATTATCGTGTAAATATTAGAAAAAGTATCAAAAGCATAACACTTTAAAATCGGCCAAATCTGATAGGTCCGCGCTCATGAGAATTTTCAATTTTTGCAATATGTCAAATTTGTCTTAATTTTGTGTTCAAATCATAGAAATTCAGCCAAAAATACATAATAAATACATCATGGACCTAGTATTATAGTGTAAATGTTAGAAAAAGCATCAAAAGCAAAACCCTTTGAAATCGGCCAAATCTGATAGGTCCGCGCTCATGAGAATTTTCAATTTTTGCAATATGTAAAATTTGTCTTAATTTAATGTTCAAATCATAGAAATTCAGCCAAAAATACATAATAAATACATCATGGACCTATTATTATAGTGTAAATATTAGAAAAAGCATCAAGAGCAAAACCCTTTAAAATCGGCCAAATCTGATAGGTCCGCGGTCATGAGAATTTTCAATTTTTGCAATATGTCAAATTTGTCTTAATTTTATGTTCAAATCATAGAAATTCAGCCAAAAATACATAATAAATACATCATGGCACTTGTATGATAGTGTAAATATTAGAAAAAGCATCAAAAGCAAAACCCTTTGAAATCGGCCAAATCTGATAGGTCCGCGCTCATGAGAATTTTCAATTTTTGCAATATGTCAAATTTGTCTTAATTTTATGTTCAAATCATAGAAATTCAGCCAAAAATACATAATAAATACATCATGGACCTAGTATGATAGTGTAAATATTAGAAAAAGCATCAAAAGCAAAACTCTTTAAAATCGGCCAAATCTGATAGGTCCGTGCTCATGAGAATTTTCAATTTTTGCAATATGTCAAATTTGTCTTAATTTTATGTTCAAATCATAGAAATTCAGCCAAAAATACATAATAAATACATCATGGCACTTGTATGATAATGTAAATATTAGAAAAAGATCCAAAAGCAAAACCCTTTGAAATCGGCCAAATCTGATAGGTCCGCGCTCATGAGAATTTTCAATTTTTGCAATATGTCAGATTTGTCTTAATTTTATGTTCAAATCATAGAAATTCAGCACAAAATACATAATAAATAAATCATGGACCTAGTATTATAGTGTAAATATTAGAAAAAGCATCAAAAGTAAAACCCTTTGAAATCGGCAAAATCTGATAGGTCCGCGCTCATGAGATTTTTCAATTGTTGCAATATGTCAAATTTGTCTTAATTTTATGTTCAAATCATAGAATATCAGCCAAAAATACATAATAAATACATCATTGCACTTGTATGATAGTGTAAATATTAGAAAAAGTATCAAAAGCATAACCCTTTAAAATCGGCCAAATCTGATAGGTCCGCGCTCATGAGAATTTTCAATTTTTGCAATATGTCAAATTTGTCTTAATTTTATGTTCAAATCAAAGAAATTCAGCCAAAAATACATAATAAATACATCATGGCACTTGTATGATAGTGTAAATATTAGAAAAAGCATCAAAAGCAAAACGCTTTAAAATCGGCCAAATCTGATAGGTCCGCGCTCATGAGAATTTTCAATTTTTGCAATATGGCAAATTTGTCTTAATTTTGTGTTCAAATCATAGAAATGCAGCCAAAAATACATAATAAATACATCATGGACCTATTATTATAGTGTAAATATTAGAAAAAGCATCAAAAGCCAAACCCTTTAAAATCGGCCAAATCTGATAGGTCCGCGCTCATGAGAATTTTCAATTTTTGCAATACGTCAAATTTGTCTTAATTTTATGTTCAAATCATAGAAATTCAGCCAAAAATACATAATAAATACATCATGGACCTAGTATTATAGTGTAAATATTAGAAAAAGAATCAAAAGCAAAACCCTTTAAAATCGGCCAAATCTGATAGGTCCGCGCTCATGAGAATTTTCAATTTTTGCAATATGTCAAATTTGTCTTAATTTTATGTTCAAATCATAGAAATTAAGCCAAAAATACATAATAAATACATCATGGCACTTGTATGATAGTGTAAATATTAGAAAAAGCACCAAAAGCAAAACCCTTTGAAATCGGCCAAATCTGATAGGTCCGCGCTCATGAGAATTTTCAATTTTTGCAATATGTCAAATTTGTCTTAATTTTATGTTCAAATCATAGAAATTCAGCACAAAATACATAATAAATACATCATGGACCTAGTATTGTAGTGTAAATATTAGAAAAAGCATCAAAAGTAAAACCCTTTGAAATCGGCAAAATCTGATAGGTCCGCGCTCATGAGATTTTTCAATTGTTGCAATATGTCAAATTTGTCTTAATTTTATGTTCAAATCAAAGAAATTCAGCCAAAAATACATAATAAATACATCATGGCACTTGTATGATAGTGTAAATATTAGAAAAAGCATCAAAAGCAAAACGCTTTAAAATCGGCCAAATCTGATAGGTCCGCGCTCATGAGAATTTTCAATTTTTGCAATATGGCAAATTTGTCTTAATTTTATGTTCAAATCATAGAAATTCAGCCAAAAATACATAATAAATACATCATGGACCTAGTATTATAGTGTAAATATTAGAAAAAGCATCAAAAGCAAAACTCTTTAAAATCGGCCAAATCTGATAGGTCCGTGCTCATGAGAATTTTCAATTTTTGCAATATGTCAAATTTGTCTTAATTTTATGTTCAAATCATAGAAATTCAGCCAAAAATACATAATAAATACATCATGGCACTTGTATGATAGTGTAAATATTAGAAAAAGCATCAAAAGCAAAACCCTTTGAAATCGGCCAAATCTGATAGGTCCGCGCTCATGAGAATTTTCAATTTTTGCAATATGTCAAATTTGTCTTAATTTTATGTTCAAATCATAGAAATTCAGCCAAAAATACATAATAAATACATCATGGCACTTGTATGATAGTGTAAATATTAGAAAAAGCATCAAAAGCAAAACGCTTTGAAATCGGCCAAATCTGATAGGTCCGCGCTCATGAGAATTTTCAATTTTTGCAATATGGCAAATTTGTCTTAATTTTATGTTCAAATCATAGAAATTCAGCCAAAAATACATAATAAATACATCATGGACCTAGTATTATAGTGTAAATATTAGAAAAAGAATCAAAAGCCAAACCCTTTAAAATCGGCCAAATCTGATAGGTCCGCGCTCATGAGAATTTTCAATTTTTGCAATATGTCAAATTTGTCTTAATTTTATGTTCAAATCATAGAAATTCAGCCAAAAATACATAATAAATACATCATGGCACTTGTATGATAATGTAAATATTAGAAAAAGATCCAAAAGCAAAACCCTTTGAAATCGGCCAAATCTGATAGGTCCGCGCTCATGAGAATTTTCAATTTTTGCAATATGTCAAATTTGTCTTAATTTTATGTTCAAATCATAGAAATTCAGCACAAAATACATAATAAATAAATCATGGACCTAGTATTATAGTGTAAATATTAGAAAAAGCATCAAAAGTAAAACCCTTTGAAATCGGCAAAATCTGATAGGTCCGCGCTCATGAGATTTTTCAATTGTTGCAATATGTCAAATTTGTCTTAATTTTATGTTCAAATCATAGAATATCAGCCAAAAATACATAATAAATACATCATTGCACTTGTATGATAGTGTAAATATTAGAAAAAGTATCAAAAGCATAACCCTTTAAAATCGGCCAAATCTGATAGGTCCGCGCTCATGAGAATTTTCAATTTTTGCTATATGTCAAATTTGTCTTAATTTTATGTTCAAATCATAGAAATTCAGCCAAAAATACATAATAAATACATCATGGCACTTGTATGATAGTGTAAATATTAGAAAAAGCATCAAAAGCAAAACCCTTTGAAATCGGCAAAATCTGATAGGTCCGCGCTCATGAGAATGTTCAATTTTTGCAATATGTCAAATTTGTCTTAATTTTATGTTCAAATCATAGAAATTCAGCCAAAAATACATAATAAATACATCATGGACCTAGTATGATAGTGTAAATATTAGAAAACGCATCAAAAGCAAAACTCTTTAAAATCGGCCAAATCTGATAGGTCCGTGCTCATGAGAATTTTCAATTTTTGCAATATGTCAAATTTGTCTTAATTTTATGTTCAAATCATAGAAATTCAGCCAAAAATACATAATAAATACATCATGGCACTTGTATGATAGTGTAAATATTAGAAAAAGCATCAAAAGCAAAACCCTTTGAAATCGGCCAAATCTGATAGGTCCGCGCTCATGAGAATTTTCAATTTTTGCAATATGTCAAATTTGTCTTAATTTTGTGTTCAAATCATAGAAATGCAGCCAAAAATACATAATAAATACATCATGGACCTATTATTATAGTGTAAATATTAGAAAAAGCATCAAAAGCCAAACCCTTTAAAATCGGCCAAATCTGATAGGTCCGCGCTCATGAGAATTTTCAATTTTTGCAATACGTCAAATTTGTCTTAATTTTATGTTCAAATCATAGAAATTCAGCCAAAAATACATAATAAATACATCATGGACCTAGTATTATAGTGTAAATATTAGAAAAAGAATCAAAAGCAAAACCCTTTAAAATCGGCCAAATCTGATAGGTCCGCGCTCATGAGAATTTTCAATTTTTGCAATATGTCAAATTTGTCTTAATTTTATATTCAAATCATAGAAATTCAGCCAAAAATACATAATAAATACATCATTGTACTCGTATGATAGGGTAAATATTAGAAACAGCATCAAAAGCAAAACCCTTTGAAATCGGCCAAATCTGATTGGTCCGCGGTCATGAGAATTTTCAATTTTTGCAATATGTCAAATTTGTCTTAATTTTATGTTCAAATCATAGAAATTCAGCCAAAAATACATAATAAATACATCATGGCACTTGTATGATAGTGTAAATATTAGAAAAAGCATCAAAAGCAAAACCCTTTGAAATCGGCCAAATCTGATAGGTCCGCGCTCATGAGAATTTTCAATTTTTGCAATATGTCAAATTTGTCTTAATTTTATATTCAAATCATAGAAATTCAGCCAAAAATACATAATAAATACATCATGGACCTAGTATGATAGTGTAAATATTAGTGAAGCATCAAAAGCAAAACGCTTTGAAATCGGCCAAATCTGATAGGTCCGCGCTCATGAGAATTTTCAATTTTTGCAATATGGCAAATTTGTCTTAATTTTATGTTCAAATCATAGAAATTCAGCCAAAAATACATAATAAATACATCATGGACCTAGTATTATAGTGTAAATATTAGAAAAAGCATCAAAAGCAAAACTCTTTAAAATCGGCCAAATCTGATAGGTCCGTGCTCATGAGAATTTTCAATTTTTGCAATATGTCAAATTTGTCTTAATTTTATGTTCAAATCATAGAAATTCAGCCAAAAATACATAATAAATACATCATGGCACTTGTATGATAGTGTAAATATTAGAAAAAGCATCAAAAGCAAAACCCTTTGAAATCGGCCAAATCTGATAGGTCCGCGCTCATGAGAATTTTCAATTTTTGCAATATGTCAAATTTGTCTTAATTTTATGTTCAAATCATAGAAATTCAGCCAAAAATACATAATAAATACATCATGGCACTTGTATGATAGTGTAAATATTAGAAAAAGCATCAAAAGCAAAACGCTTTGAAATCGGCCAAATCTGATAGGTCCGCGCTCATGAGAATTTTCAATTTTTGCAATATGGCAAATTTGTCTTAATTTTATGTTCAAATCATAGAAATTCAGCCAAAAATACATAATAAATACATCATGGACCTAGTATTCTAGTGTAAATATTAGAAAAAGAATCAAAAGCAAAACCCTTTAAAATCGGCCAAATCTGATAGGTCCGCGCTCATGAGAATTTTCAATTTTTGCAATATGTCAAATTTGTCTTAATTTTATGTTCAAATCATAGAAATTCAGCCAAAAATACATAATAAATACATCATGGCACTTGTATGATAATGTAAATATTAGAAAAAGATCCAAAAGCAAAACCCTTTGAAATCGGCCAAATCTGATAGGTCCGCGCTCATGAGAATTTTCAATTTTTGCAATATGTCAAATTTGTCTTAATTTTATGTTCAAATCATAGAAATTCAGCACAAAATACATAATAAATAAATCATGGACCTAGTATTATAGTGTAAATATTAGAAAAAGCATCAAAAGTAAAACCCTTTGAAATCGGCCAAATCTGATAGGTCCGTGCTCATGAGAATTTTCAATTTTTGCAATATGTCAAATTTGTCTTAATTTTATGTTCAAATCATAGAAATTCAGCCAAAAATACATAATAAATACATCATGGCACTTGTATGATAGTGTAAATATTAGAAAAAGCATCAAAAGCAAAACCCTTTGAAATCGGCCAAATCTGATAGGTCCGCGCTCATGAGAATTTTCAATTTTTGCAATATGTCAAATTTGTCTTAATTTTATGTTCAAATCATAGAAATTCAGCCAAAAATACATAATAAATACATCATGGCACTTGTATGATAGTGTAAATATTAGAAAAAGCATCAAAAGCAAAACGCTTTGAAATCGGCCAAATCTGATAGGTCCGCGCTCATGAGAATTTTCAATTTTTGCAATATGGCAAATTTGTCTTAATTTTATGTTCAAATCATAGAAATTCAGCCAAAAATACATAATAAATACATCATGGACCTAGTATTATAGTGTAAATATTAGAAAAAGAATCAAAAGCAAAACCCTTTAAAATCGGCCAAATCTGATAGGTCCGCGCTCATGAGAATTTTCAATTTTTGCAATATGTCAAATTTGTCTTAATTTTATGTTCAAATCATAGAAATTCAGCCAAAAATACATAATAAATACATCATGGCACTTGTATGATAATGTAAATATTAGAAAAAGATCCAAAAGCAAAACCCTTTGAAATCGGCCAAATCTGATAGGTCCGCGCTCATGAGAATTTTCAATTTTTGCAATATGTCAAATTTGTCTTAATTTTATGTTCAAATCATAGAAATTCAGCACAAAATACATAATAAATAAATCATGGACCTAGTATTATAGTGTAAATATTAGAAAAAGCATCAAAAGTAAAACCCTTTGAAATCCGCAAAATCTGATAGGTCCGCGCTCATGAGATTTTTCAATTGTTGCAATATGTCAAATTTGTCTTAATTTTATGTTCAAATCATAGAATATCAGCCAAAAATACATAATAAATACATCATTGCACTTGTATGATAGTGTAAATATTAGAAAAAGTATCAAAAGCATAACCCTTTAAAATCGGCCAAATCTGATAGGTCCGCGCTCATGAGAATTTTCAATTTTTGCAATATGTCAAATTTGTCTTAATTTTATGTTCAAATCATAGAAATTCAGCCAAAAATACATAATAAATACATCATGGCACTTGTATGATAGTGTAAATATTAGAAAAAGCATCAAAAGCAAAACCCTTTGAAATCGGCCAAATCTGATAGGTCCGCGCTCATGAGAATGTTCAATTTTTGCAATATGGCAAATTTGTCTTAATTTTATGTTCAAATCATAGAAATTCAGCCAAAAATACATAATAAATACATCATGGACCTAGTATGATAGTGTAAATATTAGAAAAAGCATCAAAAGCAAAACTCTTTAAAATCGGCCAAATCTGATAGGTCCGCGCTCATGAGAATTTTCAATTTTTGCAATATGTCAAATTTGTCTTAATTTTATGTTCAAATCATAGAAATTCAGCCAAAAATACATAATAAATACATCATGGCACTTGTATGATAATGTAAATATTAGAAAAAGATCCAAAAGCAAAACCCTTTGAAATCGGCCAAATCTGATAGGTCCGCGCTCATGAGAATTTTCAATTTTTGCAATATGTCAAATTTGTCTTAATTTTATGTTCAAATCATAGAAATTCAGCACAAAATACATAATAAATAAATCATGGACCTAGTATTATAGTGTAAATATTAGAAAAAGCATCAAAAGTAAAACCCTTTGAAATCGGCCAAATCTGATAGGTCCGTGCTCATGAGAATTTTCAATTTTTGCAATATGTCAAATTTGTCTTAATTTTATGTTCAAATCATAGAAATTCAGCCAAAAATACATAATAAATACATCATGGCACTTGTATGATAGTGTAAATATTAGAAAAAGCATCAAAAGCAAAACCCTTTGAAATCGGCCAAATCTGATAGGTCCGCGCTCATGAGAATTTTCAATTTTTGCAATATGTCAAATTTGTCTTAATTTTATGTTCAAATCATAGAAATTCAGCCAAAAATACATAATAAATACATCATGGCACTTGTATGATAGTGTAAATATTAGAAAAAGCATCAAAAGCAAAACGCTTTGAAATCGGCCAAATCTGATAGGTCCGCGCTCATGAGAATTTTCAATTTTTGCAATATGGCAAATTTGTCTTAATTTTATGTTCAAATCATAGAAATTCAGCCAAAAATACATAATAAATACATCATGGACCTAGTATTATAGTGTAAATATTAGAAAAAGAATCAAAAGCAAAACCCTTTAAAATCGGCCAAATCTGATAGGTCCGCGCTCATGAGAATTTTCAATTTTTGCAATATGTCAAATTTGTCTTAATTTTATGTTCAAATCATAGAAATTCAGCCAAAAATACATAATAAATACATCATGGCACTTGTATGATAATGTAAATATTAGAAAAAGATCCAAAAGCAAAACCCTTTGAAATCGGCCAAATCTGATAGGTCCGCGCTCATGAGAATTTTCAATTTTTGCAATATGTCAAATTTGTCTTAATTTTATGTTCAAATCATAGAAATTCAGCACAAAATACATAATAAATAAATCATGGACCTAGTATTATAGTGTAAATATTAGAAAAAGCATCAAAAGTAAAACCCTTTGAAATCGGCAAAATCTGATAGGTCCGCGCTCATGAGATTTTTCAATTGTTGCAATATGTCAAATTTGTCTTAATTTTATGTTCAAATCATAGAATATCAGCCAAAAATACATAATAAATACATCATTGCACTTGTATGATAGTGTAAATATTAGAAAAAGTATCAACAGCATAACCCTTTAAAATCGGCCAAATCTGATAGGTCCGCGCTCATGAGAATTTTCAATTTTTGCAATATGTCAAATTTGTCTTAATTTTATGTTCAAATCATAGAAATTCAGCCAAAAATACATAATAAATACATCATGGCACTTGTATGATAGTGTAAATATTAGAAAAAGCATCAAAAGCAAAACCCTTTGAAATCGGCCAAATCTGATAGGTCCGCGCTCATGAGAATGTTCAATTTTTGCAATATGTCAAATTTGTCTTAATTTTATGTTCAAATCATAGAAATTCAGCCAAAAATACATAATAAATACATCATGGACCTATTATTATAGTGTAAATATTAGAAAAAGCATCAAAAGCCAAACCCTTTAAAATCGGCCAAATCTGATAGGTCCGCGCTCATGAGAATTTTCAATTTTTGCAATACGTCAAATTTGTCTTAATTTTATGTTCAAATCATAGAAATTCAGCCAAAAATACATAATAAATACATCATGGACCTAGTATTATAGTGTAAATATTAGAAAAAGAATCAAAAGCAAAACCCTTTAAAATCGGCCAAATCTGATAGGTCCGCGCTCATGAGAATTTTCAATTTTTGCAATATGTCAAATTTGTCTTAATTTTATGTTCAAATCATAGAATATCAGCCAAAAATACATAATAAATACATCATTGCACTTGTATGATAGTGTAAATATTAGAAAAAGTATCAAAAGCATAACCCTTTAAAATCGGCCAAATCTGATAGGTCCGCGCTCATGAGAATTTTCAATTTTTGCAATATGTCAAATTTGTCTTAATTTTATGTTCAAATCATAGAAATTCAGCCAAAAATACATAATAAATACATCATGGCACTTGTATGATAGTGTAAATATTAGAAAAAGCATCAAAAGCAAAACCCTTTGAAATCGGCCAAATCTGATAGGTCCGCGCTCATGAGAATGTTCAATTTTTGCAATATGTCAAATTTGTCTTAATTTTATGTTCAAATCATAGAAATTCAGCCAAAAATACATAATAAATACATCATGGACCTAGTATGATAGTGTAAATATTAGAAAAAGCATCAAAAGCAAAACTCTTTAAAATCGGCCAAATCTGATAGGTCCGTGCTCATGAGAATTTTCAATTTTTGCAATATGTCAAATTTGTCTTAATTTTATGTTCAAATCATAGAAATTCAGCCAAAAATACATAATAAATACATCATGGCACTTGTATGATAGTGTAAATATTAGAAAAAGCATCAAAAGCAAAACCCTTTGAAATCGGCCAAATCTGATAGGTCCGCGCTCATGAGAATTTTCAATTTTTGCAATATGTCAAATTTGTCTTAATTTTGTGTTCAAATCATAGAAATGCAGCCAAAAATACATAATAAATACATCATGGACCTATTATTATAGTGTAAATATTAGAAAAAGCATCAAAAGCCAAACCCTTTAAAATCGGCCAAATCTGATAGGTCCGCGCTCATGAGAATTTTCAATTTTTGCAATACGTCAAATTTGTCTTAATTTTATGTTCAAATCATAGAAATTCAGCCAAAAATACATAATAAATACATCATGGACCTAGTATTATAGTGTAAATATTAGAAAAAGAATCAAAAGCAAAACCCTTTAAAATCGGCCAAATCTGATAGGTCCGCGCTCATGAGAATTTTCAATTTTTGCAATATGTCAAATTTGTCTTAATTTTATGTTCAAATCATAGAAATTCAGCCAAAAATACATAATAAATACATCATTGTACTCGTATGATAGGGTAAATATTAGAAACAGCATCAAAAGCAAAACCCTTTGAAATCGGCCAAATCTGATAGGTCCGCGCTCATGAGAATTTTCAATTTTTGCAATATGTCAAATTTGTCTTAATTTTATGTTCAAATCATAGAAATTCAGCCAAAAATACATAATAAATACATCATGGCACTTGTATGATAGTGTAAATATTAGAAAAAGCATCAAAAGCAAAACCCTTTGAAATCGGCCAAATCTGATAGGTCCGCGCTCATGAGAATTTTCAATTTTTGCAATATGTCAAATTTGTCTTAATTTTATATTCAAATCATAGAAATTCAGCCAAAAATACATAATAAATACATCATGGACCTAGTATGATAGTGTAAATATTAGTGAAGCATCAAAAGCAAAACGCTTTGAAATCGGCCAAATCTGATAGGTCCGCGCTCATGAGAATTTTCAATTTTTGCAATATGGCAAATTTGTCTTAATTTTATGTTCAAATCATAGAAATTCAGCCAAAAATACATAATAAATACATCATGGACCTAGTATTATAGTGTAAATATTAGAAAAAGCATCAAAAGCAAAACTCTTTAAAATCGGCCAAATCTGATAGGTCCGTGCTCATGAGAATTTTCAATTTTTGCAATATGTCAAATTTGTCTTAATTTTATGTTCAAATCATAGAAATTCAGCCAAAAATACATAATAAATACATCATGGCACTTGTATGATAGTGTAAATATTAGAAAAAGCATCAAAAGCAAAACCCTTTGAAATCGGCCAAATCTGATAGGTCCGCGCTCATGAGAATTTTCAATTTTTGCAATATGTCAAATTTGTCTTAATTTTATGTTCAAATCATAGAAATTCAGCCAAAAATACATAATAAATACATCATGGCACTTGTATGATAGTGTAAATATTAGAAAAAGCATCAAAAGCAAAACGCTTTGAAATCGGCCAAATCTGATAGGTCCGCGCTCATGAGAATTTTCAATTTTTGCAATATGGCAAATTTGTCTTAATTTTATGTTCAAATCATAGAAATTCAGCCAAAAATACATAATAAATACATCATGGACCTAGTATTATAGTGTAAATATTAGAAAAAGAATCAAAAGCAAAACCCTTTAAAATCGGCCAAATCTGATAGGTCCGCGCTCATGAGAATTTTCAATTTTTGCAATATGTCAAATTTGTCTTAATTTTATGTTCAAATCATAGAAATTCAGCCAAAAATACATAATAAATACATCATGGCACTTGTATGATAATGTAAATATTAGAAAAAGATCCAAAAGCAAAACCCTTTGTAATCGGCCAAATCTGATAGGTCCGCGCTCATGAGAATTTTCAATTTTTGCAATATGTCAAATTTGTCTTAATTTTATGTTCAAATCATAGAAATTCAGCACAAAATACATAATAAATAAATCATGGACCTAGTATTATAGTGTAAATATTAGAAAAAGCATCAAAAGTAAAACCCTTTGAAATCGGCAAAATCTGATAGGTCCGCGCTCATGAGATTTTTCAATTGTTGCAATATGTCAAATTTGTCTTAATTTTATGTTCAAATCATAGAATATCAGCCAAAAATACATAATAAATACATCATTGCACTTGTATGATAGTGTAAATATTAGAAAAAGTATCAAAAGAATAACCCTTTAAAATCGGCCAAATCTGATAGGTCCGCGCTCATGAGAATTTTCAATTTTTGCAATATGTCAAATTTGTCTTAATTTTATGTTCAAATCATAGAAATTCAGCCAAAAATACATAATAAATACATCATGGCACTTGTATGATAGTGTAAATATTAGAAAAAGCATCAAAAGCAAAACCCTTTGAAATCGGCCAAATCTGATAGGTCCGCGCTCATGAGAATGTTCAATTTTTGCAATATGTCAAATTTGTCTTAATTTTATGTTCAAATCATAGAAATTCAGCCAAAAATACATAATAAATACATCATGGACCTAGTATGATAGTGTAAATATTAGAAAAAGCATCAAAAGCAAAACTCTTTAAAATCGGCCAAATCTGATAGGTCCGTGCTCATGAGAATTTTCAATTTTTGCAATATGTCAAATTTGTCTTAATTTTATGTTCAAATCATAGAAATTCAGCCAAAAATACATAATAAATACATCATGGCACTTGTATGATAGTGTAAATATTAGAAAAAGCATCAAAAGCAAAACCCTTTGAAATCGGCCAAATCTGATAGGTCCGCGCTCATGAGAATTTTCAATTTTTGCAATATGTCAAATTTGTCTTAATTTTGTGTTCAAATCATAGAAATGCAGCCAAAAATACATAATAAATACATCATGGACCTATTATTATAGTGTAAATATTAGAAAAAGCATCAAAAGCCAAACCCTTTAAAATCGGCCAAATCTGATAGGTCCGCGCTCATGAGAATTTTCAATTTTTGCAATACGTCAAATTTGTCTTAATTTTATGTTCAAATCATAGAAATTCAGCCAAAAATACATAATAAATACATCATGGACCTAGTATTATAGTGTAAATATTAGAAAAAGAATCAAAAGCAAAACCCTTTAAAATCGGCCAAATCTGATAGGTCCGCGCTCATGAGAATTTTCAATTTTTGCAATATGTCAAATTTGTCTTAATTTTATGTTCAAATCATAGAAATTCAGCCAAAAATACATAATAAATACATCATGGCACTTGTATGATAATGTAAATATTAGAAAAAGATCCAAAAGCAAAACCCTTTGAAATCGGCCAAATCTGATAGGTCCGCGCTCATGAGAATTTTCAATTTTTGCAATATGTCAGATTTGTCTTAATTTTATGTTCAAATCATAGAAATTCAGCACAAAATACATAATAAATAAATCATGGACCTAGTATTATAGTGTAAATATTAGAAAAAGCATCAAAAGTAAAACCCTTTGAAATCGGCAAAATCTGATAGGTCCGCGCTCATGAGATTTTTCAATTGTTGCAATATGTCAAATTTGTCTTAATTTTATGTTCAAATCATAGAATATCAGCCAAAAATACATAATAAATACATCATTGCACTTGTATGATAGTGTAAATATTAGAAAAAGTATCAAAAGCATAACCCTTTAAAATCGGCCAAATCTGATAGGTCCGCGCTCATGAGAATTTTCAATTTTTGCAATATGTCAAATTTGTCTTTATTTTATGTTCAAATCATAGAAATTCAGCCAAAAATACATAATAAATACATCATGGCACTTGTATGATAGTGTAAATATTAGAAAAAGCATCAAAAGCAAAACGCTTTAAAATCGGCCAAATCTGATAGGTCCGCGCTCATGAGAATTTTCAATTTTTGCAATATGGCAAATTTGTCTTAATTTTGTGTTCAAATCATAGAAATGCAGCCAAAAATACATAATAAATACATCATTGACCTATTATTATAGTGTAAATATTAGAAAAAGCATCAAAAGCCAAACCCTTTAAAATCGGCCAAATCTGATAGGTCCGCGCTCATGAGAATTTTCAATTTTTGCAATACGTCAAATTTGTCTTAATTTTATGTTCAAATCATAGAAATTCAGCCAAAAATACATAATAAATACATCATGGACCTAGTATTATAGTGTAAATATTAGAAAAAGAATCAAAAGCAAAACCCTTTAAAATCGGCCAAATCTGATAGGTCCGCGCTCATGAGAATTTTCAATTTTTGCAATATGTCAAATTTGTCTTAATTTTATGTTCAAATCATAGAAATTCAGCCAAAAATACATAATAAATACATCATTGTACTCGTATGATAGGGTAAATATTAGAAACAGCATCAAAAGCAAAACCCTTTGAAATCGGCCAAATCTGATAGGTCCGCGGTCATGAGAATTTTCAATTTTTGCAATATGTCAAATTTGTCTTAATTTTATGTTCAAATCATAGAAATTCAGCCAAAAATACATAATAAATACATCATGGCACTTGTATGATAGTGTAAATATTAGAAAAAGCATCAAAAGCAAAACCCTTTGAAATCGGCCAAATCTGATAGGTCCGCGCTCATGAGAATTTTCAATTTTTGCAATATGTCAAATTTGTCTTAATTTTATATTCAAATCATAGAAATTCAGCCAAAAATACATAATAAATACATCATGGCACTTGTATGATAGTGTAAATATTAGAAAAAGCATCAAAAGCAAAACGCTTTGAAATCGGCCAAATCTGATAGGTCCGCGCTCATGAGAATTTTCAATTTTTGCAATATGGCAAATTTGTCTTAATTTTATGTTCAAATCATAGAAATTCAGCCAAAAATACATAATAAATACATCATGGACCTAGTATTATAGTGTAAATATTAGAAAAAGAATCAAAAGCAAAACCCTTTAAAATCGGCCAAATCTGATAGGTCCGCGCTCATGAGAATTTTCAATTTTTGCAATATGTCAAATTTGTCTTAATTTTATGTTCAAATCATAGAAATTCAGCCAAAAATACATAATAAATACATCATGGCACTTGTATGATAATGTAAATATTAGAAAAAGATCCAAAAGCAAAACCCTTTGAAATCGGCCAAATCTGATAGGTCCGCGCTCATGAGAATTTTCAATTTTTGCAATATGTCAAATTTGTCTTAATTTTATGTTCAAATCATAGAAATTCAGCACAAAATACATAATAAATAAATCATGGACCTAGTATTATAGTGTAAATATTAGAAAAAGCATCAAAAGTAAAACCCTTTGAAATCGGCAAAATCTGATAGGTCCGCGCTCATGAGATTTTTCAATTGTTGCAATATGTCAAATTTGTCTTAATTTTATGTTCAAATCATAGAATATCAGCCAAAAATACATAATAAATACATCATTGCACTTGTATGATAGTGTAAATATTAGAAAAAGTATCAAAAGCATAACCCTTTAAAATCGGCCAAATCTGATAGGTCCGCGCTCATGAGAATTTTCAATTTTTGCAATATGTCAAATTTGTCTTAATTTTATGTTCAAATCATAGAAATTCAGCCAAAAATACATAATAAATACATCATGGCACTTGTATGATAGTGTAAATATTAGAAAAAGCATCAAAAGCAAAACCCTTTGAAATCGGCCAAATCTGATAGGTCCGCGCTCATGAGAATGTTCAATTTTTGCAATATGTCAAATTTGTCTTAATTTTATGTTCAAATCATAGAAATTCAGCCAAAAATACATAATAAATACATCATGGACCTAGTATGATAGTGTAAATATTAGAAAAAGCATCAAAAGCAAAACTCTTTAAAATCGGCCAAATCTGATAGGTCCGTGCTCATGAGAATTTTCAATTTTTGCAATATGTCAAATTTGTCTTAATTTTATGTTCAAATCATAGAAATTCAGCCAAAAATACATAATAAATACATCATGGACCTAGTATTATAGTGTAAATATTAGAAAAAGAATCAAAAGCAAAACCCTTTAAAATCGGCCAAATCTGATAGGTCCGCGCTCATGAGAATTTTCAATTTTTGCAATATGTCAAATTTGTCTTAATTTTATGTTCAAATCATAGAAATTCAGCCAAAAATACATAATAAATACATCATGGCACTTGTATGATAATGTAAATATTAGAAAAAGATCCAAAAGCAAAACCCTTTGAAATCGGCCAAATCTGATAGGTCCGCGCTCATGAGAATTTTCAATTTTTGCAATATGTCAGATTTGTCTTAATTTTATGTTCAAATCATAGAAATTCAGCACAAAATACATAATAAATAAATCATGGACCTAGTATTATAGTGTAAATATTAGAAAAAGCATCAAAAGTAAAACCCTTTGAAATCGGCAAAATCTGATAGGTCCGCGCTCATGAGATTTTTCAATTGTTGCAATATGTCAAATTTGTCTTAATTTTATGTTCAAATCATAGAATATCAGCCAAAAATACATAATAAATACATCATTGCACTTGTATGATAGTGTAAATATTAGAAAAAGTATCAAAAGCATAACCCTTTAAAATCGGCCAAATCTGATAGGTCCGCGCTCATGAGAATTTTCAATTTTTGCAATATGTCAAATTTGTCTTAATTTTATGTTCAAATCATAGAAATTCAGCCAAAAATACATAATAAATACATCATGGCACTTGTATGATAGTGTAAATATTAGAAAAAGCATCAAAAGCAAAACGCTTTAAAATCGGCCAAATCTGATAGGTCCGCGCTCATGAGAATTTTCAATTTTTGCAATATGGCAAATTTGTCTTAATTTTGTGTTCAAATCATAGAAATGCAGCCAAAAATACATAATAAATACATCATTGACCTATTATTATAGTGTAAATATTAGAAAAAGCATCAAAAGCCAAACCCTTTAAAATCGGCCAAATCTGATAGGTCCGCGCTCATGAGAATTTTCAATTTTTGCAATACGTCAAATTTGTCTTAATTTTATGTTCAAATCATAGAAATTCAGCCAAAAATACATAATAAATACATCATGGACCTAGTATTATAGTGTAAATATTAGAAAAAGAATCAAAAGCAAAACCCTTTAAAATCGGCCAAATCTGATAGGTCCGCGCTCATGAGAATTTTCAATTTTTGCAATATGTCAAATTTGTCTTAATTTTATGTTCAAATCATAGAAATTCAGCCAAAAATACATAATAAATACATCATGGCACTTGTATGATAATGTAAATATTAGAAAAAGATCCAAAAGCAAAACCCTTTGAAATCGGCCAAATCTGATAGGTCCGCGCTCATGAGAATTTTCAATTTTTGCAATATGTCAGATTTGTCTTAATTTTATGTTCAAATCATAGAAATTCAGCACAAAATACATAATAAATAAATCATGGACCTAGTATTATAGTGTAAATATTAGAAAAAGCATCAAAAGTAAAACCCTTTGAAATCGGCAAAATCTGATAGGTCCGCGCTCATGAGATTTTTCAATTGTTGCAATATGTCAAATTTGTCTTAATTTTATGTTCAAATCATAGAATATCAGCCAAAAATACATAATAAATACATCATTGCACTTGTATGATAGTGTAAATATTAGAAAAAGTATCAAAAGCATAACCCTTTAAAATCGGCCAAATCTGATAGGTCCGCGCTCATGAGAATTTTCAATTTTTGCAATATGTCAAATTTGTCTTAATTTTATGTTCAAATCATAGAAATTCAGCCAAAAATACATAATAAATACATCATGGCACTTGTATGATAGTGTAAATATTAGAAAAAGCATCAAAAGCAAAACGCTTTAAAATCGGCCAAATCTGATAGGTCCGCGCTCATGAGAATTTTCAATTTTTGCAATATGGCAAATTTGTCTTAATTTTGTGTTCAAATCATAGAAATGCAGCCAAAAATACATAATAAATACATCATTGACCTATTATTATAGTGTAAATATTAGAAAAAGCATCAAAAGCCAAACCCTTTAAAATCGGCCAAATCTGATAGGTCCGCGCTCATGAGAATTTTCAATTTTTGCAATACGTCAAATTTGTCTTAATTTTATGTTCAAATCATAGAAATTCAGCCAAAAATACATAATAAATACATCATGGACCTAGTATTATAGTGTAAATATTAGAAAAAGAATCAAAAGCAAAACCCTTTAAAATCGGCCAAATCTGATAGGTCCGCGCTCATGAGAATTTTCAATTTTTGCAATATGTCAAATTTGTCTTAATTTTATGTTCAAATCATAGAAATTCAGCCAAAAATACATAATAAATACATCATGGCACTTGTATGATAGTGTAAATATTAGAAAAAGCACCAAAAGCAAAACCCTTTGAAATCGGCCAAATCTGATAGGTCCGCGCTCATGAGAATTTTCAATTTTTGCAATATGTCAAATTTGTCTTAATTTTATGTTCAAATCATAGAAATTCAGCACAAAATACATAATAAATACATCATGGACCTAGTATTGTAGTGTAAATATTAGAAAAAGCATCAAAAGTAAAACTCTTTGAAATCGGCAAAATCTGATAGGTCCGCGCTCATGAGATTTTTCAATTGTTGCAATATGTCAAATTTGTCTTAATTTTATGTTCAAATCATAGAAATTCAGCCAAAAATACATAATAAATACATCATTGCACTTGTATGATAGTGTAAATATTAGAAAAAGTATCAAAAGCATAACCCTTTAAAATCGGCCAAATCTGATAGGTCCGCGCTCATGAGAATTTTCAATTTTTGCAATATGTCAAATTTGTCTTAATTTTATGTTCAAATCATAGAAATTCAGCCAAAAATACATAATAAATACATCATTGTACTCGTATGATAGGGTAAATATTAGAAACAGCATCAAAAGCAAAACCCTTTGAAATCGGCCAAATCTGATAGGTCCGCGGTCATGAGAATTTTCAATTTTTGCAATATGTCAAATTTGTCTTAATTTTATGTTCAAATCATAGAAATTCAGCCAAAAATACATAATAAATACATCATGGCACTTGTATGATAGTGTAAATATTAGAAAAAGCATCAAAAGCAAAACCCTTTGAAATCGGCCAAATCTGATAGGTCCGCGCTCATGAGAATTTTCAATTTTTGCAATATGTCAAATTTGTCTTAATTTTATATTCAAATCATAGAAATTCAGCCAAAAATACATAATAAATACATCATGGACCTAGTATGATAGTGTAAATATTAGTGAAGCATCAAAAGCAAAACCCTTTGAAATCGGCCAAATCTGATAGGTCCGCGCTCATGAGAATTTTCAATTTTTGCAATATGTCAAATTTGTCTTAATTTTATGTTCAAACCATAGAAATTCAGCCAAAAATACATAATAAATACATCATGGCACTTGTATGATAGTGTAAATATTAGAAAAAGCATCAAAAGCAAAACCCTTTGAAATCGGCCAAATCTGATAGGTCCGCGCTCATGAGAATTTTCAATTTTTGCAATATGTCAAATTTGTCTTAATTTTATGTTCAAATCATAGAAATTCAGCAAAAAATACATAATAAATACATCATGGAACTTGTATGATAATGTAAATATTAGAAAAAGATCCAAAAGCAAAACCCTTTGAAATCGGCCAAATCTGATAGGTCCGCGCTCATGAGAATTTTCAATTTTTGCAATATGTCAAATTTGTCTTAATTTTATGTTCAAATCATAGAAATTCAGCACAAAATACATAAAAAATAAATCATGGACCTAGTATTATAGTGTAAATATTAGAAAAAGCATCAAAAGTAAAACCCTTTGAAATCGGCAAAATCTGATAGGTCCGCGCTCATGAGATTTTTCAATTGTTGCAATATGTAAAATTTGTCTTAATTTTATGTTCAAATCATAGAATATCAGCCAAAAATACATAATAAATACATCATTGCACTTGTATGATAGTGTAAATATTAGAAAAAGTATCAAAAGCATAACCCTTTAAAATCGGCCAAATCTGATAGGTCCGCGCTCATGAGAATTTTCAATTTTTGCAATATGTCAAATTTGTCTTAATTTTATGTTCAAATGATAGAAATTCAGCCAAAAATACATAATAAATACATCATGGCACTTGTATGATAGTGTAAATATTAGAAAAAGCATCAAAAGCAAAACGCTTTAAAATCGGCCAAATCTGATAGGTCCGCGCTCATGAGAATTTTCAATTTTTGCAATATGGCAAATTTGTCTTAATTTTGTGTTCAAATCATAGAAATGCAGCCAAAAATACATAATAAATACATCATGGACCTATTATTATAGTGTAAATATTAGAAAAAGCATCAAAAGCCAAACCCTTTAAAATCGGCCAAATCTGATAGGTCCGCGCTCATGAGAATTTTCAATTTTTGCAATACGTCAAATTTGTCTTAATTTTATGTTCAAATCATAGAAATTCAGCCAAAAATACATAATAAATACATCATGGCACTTGTATGATAATGTAAATATTAGAAAAAGATCCAAAAGCAAAACCCTTTGAAATCGGCCAAATCTGATAGGTCCGCGCTCATGAGAATTTTCAATTTTTGCAATATGTCAAATTTGTCTTAATTTTATGTTCAAATCATAGAAATTCAGCACAAAATACATAATAAATAAATCATGGACCTAGTATTATAGTGTAAATATTAGAAAAAGCATCAAAAGTAAAACCCTTTGAAATCGGCAAAATCTGATAGGTCCGCGCTCATGAGATTTTTCAATTGTTGCAATATGTAAAATTTGTCTTAATTTTATGTTCAAATCATAGAATATCAGCCAAAAATACATAATAAATACATCATTGCACTTGTATGATAGTGTAAATATTAGAAAAAGTATCAAAAGCATAACCCTTTAAAATCGGCCAAATCTGATAGGTCCGCGCTCATGAGAATTTTCAATTTTTGCAATATGTCAAATTTGTCTTAATTTTATGTTCAAATGATAGAAATTCAGCCAAAAATACATAATAAATACATCATGGCACTTGTATGATAGTGTAAATATTAGAAAAAGCATCAAAAGCAAAACGCTTTAAAATCGGCCAAATCTGATAGGTCCGCGCTCATGAGAATTTTCAATTTTTGCAATATGGCAAATTTGTCTTAATTTTGTGTTCAAATCATAGAAATGCAGCCAAAAATACATAATAAATACATCATGGACCTATTATTATAGTGTAAATATTAGAAAAAGCACCAAAAGCAAAACCCTTTGAAATCGGCCAAATCTGATAGGTCCGCGCTCATGAGAATTTTCAATTTTTGCAATATGTCAAATTTGTCTTAATTTTATGTTCAAATCATAGAAATTCAGCACAAAATACATAATAAATACATCATGGACCTAGTATTGTAGTGTAAATATTAGAAAAAGCATCAAAAGTAAAACCCTTTGAAATCGGCAAAATCTGATAGGTCCGCGCTCATGAGATTTTTCAATTGTTGCAATATGTCAAATTTGTCTTAATTTTATGTTCAAATCATAGAAATTCAGCCAAAAATACATAATAAATACATCATTGCACTTGTATGATAGTGTAAATATTAGAAAAAGTATCAAAAGCATAACCCTTTAAAATCGGCCAAATCTGATAGGTCCGCGCTCATGAGAATTTTCAATTTTTGCAATATGTCAAATTTGTCTTAATTTTATGTTCAAATCATACAAAATCAGCACAAAATACATAATAAATAAATCATGGACCTAGTATTATAGTGTAAATATTAGAAAAAGCATCAAAAGTAAAACCCTTTGAAATCGGCCAAATCTGATAGGTCCGCGCTCATGAGATTTTTCAATTGTTGCTATATGTCAAATTTGTCTTAATTTTATGTTCAAATCAAAGAATATCAGCCAAAAGTACATAATAAATACATCATGGCACTTGTATGATAGTGTAAATATTAGAAAAAGTATCAAAAGCATAACCCTTTGAAATCGGCCAAATCTGATAGGTCCGCGCTCATGAGAATTTTCAATTTTTGCAATATGTCAAATTTGTCTTAATTTTGTGTTCAAATCATAGAAATGCAGCCAAAAATACATAATAAATACATCATGGACCTATTATTATAGTGTAAATATTAGAAAAAGCATCAAAAGCCAAACCCTTTAAAATCGGCCAAATCTGATAGGTCCGCGCTCATGAGAATTTTCAATTTTTGCAATACGTCAAATTTGTCTTAATTTTATGTTCAAATCATAGAAATTCAGCCAAAAATACATAATAAATACATCATGGCACTTGTATGATAGTGTAAATATTAGAAAAAGCACCAAAAGCAAAACCCTTTGAAATCGGCCAAATCTGATAGGTCCGCGCTCATGAGAATTTTCAATTTTTGCAATATGTCAAATTTGTCTTAATTTTATGTTCAAATCATAGAAATTCAGCACAAAATACATAATAAATACATCATGGACCTAGTATTGTAGTGTAAATATTAGAAAAAGCATCAAAAGTAAAACCCTTTGAAATCGGCAAAATCTGATAGGTCCGCGCTCATGAGATTTTTCAATTGTTGCAATATGTCAAATTTGTCTTAATTTTATGTTCAAATCATAGAAATTCAGCCAAAAATACATAATAAATACATCATTGCACTTGTATGATAGTGTAAATATTAGAAAAAGTATCAAAAGCATAACCCTTTAAAATCGGCCAAATCTGATAGGTCCGCGCTCATGAGAATTTTCAATTTTTGCAATATGTCAAATTTGTCTTAATTTTATGTTCAAATCATAGAAATTCAGCCAAAAATACATAATAAATACATCATTGTACTCGTATGATAGGGTAAATATTAGAAACAGCATCAAAAGCAAAACCCTTTGAAATCGGCCAAATCTGATAGGTCCGCGGTCATGAGAATTTTCAATTTTTGCAATATGTCAAATTTGTCTTAATTTTATGTTCAAATCATAGAAATTCAGCCAAAAATACATAATAAATACATCATGGCACTTGTATGATAGTGTAAATATTAGAAAAAGCATCAAAAGCAAAACCCTTTGAAATCGGCCAAATCTGATAGGTCCGCGGTCATGAGAATTTTCAATTTTTGCAATATGTCAAATTTGTCTTAATTTTATATTCAAATCATAGAAATTCAGCCAAAAATACATAATAAATACATCATGGACCTAGTATGATAGTGTAAATATTAGTGAAGCATCAAAAGCAAAACTCTTTAAAATCGGCCAAATCTGATAGGTCCGCGCTCATGAGAATTTTCAATTTTTGCAATATGTCAAATTTGTCTTAATTTTGTGTTCAAATCATAGAAATTCAGCCAAAAATACATAATAAATACATCATGGACCTAGTATTATAGTGTAAATATTAGAAAAAGCATCAAAAGCAAAACCCTTTAAAATCGGCCAAATCTGATAGGTCTGCGCTCATGAGAATTTTCAATTTTTGCAATATGTCAAATTTGTCTTAATTTTATGTTCAAATCATAGAAATTCAGCCAAAAATACATAATAAATACATCATGGACCTAGCATTATAGTGTAAATATTAGAAAAAGCATCAAAAGCCAAACCCTTTAAAATCGGCCAAATCTGATAGGTCCGCGCTCATGAGAATTTTCAATTTTTGCAATATGTCAAATTTGTCTTAATTTTATGTTCAAATCATAGAAATTCAGCCAAAAATACATAATAAATACATCATGGCACTTGTATGATAGTGTAAATATTAGTAAAAGCACCAAAAGCAAAACCCTTTGAAATCGGCCAAATCTGATAGGTCCGCGCTCATGAGAATTTTCAATTTTTGCAATATGTCAAATTTGTCTTAATTTTATGTTCAAATCATACAAAATCAGCACAAAATACATAATAAATAAATCATGGACCTAGTATTATAGTGTAAATATTAGAAAAAGCATCAAAAGTAAAACCCTTTGAAATCGGCCAAATCTGATAGGTCCGCGCTCATGAGATTTTTCAATTGTTGCTATATGTCAAATTTGTCTTAATTTTATGTTCAAATCAAAGAATATCAGCCAAAAGTACATAATAAATACATCATGGCACTTGTATGATAGTGTAAATATTAGAAAAAGTATCAAAAGCATAACCCTTTGAAATCGGCCAAATCTGATAGGTCCGCGCTCATGAGAATTTTCAATTTTTGCAATATGTCAAATTTGTCTTAATTTTGTGTTCAAATCATAGAAATTCAGCCAAAAATACATAATAAATACATCATGGCACTTGTATGATAGTGTAAATATTAGAAAAAGCATCAAAAGCAAAACCCTTTAAAATCGGCCAAATCTGATAGGTCCGCGCTCATGAGAATTTTCAATTTTTGCAATATGTCAAATTTGTCTTAATTTTATGTTCAAATCATAGAAATTCAGCCAAAAATACATAATAAATACATCATTGCACTTGTATGATAGTGTAAATATTAGAAAAAGCATCAAAAGCAAAACCCTTTGAAATCGGCCAAATCTGATAGGTCCGCGCTCATGAGAATTTTCAATTTTTGCAATATGTCAAATTTGTCTTAATTTTATATTCAAATCATAGAAATTCAGCCAAAAATACATAATAAATACATCATGGACCTATTATTATAGTGTAAATATTAGAAAAAGCATCAAAAGCCAAACCCTTTAAAATCGGCCAAATCTGATAGGTCCGCGCTCATGAGAATTTTCAATTTTTGCAATACGTCAAATTTGTCTTAATTTTATGTTCAAATCATAGAAATTCAGCCAAAAATACATAATAAATACATCATGGCACTTGTATGATAGTGTAAATATTAGAAAAAGCACCAAAAGCAAAACCCTTTGAAATCGGCCAAATCTGATAGGTCCGCGCTCATGAGAATTTTCAATTTTTGCAATATGTCAAATTTGTCTTAATTTTATGTTCAAATCATAGAAATTCAGCACAAAATACATAATAAATACATCATGGACCTAGTATTGTAGTGTAAATATTAGAAAAAGCATCAAAAGTAAAACCCTTTGAAATCGGCAAAATCTGATAGGTCCGCGCTCATGAGATTTTTCAATTGTTGCAATATGTCAAATTTGTCTTAATTTTATGTTCAAATCATAGAAATTCAGCCAAAAATACATAATAAATACATCATTGCACTTGTATGATAGTGTAAATATTAGAAAAAGTATCAAAAGCATAACCCTTTAAAATCGGCCAAATCTGATAGGTCCGCGCTCATGAGAATTTTCAATTTTTGCAATATGTCAAATTTGTCTTAATTTTATGTTCAAATCATAGAAATTCAGCCAAAAATACATAATAAATACATCATTGTACTCGTATGATAGGGTAAATATTAGAAACAGCATCAAAAGCAAAACCCTTTGAAATCGGCCAAATCTGATAGGTCCGCGGTCATGAGAATTTTCAATTTTTGCAATATGTCAAATTTGTCTTAATTTTATGTTCAAATCATAGAAATTCAGCCAAAAATACATAATAAATACATCATGGCACTTGTATGATAGTGTAAATATTAGAAAAAGCATCAAAAGCAAAACCCTTTGAAATCGGCCAAATCTGATAGGTCCGCGGTCATGAGAATTTTCAATTTTTGCAATATGTCAAATTTGTCTTAATTTTATATTCAAATCATAGAAATTCAGCCAAAAATACATAATAAATACATCATGGACCTAGTATGATAGTGTAAATATTAGTGAAGCATCAAAAGCAAAACTCTTTAAAATCGGCCAAATCTGATAGGTCCGCGCTCATGAGAATTTTCAATTTTTGCAATATGTCAAATTTGTCTTAATTTTGTGTTCAAATCATAGAAATTCAGCCAAAAATACATAATAAATACATCATGGACCTAGTATTATAGTGTAAATATTAGAAAAAGCATCAAAAGCAAAACCCTTTAAAATCGGCCAAATCTGATAGGTCTGCGCTCATGAGAATTTTCAATTTTTGCAATATGTCAAATTTGTCTTAATTTTATGTTCAAATCATAGAAATTCAGCCAAAAATACATAATAAATACATCATGGACCTAGCATTATAGTGTAAATATTAGAAAAAGCATCAAAAGCCAAACCCTTTAAAATCGGCCAAATCTGATAGGTCCGCGCTCATGAGAATTTTCAATTTTTGCAATATGTCAAATTTGTCTTAATTTTATGTTCAAATCATAGAAATTCAGCCAAAAATACATAATAAATACATCATGGCACTTGTATGATAGTGTAAATATTAGTAAAAGCACCAAAAGCAAAACCCTTTGAAATCGGCCAAATCTGATAGGTCCGCGCTCATGAGAATTTTCAATTTTTGCAATATGTCAAATTTGTCTTAATTTTATGTTCAAATCATACAAAATCAGCACAAAATACATAATAAATAAATCATGGACCTAGTATTATAGTGTAAATATTAGAAAAAGCATCAAAAGTAAAACCCTTTGAAATCGGCCAAATCTGATAGGTCCGCGCTCATGAGATTTTTCAATTGTTGCTATATGTCAAATTTGTCTTAATTTTATGTTCAAATCAAAGAATATCAGCCAAAAGTACATAATAAATACATCATGGCACTTGTATGATAGTGTAAATATTAGAAAAAGTATCAAAAGCATAACCCTTTGAAATCGGCCAAATCTGATAGGTCCGCGCTCATGAGAATTTTCAATTTTTGCAATATGTCAAATTTGTCTTAATTTTGTGTTCAAATCATAGAAATTCAGCCAAAAATACATAATAAATACATCATGGCACTTGTATGATAGTGTAAATATTAGAAAAAGCATCAAAAGCAAAACCCTTTAAAATCGGCCAAATCTGATAGGTCCGCGCTCATGAGAATTTTCAATTTTTGCAATATGTCAAATTTGTCTTAATTTTATGTTCAAATCATAGAAATTCAGCCAAAAATACATAATAAATACATCATTGCACTTGTATGATAGTGTAAATATTAGAAAAAGCATCAAAAGCCAAACCCTTTAAAATCGGCCAAATCTGATAGGTCCGCGCTCATGAGAATTTTCAATTTTTGCAATATGTCAAATTTGTCTTAATTTTATATTCAAATCATAGAAATTCAGCCAAAAATACATAATAAATACATCATGGACCTAGTATGATAGTGTAAATATTAGAAAAAGCATCAAAAGCAAAACTCTTTAAAATCGGCCAAATCTGATAGGTCCGCGCTCATGAGAATTTTCAATTTTTGCAATATGTCAAATTTGTCTTAATTTTATGTTCAAATCATAGAAATTCAGCCAAAAATACATAATAAATACATCATGGCACTTGTATGATAGTGTAAATATTAGAAAAAGCATCAAAAGCAAAACCCTTTGAAATCGGCCAAATCTGATAGGTCCGCGCTCATGAGAATTTTCAATTTTTGCAATATGTCAAATTTGTCTTAATTTTATGTTCAAATCATAGAAATTCAGCCAAAAATACATAATAAATACATCATGGCACTTGTATGATAGTGTAAATATTAGAAAAAGCATCAAAAGCAAAACGCTTTGAAATCGGCCAAATCTGATAGGTCCGCGCTCATGAGAATTTTCAATTTTTGCAATATGGCAAATTTGTCTTAATTTTGTGTTCAAATCATAGAAATGCAGCCAAAAATACATAATAAATACATCATGGACCTAGTATTATAGTGTAAATATTAGAAAAAGTATCAAAAGCAAAACCCTTTAAAATCAGCCAAATCTGATAGGTCCGCTCTCATGAGAATATTCAATTTTTGCAATATGTAAAATTTGTCTTAATTTTATGTTCAAATCATAGAAATTCAGCCAAAAATACATAATAAATACATCATGGACCTATAATTATAGTGTAAATATTAGAAAAAGCATCAAAAGAAAAAACCCTTTAAAATCGGCCAAATCTGATAGGTCCGCGCTCATGAGAATTTTCAATTTTTGCAATATGTCAAATTTGTCTTAATTTTATGTTCAAATCATAGAAATTCAGCCAAAAATACATAATAAATACATCATTGCACTTGTATGATAGTGTAAATATTAGAAAAAGCATCAAAAGCAAAACCCTTTGAAATCGGCCAAATCTGATATGTCCGCGCTCATGAGAATTTTCAATTTTTGCAATATGTCAAATTTTTCTTAATTTTATATTCAAATCATAGAAATTCAGCCAAAAATACATAATAAATACATCATGGACCTAGTATTATAGTGTAAATATTAGAAAAAGCATCAAAAGCAAAACTCTTTAAAATCGGCCAAATCTGATAGGTCCGCGCTCATGAGAATTTTCAATTTTTGCAATATGTCAAATTTGTCTTAATTTTATGTTCAAATCATAGAAATTCAGCCAAAAATACATAATAAATACATCATGGATCTTGTATGATAGTGTAAATATTAGAAAAAGCATCAAAAGCAAAACCCTTTGAAATCGGCCAAATCTGATAGGTCCGCGCTCATGAGAATTTTCAATTTTTGCAATATGTCAAATTTGTCTTAATTTTATGTTCAAATCATAGAAATTCAGCCAAAAATACATAATAAATACATCATGGCACTTGTATGATAGTGTAAATATTAGAAAAAGCATCAAAAGCAAAACGCTTTGAAATCGGCCAAATCTGATAGGTCCGCGCTCATGAGAATTTTCAATTTTTGCAATATGGCAAATTTGTCTTAATTTTGTGTTCAAATCATAGAAATGCAGCCAAAAATACATAATAAATACATCATGGACCTAGTATTATAGTGTAAATATTAGAAAAAGTATCAAAAGCAAAACCCTTTAAAATCAGCCAAATCTGATAGGTCCGCTCTCATGAGAATATTCAATTTTTGCAATATGTAAAATTTGTCTTAATTTTATGTTCAAATCATAGAAATTCAGCCAAAAATACATAATAAATACATCATGGACCTATAATTATAGTGTAAATATTAGAAAAAGCATCAAAAGCAAAACCCTTTAAAATCGGCCAAATCTGATAGGTCCGCGCTCATGAGAATTTTCAATTTTTGCAATATGTCAAATTTGTCTTAATTTTATGTTCAAATCATAGAAATTCAGCCAAAAATACATAATAAATACATCATGGCACTTGTATGATAGTGTAAATATTAGAAAAAGCATCAAAAGCAAAAACCTTTGAAATCGGCCAAATCTGATAGGTCCGCGCTCATGAGAATTTTCAATTTTTGCAATATGTCAAATTTGTCTTAATTTTATGTTCAAATCATACAAAATCAGCACAAAATACATAATAAATAAATCATGGACCTAGTATTATAGTGTAAATATTAGAAAAAGCATCAAAAGTAAAACCCTTTGAAATCGGCCAAATCTGATAGGTCCGCGCTCATGAGATTTTTCAATTGTTGCTATATGTCAAATTTGTCTTAATTTTATGTTCAAATCATAGAATATCAGCCAAAAATACATAATAAATACATCATGGCACTTGTATGATAGTGTAAATATTAGAAAAAGTATCAAAAGCATAACCCTTTGAAATCGGCCAAATCTGATAGGTCCGCGCTCATGAGAATTTTCAATTTTTGCAATATGTCAAATTTGTCTTAATTTTGTGTTCAAATCATAGAAATTCAGCCAAAAATACATAATAAATACATCATGGCACTTGTATGATAGTGTAAATATTAGAAAAAGCATCAAAAGCAAAACCCTTTAAAATCGGCCAAATCTGATAGGTCCGCGCTCATGAGAATTTTCAATTTTTGCAATATGTCAAATTTGTCTTAATTTTATGTTCAAATCATAGAAATTCAGCCAAAAATACATAATAAATACATCATTGTACTCGTATGATAGGGTAAATATTAGAAACAGCATCAAAAGCAAAACCCTTTGAAATCGGCCAAATCTGATAGGTCCGCGGTCATGAGAATTTTCAATATTTGCAATATGTCAAATTTGTCCTAATTTTATGTTCAAATCATAGAAATTCAGCCAAAAATACATAATAAATACATCATGGCACTTGTATGATAGTGTAAATATTAGAAAAAGCATCAAAAGCAAAACCCTTTGAAATCGGCCAAATCTGATAGGTCCGCGCTCATGAGAATTTTCAATTTTTGCAATATGTCAAATTTGTCTTAATTTTATATTCAAATCATAGAAATTCAGCCAAAAATACATAATAAATACATCATGGACCTAGTATGATAGTGTAAATATTAGAAAAAGCATCAAAAGCAAAACTCTTTAAAATCGGCCAAATCTGATAGGTCCGCGCTCATGAGAATTTTCAATTTTTGCAATATGTCAAATTTGTCTTAATTTTATATTCAAATCATAGAAATTCAGCCAAAAATACATAATAAATACATCATGGACCTAGTATGATAGTGTAAATATTAGAAAAAGCATCAAAAGCAAAACTCTTTAAAATCGGCCAAATCTGATACGTCCGCGCTCATGAGAATTTTCAATTTTTGCAATATGTCAAATTTGTCTTAATTTTATGTTCAAATCATAGAAATTCAGCCAAAAATACATAATAAATACATCATGGCACCTGTATGATAGTGTAAATATTAGAAAAAGCATCAAAAGCAAAACCCTTTGAAATCGGCCAAATCTGATAGGTCCGCGCTCATGAGAATTTTCAATTTTTGCAATATGTCAAATTTGTCTTAATTTTATGTTCAAATCATAGAAATTCAGCCAAAAATACATAATAAATACATCATGGCACTTGTATGATAGTGTAAATATTAGAAAAAGCATCAAAAGCAAAACGCTTTGAAATCGGCCAAATCTGATAGGTCCGCGCTCATGAGAATTTTCAATTTTTGCAATATGGCAAATTTGTCATAATTTTGTGTTCAAATCATAGAAATGCAGCCAAAAATACATAATAAATACATCATGGACCTAGTATTATAGTGTAAATATTAGAAAAAGTATCAAAAGCAAAACCCTTTAAAATCAGCCAAATCTGATAGGTCCGCTCTCATGAGAATATTCAATTTTTGCAATATGTAAAATTTGTCTTAATTTTATGTTCAAATCATAGAAATTCAGCCAAAAATACATAATAAATACATCATGGACCTATTATTATAGTGTAAATATAAGAAAAAGCATCAAAAGCAAAACCCTTTAAAATCGGCCAAATCTGATAGGTCCGCGCTCATGAGAATTTTCAATTTTTGCAATATGTCAAATTTGTCTTAATTTTATGTTCAAATCATAGAAATTCAGCCAAAAATACATAATAAATACATCATGGCACTTGTATGATAGGGTAAATATTAGTAAAAGCACCAAAAGCAAAAACCTTTGAAATCGGCCAAATCTGATTGGTCCGCGCTCATGAGAATTTTCAATTTTTGCAATATGTCAAATTTGTCTTAATTTTATGTTCAAATCATACAAAATCAGCACAAAATACATAATAAATAAATCATGGACCTAGTATTATAGTGTAAATATTAGAAAAAGCATCAAAAGTAAAACCCTTTGAAATCGGCCAAATCTGATAGGTCCGCGCTCATGAGATTTTTCAATTGTTGCTATATGTCAAATTTGTCTTAATTTTATGTTCAAATCATAGAATATCAGCCAAAAATACATAATAAATACATCATGGCACTTGTATGATAGTGTAAATATTAGAAAAAGTATCAAAAGCATAACCCTTTGAAATCGGCCAAATCTGATAGGTCCGCGCTCATGAGAATTTTCAATTTTTGCAATATGTCAAATTTGTCTTAATTTTGTGTTCAAATCATAGAAATTCAGCCAAAAATACATAATAAATACATCATGGCACTTGTATGATAGTGTAAATATTAGAAAAAGCATCAAAAGCAAAACCCTTTAAAATCGGCCAAATCTGATAGGTCCACGCTCATGAGAATTTTCAATTTTTGCAATATGTCAAATTTGTCTTAATTTTATGTTCAAATCATAGAAATTCAGCCAAAAATACATAATAAATACATCATTGTACTCGTATGATAGGGTAAATATTAGAAACAGCATCAAAAGCAAAACCCTTTGAAATCGGCCAAATCTGATAGGTCCGCGGTCATGAGAATTTTCAATTTTTGCAATATGTCAAATTTGTCTTAATTTTATGTTCAAATCATAGAAATTCAGCCAAAAATACATAATAAATACATCATGGCACTTGTATGATAGTGTAAATATTAGAAAAAGCATCAAAAGCAAAACCCTTTGAAATCGGCCAAATCTGATAGGTCCGCGCTCATGAGAATTTTCAATTTTTGCAATATGTCAAATTTGTCTTAATTTTATGTTCAAATCATAGAAATTCAGCCAAAAATACATAATAAATACATCATGGACCTAGTATGATAGTGTAAATATTAGAAAAAGCATCAAAAGCAAAACTCTTTAAAATCGGCCAAATCTGATAGGTCCGCGCTCATGAGAATTTTCAATTTTTGCAATATGTCAAATTTGTCTTAATTTTATGTTCAAATCATAGACATTCAGCCAAAAATACATAATAAATACATCATGGCACTTGTATGATAGTGTAAATATTAGAAAAAGCATCAAAAGCAAAACCCTTTGAATTCGGCCAAATCTGATAGGTCCGCGCTCATGAGAATTTTCAATTTTTGCAATATGGCAAATTTGTCTTAATTTTGTGTTCAAATCATAGAAATGCAGCCAAAAATACATAATAAATACATCATGGACCTAGTATTATAGTGTAAATATTAGAAAAAGTATCAAAAGCAAAACCCTTTAAAATCAGCCAAATCTGATAGGTCCGCTCTCATGAGAATATTCAATTTTTGCAATATGTCAAATTTGTTTTTATTTTATGTTCAAATCATAGAAATGCAGCCAAAAATACATAATAAATACATCATGGACCTATTATTATAGTGTAAATATTAGAAAAAGCATCAAAAGCAAAACCCTTTAAAATCGGCCAAATCTGATAGGTCCGCGCTCATGAGAATTTTCAATTTTTGCAATATGTCACATTTGTCTTAATTTTATGTTCAAATCATAGAAATTCAGCCAAAAATACATAATAAATACATCATGGACCTATTATTATAGCGTAAATATTAGAAAAAGCATCAAAAGCCAAACCCTTTAAAATCGGCCAAATCTGATAGGTCCGCGCTCATGAGAATTTTCAATTTTTGCAATACGTCAAATTTGTCTTAATTTTATGTTCAAATCATAGAAATTCAGCCAAAAATACATAATAAATACATCATGGCACTTGTATGATAGTGTAAATATTAGAAAAAGCATCAAAAGCAAAACCCTTTACAATCGGCCAAATCTGATAGGTCCGCGGTCATGAGAATTTTCAATTTTTGCAATATGTCAAATTTGTCTTAATTTTGTGTTCAAATCATAGAAATTCAGCCAAAAATACATAATAAATACATCATGGACCTAGTATTATAGTGTAAATGTTAGAAAAAGCATCAAAAGCAAAACCCTTTGAAATCGGCCAAATCTGATAGGTCCGCGCTCATGAGAATTTTCAATTTTTGCAATATGTCAAATTTGTCTTAATTTTATGTTCAAATCATAGAAATTCAGCCAAAAATACATAATAAATACATCATGGACCTAGTATTATAGTGTAAATATTAGAAAAAGCATCAAAAGCAAAACCCTTTAAAATCGGCCAAATCTGATAGGTCTGCGCTCATGAGAATTTTCAATTTTTGCAATATGTCAAATTTGTCTTAATTTTATGTTCAAATCATAGAAATTTCATCATGGACCTAGTATTATAGTGTAAATATTAGAAAAAGCATCAAAAGCCAAACCCTTTGAAATAGGCCAAATCTGATAGGTCCGCGCTCATGAGAATTTTCAATTTTTGCAATATGTCAAATTTGTCTTAATTTTATGTTCAAATCATAGAAATTCAGCCAAAAATACATAATAAATACATCATTGCACTTGTATGATAGTGTAAATATGAGTAAAAGCACCAAAAGCAAAACCCTTTGAAATCGGCCAAATCTGATAGGTCCGCGCTCATGAGAATTTTCAATTTTTGCAATATGTCAAATTTGTCTTAATTTTATGTTCAAATCATAGAAATTCAGCACAAAATACATAATAAATAAATCATGGACCTAGTATTATAGTGTAAATATTAGAAAAAGCATCAAAAGTAAAACCCTTTAAAATCGGCCAAATCTGATAGGTCCGCGCTCATGAGATTTTTCAATTGTTGCAATATGTCAAATTTTTCTTAATTTTATGTTCAAATCATAGAATATCAGCCAAAAATACATAATAAATACATCATGGCACTTGTATGATAGTGTAAATATTAGAAAAAGTATCAAAAGCATAGCCCTTTGAAATCGGCCAAATCTGATAGGTCCGCGCTCATGAGAATTTTCAATTTTTGCAATATGTCAAATTTGTCTTAATTTTATGTTCAAATCATAGAAATTCAGCCAAAAATACATAATAAATACATCATTGTACTCGTATTATAGGGTAAATATTAGAAACAGCATCAAAAGCAAAACCCTTTTAAATCGGCCAAATCTGATAGGTCCGCGGTCATGAGAATTTTCAATTTTTGCAATATGTCAAATTTGTCTTAATTTTATGTTCAAATCATAGAAATTCAGCCAAAAATACATAATAAATACATCATGGCACTTGTATGATAGTGTAAATATTAGAAAAAGCATCAAAAGCAAAACCCTTTGAAATCGGCCAAATCTGATAGGTCTGCGCTCATGAGAATTTTCAATTTTTGCAATATGTCAAATTTGTCTTAATTTTATGTTCAAATCATAGAAATTTCATCATGGACCTAGTATTATAGTGTAAATATTAGAAAAAGCATCAAAAGCCAAACCCTTTGAAATCGGCCAAATCTGATAGGTCCGCGCTCATGAGAATTTTAAATTTTTGCAATATGTCAAATTTGTCTTAATTTTATGTTCAAATCATAGAATATCAGCCAAAAATACATAATAAATACATCATGGCACTTGTATGATAGTGTAAATATTAGAAAAAGTATCAAAAGCATAGCCCTTTGTAAATCGGCCAAATCTGATAGGTCCGCGCTCATGAGAATTTTCAATTTTTGCAATATGTCAAATTTGTCTTAATTTTATGTTCAAATCATAGAAATTCAGCCAAAAATACATAATAAATACATCATTGTACTCGTATTATAGGGTAAATATTAGAAACAGCATCAAAAGCAAAACCCTTTGAAATCGGCCAAATCTGATAGGTCCGCGGTCATGAGAATTTTCAATTTTTGCAATATGTCAAATTTGTCTTAATTTTATGTTCAAATCATAGAAATTCAGCCAAAAATACATAATAAATACATCATGGCACTTGTATGATAGTGTAAATATTAGAAAAAGCATCAAAAGCAAAACCCTTTGAAATCGGCCAAATCTGATAGGTCCGCGCTCATGAGAATTTTCAATTTTTGCAATATGTCAAATTTGTCTTAATTTTATGTTCAAATCATAGAAATTCAGCCAAAAATACATAATAAATACATCATGGAACTAGTATTATAGTGTAAATATTAGAAAAAGTATCTAAAGCATAACACTTTAAAATCGGCCAAATCTGATAGGTCCGCGCTCATGAGAATTTTCAATTTTTGCAATATGTCAAATTTGTCTTAATTTTGTGTTCAAATCATAGAAATTCAGCCAAAAATACATAATAAATAAATAATGGACCTAGTATTATAGTGTAAATATTAGAAAAAGCATCAAAAGCAAAACCCTTTAAAATCGGCCAAATCTGATAGGTCTGCGCTCATGAGATTTTTCAATTTTTGCAATATGTCAAATTTGTCTTTATTTTATGTTCTAATCATAGAAATTCAGCCAAAAATACATAATAAATACATCATGGACCTAGTATTATAGTGTAAATATTAGAAAAAGCATCAAAAGCAAAACTCTTTAAAATCGGCCAAATCTGATAGGTCCGCGCTCATGAGAATTTTCAATTTTTGCAATATGTCAAATTTGTCTTAATTTTATGTTCAAATCATAGAAATTCAGCCAAAAATACATAATAAATACATCATGGCACTTGTATGATAGTGTAAATATTAGAAAAAGCATCAAAAGCAAAACGCTTTGAAATCGGCCAAATCTGATAGGTCCGCGCTCATGAGAATTTTCAATTTTTGCAATATGGCAAATTTGTCTTAATTTTGTGTTCAAATCATAGAAATGCAGCCAAAAATACATAATAAATACATCATGGACCTAGTATTATAGTGTAAATATTAGAAAAAGTATCAAAAGCAAAACCCTTTAAAATAAGCCAAATCTGATAGGTCCGCTCTCATGAGAATTTTCAATTTTTGCAATATGTAAAATTTGTCTTAATTTTATGTTCAAATCATAGAAATTCAGCCAAAAATACATAATAAATACATCATGGACCTATTATTATAGTGTAAATATTAGAAAAAGCATCAAAAGCAAAACCCTTTAAAATCGGCGAAATCTGATAGGTCCGCGCTCATGAGAATTTTCAATTTTTGCAATATGTCAAATTTGTCTTAATTTTATGTTCAAATCATAGAAATTCAGCCAAAAATACATAATAAATACATCATGGAACTAGTATTATAGTGTAAATATTAGAAAAAGTATCAAAAGCATAACACTTTAAAATCGGCCAAATCTGATAGGTCCGCGCTCATGAGAATTTTCAATTTTTGCAATATGTCAAATTTGTCTTAATTTTGTGTTCAAATCATAGAAATTCAGCCAAAAATACATAATAAATAAATCATGGACCTAGTATTATAGTGTAAATATTAGAAAAAGCATCAAAAGCAAAACCCTTTAAAATCGGCCAAATCTGATAGGTCTGCGCTCATGAGAATTTTCAATTTTTGCAATATGTCAAATTTGTCTTAATTTTATGTTCAAATCATAGAAATTCAGCCAAAAATACATAATAAATACATCATTGCACTTGTATGATAGTGTAAATATTAGAAAAAGCACCAAAAGCAAAACCCTTCTAAATCGGCCAAATCTGATAGGTCCGCGCTCATGAGAATTTTCAATTTTTGCATTATGTCAAATTTGTCTTAATTTTATGTTCAAATCATAGAAATTCAGCACAAAATACATAATAAATAAATCATGGACCTAGTATTATAGTGTAAATATTAGAAAAAGCATCAAAAGTAAAACCCTTTAAAATCGGCCAAATCTGATAGGTCCGCGCTCATGAGATTTTTCAATTGTTGCAATATGTCAAATTTGTCTTAATTTTATGTTCAAATCATAGAAATTCAGCCAAAAATACATAATAAATACATCATGGCACTTGTATGATAGTGTAAATATTAGAAAAAGCATCAAAAGCAAAACCCTTTGAAATCGGCCAAATCTGATAGGTCCGCGCTCATGAGAATTTTCAATTTTTGCTATATGTCAAATTTGTCTTAATTTTATATTCAAATCATAGAAATTCAGCCAAAAATACATAATAAATACATCATGGACCTATTATGATAGTGTAAATATTAGAAAAAGCATCAAAAGCAAAACTCTTTAAAATCGGCCAAATCTGATAGGTCCGCGCTCATGAGAATTTTCAATTTTTGCAATATGTCAAATTTGTCTTAATTTTATGTTCAAATCATAGAAATTCAGCCAAAAATACATAATAAATACATCATGGCACTTGTATGATAGTGTAAATATTAGAAAAAGCATCAAAAGCAAAACCCTTTGAAATCGGCCAAATCTGATAGGTCCGCGCTCATGAGAATTTTCAATTTTTGCAATATGTCAAATTTGTCTTAATTTTATGTTCAAATCATAGAAATTCAGCCAAAAATACATAATAAATACATCATGGAACTAGTATTATAGTGTAAATATTAGAAAAAGTATCTAAAGCATAACACTTTAAAATCGGCCAAATCTGATAGGTCCGCGCTCATGAGAATTTTCAATTTTTGCAATATGTCAAATTTGTCTTAATTTTGTGTTCAAATCATAGAAATTCAGCCAAAAATACATAATAAATAAATAATGGACCTAGTATTATAGTGTAAATATTAGAAAAAGCATCAAAAGCAAAACCCTTTAAAATCGGCCAAATCTGATAGGTCTGCGCTCATGAGATTTTTCAATTTTTGCAATATGTCAAATTTGTCTTTATTTTATGTTCTAATCATAGAAATTCAGCCAAAAATACATAATAAATACATCATGGACCTAGTATTATAGTGTAAATATTAGAAAAAGCATCAAAAGCAAAACTCTTTAAAATCGGCCAAATCTGATAGGTCCGCGCTCATGAGAATTTTCAATTTTTGCAATATGTCAAATTTGTCTTAATTTTATGTTCAAATCATAGAAATTCAGCCAAAAATACATAATAAATACATCATGGCACTTGTATGATAGTGTAAATATTAGAAAAAGCATCAAAAGCAAAACGCTTTGAAATCGGCCAAATCTGATAGGTCCGCGCTCATGAGAATTTTCAATTTTTGCAATATGGCAAATTTGTCTTAATTTTGTGTTCAAATCATAGAAATGCAGCCAAAAATACATAATAAATACATCATGGACCTAGTATTATAGTGTAAATATTAGAAAAAGTATCAAAAGCAAAACCCTTTAAAATAAGCCAAATCTGATAGGTCCGCTCTCATGAGAATTTTCAATTTTTGCAATATGTAAAATTTGTCTTAATTTTATGTTCAAATCATAGAAATTCAGCCAAAAATACATAATAAATACATCATGGACCTATTATTATAGTGTAAATATTAGAAAAAGCATCAAAAGCAAAACCCTTTAAAATCGGCGAAATCTGATAGGTCCGCGCTCATGAGAATTTTCAATTTTTGCAATATGTCAAATTTGTCTTAATTTTATGTTCAAATCATAGAAATTCAGCCAAAAATACATAATAAATACATCATGGAACTAGTATTATAGTGTAAATATTAGAAAAAGTATCAAAAGCATAACACTTTAAAATCGGCCAAATCTGATAGGTCCGCGCTCATGAGAATTTTCAATTTTTGCAATATGTCAAATTTGTCTTAATTTTGTGTTCAAATCATAGAAATTCAGCCAAAAATACATAATAAATAAATCATGGACCTAGTATTATAGTGTAAATATTAGAAAAAGCATCAAAAACAAAACCCTTTAAAATCGGCCAAATCTGATAGGTCTGCGCTCATGAGAATTTTCAATTTTTGCAATATGTCAAATTTGTCTTAATTTTATGTTCAAATCATAGAAATTCAGCCAAAAATACATAATAAATACATCATTGCACTTGTATGATAGTGTAAATATTAGAAAAAGCACCAAAAGCAAAACCCTTCTAAATCGGCCAAATCTGATAGGTCCGCGCTCATGAGAATTTTCAATTTTTGCATTATGTCAAATTTGTCTTAATTTTATGTTCAAATCATAGAAATTCAGCACAAAATACATAATAAATAAATCATGGACCTAGTATTATAGTGTAAATATTAGAAAAAGCATCAAAAGTAAAACCCTTTAAAATCGGCCAAATCTGATAGGTCCGCGCTCATGAGATTTTTCAATTGTTGCAATATGTCAAATTTGTCTTAATTTTATGTTCAAATCATAGAAATTCAGCCAAAAATACATAATAAATACATCATGGCACTTGTATGATAGTGTAAATATTAGAAAAAGCATCAAAAGCAAAACCCTTTGAAATCGGCCAAATCTGATAGGTCCGCGCTCATGAGAATTTTCAATTTTTGCTATATGTCAAATTTGTCTTAATTTTATATTCAAATCATAGAAATTCAGCCAAAAATACATAATAAATACATCATGGACCTATTATGATAGTGTAAATATTAGAAAAAGCATCAAAAGCAAAACTCTTTAAAATCGGCCAAATCTGATAGGTCCGCGCTCATGAGAATTTTCAATTTTTGCAATATGTCAAATTTGTCTTAATTTTATGTTCAAATCATAGAAATTCAGCCAAAAATACATAATAAATACATCATGGCACTTGTATGATAGTGTAAATATTAGAAAAAGCATCAAAAGCAAAACCCTTTGAAATCGGCCAAATCTGATAGGTCCGCGCTCATGAGAATTTTCAATTTTTGCAATATGTCAAATTTGTCTTAATTTTATGTTCAAATCATAGAAATTCAGCCAAAAATACATAATAAATACATCATGGCACTTGTATGATAGTGTAAATATTAGAAAAAGCATCAAAAGCAAAACGCTTTGAAATCGGCCAAATCTGATAGGTCCGCGCTCATGAGAATTTTCAATTTTTGCAATATGGCAAATTTGTCTTAATTTTGTGTTCAAATCATAGAAATGCAGCCAAAAATACATAATAAATACATCATGGACCTAGTATTATAGTGTAAATATTAGAAAAAGTATCAAAAGCAAACCCCTTTAAAATAAGCCAAATCTGATAGGTCCGCTCTCATGAGAATTTTCAATTTTTGCAATATGTAAAATTTGTCTTAATTTTAGGTTCAAATCATAGAAATTCAGCCAAAAATACATAATAAATACATCATGGACCTATTATTATAGTGTAAATATTAGAAAAAGCATCAAAAGCAAAACGCTTTGAAATCGGCGAAATCTGATAGGTCCGCGCTCATGAGAATTTTCAATTTTTGCAATATGTCACATTTGTCTTAATTTTATGTTCAAATCATAGAAATTCAGCCAAAAATACATAATAAATACATCATGGACCTATTATTATAGTGTAAATATTAGAAAAAGCATCAAAAGCCAGACCCTTTAAAATCGGCCAAATCTGATAGGTCCGCGCTCATGAGAATTTTCAATTTTTGCAATACGTCAAATTTGTCTTAATTTTATGTTCAAATCATAGAAATTCAGCCAAAAATACATAATAAATACATCATGGCACTTGTATGATAGTGTAAATATTAGAAAAAGCATCAAAAGCAAAACCCTTTACAATCGGCCAAATCTGATAGGTCCGCGCTCATGAGAATTTTCAATTGTTGCAATATGTCAAATTTGTCTTAATTTTGTGTTCAAATCATAGAAATTCAGCCAAAAATACATAATAAATAAATCATGGACCTAGTATTATAGTGTAAATATTAGAAAAAGCATCAAAAGCAAAACCCTTTGAAATCGGCCAAATCTGATAGGTCCGCGCTCATGAGAATGTTCAATTTTTGCAATATGTCAAATTTGTCTTAATTTTATGTTCAAATCATAGAAATTAAGCCAAAAATACATAATAAATACATCATGGACCTATTATTATAGTGTAAATATTAGAAACAGTATCAAAAGCATAACACTTTAAAATCGGCCAAATCTGATAGGTCCGCGCTCATGAGAATTTTCAATTTTTGCAATATGTCAAATTTGTCTTAATTTTGTGTTCAAATCATAGAAATTCAGCCAAAAATACATAATAAATACATCATGGACCTAGTATTATAGTGTAAATATTAGAAAAAGCATCAAAAGCCAAACCGTTTGAAATCGGCCAAATCTGATAGGTCCGCGCTCATGAGAATTTTCAATTTTTGCAATATGTCAAATTTGTCTTAATTTTATGTTCAAATCATAGAAATTCAGCCAAAAATACATAATAAATATATCATGGCACTTGTATGATAGTGTAAATATTAGTAAAAGCACCAAAAGCAAAATCCTTTGAAATCGGCCAAATCTGATAGGTCCGCGCTCATGAGAATTTTCAATTTTTGCAATATGTCAAATTTGTCTTAATTTTATGTTCAAATCATAGAAATTCAGAACAAAATACATAATAAATAAATCATGGACCTAGTATTATAGTGTAAATATTAGAAAAAGCATCAAAAGTAAAACCCTTTGAAATCGGCCAAATCTGATAGGTCCGCGCTCATGAGATTTTTCAATTGTTGCAATATGTCAAATTTGTCTTAATTTTATGTTCAAATCATAGAAATTCAGCCAAAAATACATAATAAATACATCATGGCACTTGTATGATAGTGTAAATATTAGAAAAAGTATCAAAAGCATAAACCTTTAAAATCGGCCAAATCTGATAGGTCCGCGCTCATGAGAATTTTCAATTTTTGCAATATGTCCAATTTGTCTTTATTTTGTGTTCAAATCATAGAAATTCAGCCAAAAATACATAATAAATACATCATGGCACTTGTATGATAGTGTAAATATTAAAAAAAGCATCAAAAGCAAAACCCTTTAAAATCGGCCAAATCTGATAGGTCCGCGCTCATGAGAATTTTCAAATTTTGCAATATGTCAAATTTGTCTTAATTTTATGTTCAAATCATAGAAATTCAGCCAAAAATACATAATAAATACATCATTGCACTTGTATGATAGTGTAAATATTAGAAACAGCATCAAAAGCAAAACCCTTTGAAATCGGCTAAATCTGATAGGTCCGCGGTCATGAGAATGTTCAATTTTTGCAATATGTCAAATTTGTCTTAATTTTGTGTTCAAATCATAGAAATTCAGCCAAAAATACATAATAAATACATCATGGACCTAGTATTATAGTGTAAATATTAGAAAAAGCCTCAAAAGCAAAAGCCTTTGAAATCGGCCAAATCTGATAGGTCCGCGCTCATGAGAATTTTCAATTTTTGCAATATGTCAAATTTGTCTTAATTTTATGTTCAAATCATAGAAATTCAGCCAAAAATACATAATAAATACATCATGGAACTAGTATTATAGTGTAAATATTAGAAAAAGCATCAAAAGCAAAACCCTTTAAAATCGGCCAAATCTGATAGGTCTGCGCTCATGAGATTTTTCAATTTTTGCAATATGTCAAATTTGTCTTAATTTTATGTTCTAATCATAGAAATTCAGCCAAAAATACATAATAAATACATCATGGACCTAGTATTATAGTGTAAATATTAGAAAAAGAATCAAAAGCAAAACCATTTAAAATCGGCCAAATCTGATAGGTCCGCGCTCATGAGAATTTTCAATTTTTGCAATATGTCAAATTTGTCTTAATTTTATGTTCAAATCATAGAAATTCAGCCAAAAATACATAATAAATACATCATGGAACTTGTATGATAGTGTAAATATTAGAAAAAGCACCAAAAGCAAAACCCTTTTAAATCGGCCAAATCTGATAGGTCCGCGCTCATGAGAATTTTCAATTTTTGCAATATGTCAAATTTGTCTTAATTTTATGTTCAAATCATAGAAATTCAGCACAAAATACATAATAAATACATCATGGACCTAGTATTATAGTGTAAATATTAGAAAAAGCATCAAAAGTAAAACCCTTTGAAATCGGCCAAATCTGATAGGTCCGCGCTCATGAGAATTTTCAATTTTTGCAATATATCAAATTTGTCTTAATTTTGTGTTCAAATCATAGAAATTCAGCCAAAAATACATAATAAATACATCATGGCACTTGTATGATAGTGTAAATATTAGAACAAGCATCAAAAGCAAAACCCTTTGAAATCGGCCAAATCTGATAGGTCCGCGCTCATGAGATTTTTCAATTTTTGCAATATGTCAAATTTGTCTTAATTTTATGTTCAAATCATAGAAATTCAGCCAAAAATACATAATAAATACATCATGGCACTTGTATGATAGTGTAAATATTAGAAAAAGTACCAAAGCAAAACCCTTTAAAATCGGCCAAATCTGATAGGACCGCGCTCATGAGGATTTTCAATTTTTGCAATATGTCAAATTTGTCTTAATTTTGTGTTCAAATCATAGAAATTCAGCCAAAAATACATAATAAATACATCATGGACCTATTATTATAGTGTAAATATTAGAAAAAGCATCAAAAGCCAAACCCTTTAAAATCGGCCAAATCTGATAGGTCCGCGCTCATGAGAATTTTCAATTTTTGCTATATGTCAAATTTGTCTTAATTTTATGTTCAAATCATAGAAATTCAGCCAAAAATACATAATAAATACATCATGGACCAAGTATTATAGTGTAAATATTAGAAAAAGCATCAAAAGCAAAACCCTTTGAAATTGGCCAAATCTGATATGTCCGCGCTCATGAGAATTTTCAATTTTTGCAATATGTAAAATTTGTCTTAATTTTATGTTCAAATCATAGAAATTCAGCCAAAAATACATAATAAATAAATCATGGGCCTAGTATTATAGTGTAAATATTAGAAAAAGCATCAAAAGCAAAACCCTTTAAAATCGGCCAAATCTGATAGGTCTGCGCTCATGAGAATTTTCAATTTTTGCAATATGTCAAATTTGTCTTAATTTTATGTTCAAATCATAGAAATTCAGCCAAAAATACATAATAAATACATCATGGACCTAGTATTATAGTGTAAATATTAGAAAAAGCATCAAAAGCAAAACCCTTTGAAATCGGCCAAGTCTGATAGGTCTGCGCTCATGAGAATTTTCAATTTTTGCAATATGTCAAATTTGTCTTAATTTTATGTTCAAATCATAGAAATTCAGCCAAAAATACATAATAAATACATCATGGACCTAGTATTATAGTGTAAATATTAGAAAAAGCATCAAAAGCAAAACCCTTTAAAATCGGCCAAATCTGATAGGTCTGCGCTCATGAGTATTTTCAATTTTGGCAATATGTCAAATTTGTCTTAATTTTGTGTTCAAATCATAGAAATTCAGCCAAAAATACATAATAAATACATCGTGGCACTTGTATGACAGTGTAAATATTAAAAAAAGCATCAAAAGCAAAACCCTTTGAAATCGGCTAAATCTGATAGGTCCGCGCTCATGAGAATTTTCAATTTTTGCAATATGTAAAATTTGTCTTAATTTTATGTTCAAATCATAGAAATTCAGCCAAAAATACATAATAAATAAATCATGGACCTAGTATTATAGTGTAAATATTAGAAAAAGCATCAAAAGCAAAACCCTTTAAAATCGGCCAAATCATATAGGTCTGCGCTCATGAGAATTTTCAATTTTTGCAATATGTCAAATTTGTCTTAATTTTATGTTCAAATCATAGAAATTAAGCCAAAAATACATAATAAATACATCATGGCACTTGTATGATAGTGTAAATATCAGAAAAAGTATCAAAAGCATAACCCTTTAAAATCGGCCAAATCTGATAGGTCCGCGCTCATGAGAATTTTCAATTTTTGCAATATGTCAAATTTGTCTTAATTTTGTGTTTAAATCATAGACATTCAGCCAAAAATACATAATAAATACATCATGGCACTTGTATGATAGTGTAAATATTAGAAAAAGCATCAAAAGCAAAACCCTTTGAAATCGGCCAAATCTGATAGGTCCGCGCTCATGAGAATTTTCAATTTTTGCAATATGTCAAATTTGTCTTAATTTTATGGCCAAATCATAGAAATTCAGCCAAAAATACATAATAAATACTTCATGGGCCTAGTATTATAGTGTAAATATTAGAAAAAGCATCAAAAGCAAAACCCTTTAAAATCGGCCAAATCTGATAGGTCCGCGCTCATGAGAATTTTCAATTTTTGCAATATGTCAAATTTGTCTTAATTTTATGTTCAAATCATAGAAATTCAGCCAAAAATACATAATAAATACATCATGGACCTAGTATTATAGTGTAAATATTAGAAAAAGCATCAAAAGCAAAACCCTTTAAAATCGGCCAAATCTGATAGGTCTGCGCTCATGAGAATTTTCAATTTTTGCAATATGTAAAATTTGTCTTAATTTTATGTTCAAATCATAGAAATTCAGCCAAAAATACATAATAAATACATCATGGACCTAGTATTATAGTGTAAATATTAGAAAAAGCATCAAAAGCAAAACCCTTTGAAATCGGCCAAGTCTGATAGGTCTGCGCTCATGAGAATTTTCAATTTTTGCAATATGTCAAATTTGTCTTAATTTTATGTTCAAATCATAGAAATTCAGCCAAAAATACATAATAAATAAATCATGGACCTAGTATTATAGTGTAAATATTAGAAAAAGCATCAAAAGCAAAACCCTTTAAAATCGGCCAAATCATATAGGTCTGAGCTCATGAGAATTTTCAATTTTTGCAATATGTCAAATTTGTCTTAATTTTGTGTTTAAATCATAGACATTCAGCCAAAAATACATAATAAATACATCATGGCACTTGTATGATAGTGTAAATATTAAAAAAAGCATCAAAAGCAAAACCCTTTGAAATCGGCCAAATCTGATAGGTCCGCGCTCATGAGAATTTTCAATTTTTGCAATATGTCAAATTTGTCTTAATTTTATGTCCAAATCATAGAAATTCAGCCAAAAATACATAATAAATACTTCATGGGCCTAGTATTCTAGTGTAAATATTAGAAAAAGCATCAAAAGCAAAACCCTTTAAAATCGGCCAAATCTGATAGGTCCGCGCTCATGAGAATTTTCAATTTTTGCAATATGTCAAATTTGTCTTAATTTTATGTTCAAATCATAGAAATTCAGCCAAAAATACATAATAAATACATCATGGACCTAGTATTATAGTGTAAATATTAGAAAAAGCATCAAAAGCAAAACCCTTTAAAATCGGCCAAATCTGATAGGTCTGCGCTCATGAGAATTTTCAATTTTTGCAATATGTAAAATTTGTCTTAATTTTGTGTTCAAATCATAGAAATTCAGCCAAAAATACATAATAAATACATCATGGCACTTGTATGACAGTGTAAATATTAAAAAAAGCATCAAAAGCAAAACCCTTTGAAATCAGCTAAATCTGATAGGTCCGCGCTCATGAGAATTTTCAATTTTTGCAATATGTCAAATTTGTCTTAATTTTATGTTCAAATCATAGAAATTCAGCCAAAAACACATAATAAATAAATCATGGACCTAGTATTATAGTGTAAATATTAGAAAAAGCATCAAAAGCAAAACCCTTTAAAATCGGCCAAATCTGATAGGTCTGCGCTCATGAGAATTTTCAATTTTTGCAATATGTCAAATTTGTCTTAATTTTATGTTCAAATCATAGAAATTCAGCCAACAATACATAATAAATACATCATGGACCTAGTATTATAGTGTAAATATTAGAAAAAGCATCACAAGCAAAACCCTTTGAAATCGGCCAAGTCTGATAGGTCCGCGCTCATGAGAATTTTCAATTTTTGCAATATGTAAAATTTGTCTTAATTTTATGTTCAAATCATAGAAATTCAGCCAAAAATACATAATAAATACATCATGGACCTAGTATTATAGTGTAAATATTAGAAAAAGTACCAAAGCAAAACCCTTTAAAATCGGCCAAATCTGATAGGTCTGCGCTCATGAGAATTTTCAATTTTTGCAATATGTCAAATTTGTCTTAATTTTATGTTCAAATCATAGAAATTCAGCCAAAAATACATAATAAATACATCATGGCACTTGTATGATAGTGTAAATATTAGAAAAAGCATCAAAAGCAAAACCCTTTGAAATCGGCCAAATCTGATAGGTCCGCGCTCATGAGAATTTTCAATTTTTGCAATATGTCAAATTTGTCTTAATTTTATGTTCAAATAATAGAAATTCAGCACAAAATACATAATAAATAAATCATGGACCTAGTATTATAGTGTAAATATTAGAAAAAGCATCAAAAGTAAAACCCTTTGAAATCGGCCAAATCTGATAGGTCCGCGCTCATGAGATTTTTCAATTGTTGCAATATGTCAAATTTGTCTTAATTTTATGTTCAAATCATAGAAATTCAGCCAAAAATACATAATAAATACATCATGGACCTAGTATTATAGTGTAAATATTAGAAAAAGCATCAAAAGCAAAACCCTTTAAAATCGGCCAAATCTGATAGGTCCGCGCTCATGAGAATTTTCAATTTTTGCAATAAGTAAAATTTGTCTTAATTTTATGTTCAAATCATAGAAATTCAGCCAAAAATACATAATAAATAAATCATGGACCTAGTATTATAGTGTAAATATTAGAAAAAGCATCAAAAGCAAAACCCTTTAAAATCGGCCAAATCTGATAGGTCTGCGCTCATGAGAATTTTCAATTTTTGCAATATGTCAAATTTGTCTTAATTTTATGTTCAAATCATAGAAATTCAGCCAAAAATACATAATAAATACATCATGGACCTAGTATTATAGTGTAAATATTAGAAAAAGCATCACAAGCAAAACCCTTTGAAATCGGCCAAGTCTGATAGGTCCGCGCTCATGAGAATTTTCAATTTTTGCAATATGTCAAATTTGTCTTAATTTTATGTTCAAATCATAGAAATTCAGCCAAAAATACATAATAAATACATCATGGACCTAGTATTATAGTGTAAATATTAGAAAAAGCATCAAAAGCAAAACCCTTTAAAATCGGCCAAATCTGATAGGTCTGCGCTCATGAGAATTTTCAATTTTTGCAATATGTAAAATTTGTCTTAATTTTATGTTCAAATCATAGAAATTCAGCCAAAAATACATAATAAATACATCATGGCACTTGTATGATAGTGTAAATATTAGAAAAAGCATCAAAAGCAAAACCCTTTGAAATCGGCCAAATCTGATAGGTCCGCGCTCATGAGAATTTTCAATTTTTGCAATATGTCAAATTTGTCTTAATTTTATGTTCAAATAATAGAAATTCAGCACAAAATACATAATAAATAAATCATGGACCTAGTATTATAGTGTAAATATTAGAAAAAGCATCAAAAGTAAAACCCTTTGAAATCGGCCAAATCTGATAGGTCCGCGCTCATGAGATTTTTCAATTGTTGCAATATGTCAAATTTGTCTTAATTTTATGTTCAAATCATAGAAATTCAGCCAAAAATACATAATAAATACATCATGGACCTAGTATTATAGTGTAAATATTAGAAAAAGCATCAAAAGCAAAACCCTTTAAAATCGGCCAAATCTGATAGGTCCGCGCTCATGAGAATTTTCAATTTTTGCAATATGTAAAATTTGTCTTAATTTTGTGTTCAAATCATAGAAATGCAGCCAAAAATACATAATAAATACATCATGGACCTAGTATGATAGTGTAAATATTAGAAAAAGCATCAAAAGCAAAACCCTTTAAAATCGGCCAAATCTGATAGGTCCGCGCTCATGAGAATTTTCAATTTTTGCAATATGTCAAATTTGTCTTAATTTTATGTTCAAATCATAGAAATTCAGCCAAAAATACATAATAAATACATCATGGACCTAGTATTATAGTGTAAATATTAGAAAAAGCATCAAAAGCAAAACCCTTTAAAATCGGCCAAATCTGATAGGTCTGCGCTCATGAGAATTTTCAATTTTTGCAATATGTCAAATTTGTCTTAATTTTATGTTCAAATCATAGAAATTCAGCCAAAAATACATAATAAATACATCATGGCACTTGTATGATAGTGTAAATATTAGAAAAAGCATCAAAAGCAAAACCCTTTGAAATCGGCCAAATCTGATAGGTCCGCGCTCATGAGAATTTTCAATTTTTGCAATATGTCAAATTTGTCTTAATTTTATGTTCAAATCATAGAAATTCAGCCAAAAATACATAATAAAAAAATCATGGACCTAGTATTATAGTGTAAATATTAGAAAAAGTACCAAAGCAAAACCTTTTTAAATCGGCCAAATCTGATAGGTCCGCGCTCATGAGAATTTTCAATTTTTGCAATATGTAAAATTTGTCTTAATTTTATGTTCAAATCATAGAAATTCAGCCAAAAATACATAATAAATAAATCATGGACCTAGTATTATAGTGTAAATATTAGAAAAAGCATCAAAAGCAAAACCCTTTAAAATCGGCCAAATCTGATAGGTCTGCGCTCATGAGAATTTTCAATTTTTGCAATATGTCAAATTTGTCTTAATTTTATGTTCAAATCATAGAAATTCAGCCAAAAATACATAATAAATACATCATGGACCTAGTATTATAGTGTAAATATTAGAAAAAGCATCACAAGCAAAACCCTTTGAAATCGGCCAAGTCTGATAGGTCCGCGCTCATGAGAATTTTCAATTTTTGCAATATGTCAAATTTGTCTTAATTTTATGTTCAAATCATAGAAATTCAGCCAAAAATACATAATAAATACATCATGGACCTAGTATTATAGTGTAAATATTAGAAAAAGCATCAAAAGCAAAACCCTTTAAAATCGGCCAAATCTGATAGGTCTGCGCTCATGAGAATTTTCAATTTTTGCAATATGTAAAATTTGTCTTAATTTTATGTTCAAATCATAGAAATTCAGCCAAAAATACATAATAAATACATCATGGCACTTGTATGATAGTGTAAATATTAGAAAAAGCATCAAAAGCAAAACCCTTTGAAATCGGCCAAATCTGATAGATCCGCGCTCATGAGAATTTTCAATTTTTGCAATATGTCAAATTTGTCTTAATTTTATGTTCAAATAATAGAAATTCAGCACAAAATACATAATAAATAAATCATGGACCTAGTATTATAGTGTAAATATTAGAAAAAGCATCAAAAGTAAAACCCTTTGAAATCGGCCAAATCTGATAGGTCCGCGCTCATGAGATTTTTCAATTGTTGCAATATGTCAAATTTGTCTTAATTTTATGTTCAAATCATAGAAATTCAGCCAAAAATACATAATAAATACATCATGGCACTTGTATGATAGTGTAAATATTAGAAAAAGTATCAAAAGCATAACCCTTTAAAATCGGCCAAATCTGATAGGTCCGCGCTCATGAGAATTTTCAATTTTTGCAATATGTCAAATTTGTCTTAATTTTGTGTTTAAATCATAGACATTCAGCCAAAAATACATAATAAATACATCATGGCACTTGTATGATAGTGTAAATATTAAAAAAAGCATCAAAAGCAAAACCCTTTGAAATCGGCCAAATCTGATAGGTCCGCGCTCATGAGAATTTTCAATTTTTGCAATATGTCAAATTTGTCTTAATTTTATGTCCAAATCATAGAAATTCAGCCAAAAATACATAATAAATACTTCATGAACCTAGTATTATAGTGTAAATATTAGAAAAAGCATCAAAAGCAAAACCCTTTAAAATCGGCCAAATCTGATAGGTCCGCGCTCATGAGAATTTTCAATTTTTGCAATATGTCAAATTTGTCTTAATTTTATGTTCAAATCATAGAAATTCAGCCAAAAATACATAATAAATACATCATGGACCTAGTATTATAGTGTAAATAGTAGAAAAAGCATCAAAAGCAAAACCCTTTAAAATCGGCCAAATCTGATAGGTCCGCGCTCATGAGAATTTTCAATTTTTGCAATATGTCAAATTTGTCTTAATTTTATGTTCAAATCATAGAAATTCAGCCAAAAATACATAATAAAAAAATCATGGACCTAGTATTATAGTGTAAATATTAGAAAAAGTACCAAAGCAAAACCTTTTTAAATCGGCCAAATCTGATAGGTCCGCGCTCATGAGAATTTTCAATTTTTGCAATATGTAAAATTTGTCTTAATTTTATGTTCAAATCATAGAAATTCAGCCAAAAATACATAATAAATAAATCATGGACCTAGTATTATAGTGTAAATATTAGAAAAAGCATCAAAAGCAAAACCCTTTAAAATCGGCCAAATCTGATAGGTCTGCGCTCATGAGAATTTTCAATTTTTGCAATATGTCAAATTTGTCTTAATTTTATGTTCAAATCATAGAAATTCAGCCAAAAATACATAATAAATACATCATGGACCTAGTATTATAGTGTAAATATTAGAAAAAGCATCACAAGCAAAACCCTTTGAAATCGGCCAAGTCTGATAGGTCCGCGCTCATGAGAATTTTCAATTTTTGCAATATGTCAAATTTGTCTTAATTTTATGTTCAAATCATAGAAATTCAGCCAAAAATACATAATAAATACATCATGGACCTAGTATTATAGTGTAAATATTAGAAAAAGCATCAAAAGCAAAACCCTTTAAAATCGGCCAAATCTGATAGGTCTGCGCTCATGAGAATTTTCAATTTTTGCAATATGTAAAATTTGTCTTAATTTTATGTTCAAATCATAGAAATTCAGCCAAAAATACATAATAAATACATCATGGCACTTGTATGATAGTGTAAATATTAGAAAAAGCATCAAAAGCAAAACCCTTTGAAATCGGCCAAATCTGATAGATCCGCGCTCATGAGAATTTTCAATTTTTGCAATATGTCAAATTTGTCTTAATTTTATGTTCAAATAATAGAAATTCAGCACAAAATACATAATAAATAAATCATGGACCTAGTATTATAGTGTAAATATTAGAAAAAGCATCAAAAGTAAAACCCTTTGAAATCGGCCAAATCTGATAGGTCCGCGCTCATGAGATTTTTCAATTGTTGCAATATGTCAAATTTGTCTTAATTTTATGTTCAAATCATAGAAATTCAGCCAAAAATACATAATAAATACATCATGGACCTAGTATTATAGTGTAAATATTAGAAAAAGCATCAAAAGCAAAACCCTTTAAAATCGGCCAAATCTGATAGGTCCGCGCTCATGAGAATTTTCAATTTTTGCAATATGTAAAATTTGTCTTAATTTTGTGTTCAAATCATAGAAATGCAGCCAAAAATACATAATAAATACATCATGGACCTAGTATGATAGTGTAAATATTAGAAAAAGCATCAAAAGCAAAACCCTTTAAAATCGGCCAAATCTGATAGGTCCGCGCTCATGAGAATTTTCAATTTTTGCAATATGTCAAATTTGTCTTAATTTTATGTTCAAATCATAGAAATTCAGCCAAAAATACATAATAAATACATCATGGACCTAGTATTATAGTGTAAATATTAGAAAAAGCATCAAAAGCAAAACCCTTTAAAATCGGCCAAATCTGATAGGTCTGCGCTCATGAGAATTTTCAATTTTTGCAATATGTCAAATTTGTCTTAATTTTATGTTCAAATCATAGAAATTCAGCCAAAAATACATAATAAATACATCATGGCACTTGTATGATAGTGTAAATATTAGAAAAAGCATCAAAAGCAAAACCCTTTGAAATCGGCCAAATCTGATAGGTCCGCGCTCATGAGAATTTTCAATTTTTGCAATATGTCAAATTTGTCTTAATTTTATGTTCAAATCATAGAAATTCAGACAAAAATACATAATAAATAAATCATGGACCTAGTATTATAGTGTAAATATTAGAAAAAGTACCAAAGCAAAACCCTTTAAAATCGGCCAAATCTGATAGGTCCGCGCTCATGAGAATTTTCAATTTTTGCAATATGTAAAATTTGTCTTAATTTTATGTTCAAATCATAGAAATTCAGCCAAAAATACATAATAAATAAATCATGGACCTAGTATTATAGTGTAAATATTAGAAAAAGCATCAAAAGCAAAACCCTTTAAAATCGGCCAAATCTGATAGGTCTGCGCTCATGAGAATTTTCAATTTTTGCAATATGTCAAATTTGTCTTAATTTTATGTTCAAATCATAGAAATTCAGCCAAAAATACATAATAAATACATCATGGACCTAGTATTATAGTGTAAATATTAGAAAAAGCATCAAAAGCAAAACCCTTTGAAATCGGCCAAGTCTGATAGGTCTGCGCTCATGAGAATTTTCAATTTTTGCAATATGTCAAATTTGTCTTAATTTTATGTTCAAATCATAGAAATTCAGCCAAAAATACATAATAAATACATCATGGACCTAGTATTATAGTGTAAATATTAGAAAAAGCATCAAAAGCAAAACCCTTTAAAATCGGCCAAATCTGATAGGTCTGCGCTCATGAGAATTTTCAATTTTTGCAATATGTAAAATTTGTCTTAATTTTGTGTTCAAATCATAGAAATTCAGCCAAAAATACATAATAAATACATCATGGCACTTGTATGACAGTGTAAATATTAAAAAAAGCATCAAAAGCAAAACCCTTTGAAATCGGCTAAATCTGATAGGTCCGCGCTCATGAGAATTTTCAATTTTTGCAATATGTAAAATTTGTCTTAATTTTATGTTCAAATCATAGAAATTCAGCCAAAAATACATAATAAATAAATCATGGACCTAGTGTTATAGTGTAAATATTAGAAAAAGCATCAAAAGCAAAACCCTTTAAAATCGGCCAAATCATATAGGTCTGCGCTCATGAGAATTTTCAATTTTTGCAATATGTCAAATTTGTCTTAATTTTATGTTCAAATCATAGAAATTAAGCCAAAAATACATAATAAATACATCATGGCACTTGTATGATAGTGTAAATATTAGAAAAAGTATCAAAAGCATAACCCTTTAAAATCGGCCAAATCTGATAGGTCCGCGCTCATGAGAATTTTCAATTTTTGCAATATGTCAAATTTGTCTTAATTTTGTGTTTAAATCATAGACATTCAGCCAAAAATACATAATAAATACATCATGGCACTTGTATGATAGTGTAAATATTAAAAAAAGCATCAAAAGCAAAACCCTTTGAAATCGGCCAAATCTGATAGGTCCGCGCTCATGAGAATTTTCAATTTTTGCAATATGTCAAATTTGTCTTAATTTTATGTCCAAATCATAGAAATTCAGCCAAAAATACATAATAAATACTTCATGAACCTAGTATTATAGTGTAAATATTAGAAAAAGCATCAAAAGCAAAACCCTTTAAAATCGGCCAAATCTGATAGGTCCGCGCTCATGAGAATTTTCAATTTTTGCAATATGTCAAATTTGTCTTAATTTTATGTTCAAATCATAGAAATTCAGCCAAAAATACATAATAAATACATCATGGACCTAGTATTATAGTGTAAATAGTAGAAAAAGCATCAAAAGCAAAACCCTTTAAAATCGGCCAAATCTGATAGGTCCGCCCTCATGAGAATTTTCAATTTTTGCAATATGTCAAATTTGTCTTAATTTTGTGTTCAAATCATAGAAATGCAGCCAAAAATACATAATAAATACATCATGGACCTAGTATGATAGTGTAAATATTAGAAAAAGCATCAAAAGCAAAACCCTTTAAAATCGGCCAAATCTGATAGGTCTGCGCTCATGAGAATTTTCAATTTTTGCAATATGTCAAATTTGTCTTAATTTTGTGTTCAAATCATAGAAATTCAGCCAAAAATACATAATAAATACATCATGGCACTTGTATGACAGTGTAAATATTAAAAAAAGCATCAAAAGCAAAACACTTTGAAATCGGCTAAATCTGATAGGTCCGCGCTCATGAGAATTTTCAATTTTTGCAATATGTCAAATTTGTCTTAATTTTATGTTCAAATTATAGAAATTCAGCCAAAAATACATAATAAATAAATCATGGACCTAGTATTATAGTGTAAATATTAGAAAAAGCATCAAAAGCAAAACCCTTTAAAATCGGCCAAATCTGATAGGTCTGCGCTCATGAGAATTTTCAATTTTTGCAATATGTAAAATTTGTCTTAATTTTATGTTCAAATCATAGAAATTCAGCCAAAAATACATAATAAATACATCATGGCACTTGTATGATAGTGTAAATATTAGAAAAAGCATCAAAAGCAAAACCCTTTGAAATCGGCCAAATCTGATAGGTCCGCGCTCATGAGAATTTTCAATTTTTGCAATATGTCAAATTTGTCTTAATTTTATGTTCAAATAATAGAAATTCAGCACAAAATACATAATAAATAAATCATGGACCTAGTATTATAGTGTAAATATTAGAAAAAGCATCAAAAGTAAAACCCTTTGAAATCGGCCAAATCTGATAGGTCCGCGCTCATGAGATTTTTCAATTGTTGCAATATGTCAAATTTGTCTTAATTTTATGTTCAAATCATAGAAATTCAGCCAAAAATACATAATAAATACATCATGGACCTAGTATTATAGTGTAAATATTAGAAAAAGCATCAAAAGCAAAACCCTTTAAAATCGGCCAAATCTGATAGGTCCGCGCTCATGAGAATTTTCAATTTTTGCAATATGTAAAATTTGTCTTAATTTTGTGTTCAAATCATAGAAATGCAGCCAAAAATACATAATAAATACATCATGGACCTAGTATGATAGTGTAAATATTAGAAAAAGCATCAAAAGCAAAACCCTTAAAAATCGGCCAAATCTGATAGGTCCGCGCTCATGAGAATTTTCAATTTTTGCAATATGTCAAATTTGTCTTAATTTTATGTTCAAATCATAGAAATTCAGCCAAAAATACATAATAAATACATCATGGACCTAGTATTATAGTGTAAATATTAGAAAAAGCATCAAAAGCAAAACCCTTTAAAATCGGCCAAATCTGATAGGTCTGCGCTCATGAGAATTTTCAATTTTTGCAATATGTCAAATTTGTCTTAATTTTATGTTCAAATCATAGAAATTCAGCCAAAAATACATAATAAATACATCATGGACCTAGTATTATAGTGTAAATATTAGGAAAAGCATCAAAAGCAAAACCCTTTGAAATCGGCCAAGTCTGATAGGTCTGCGCTCATGAGAATTTTCAATTTTTGCAATATGTCAAATTTGTCTTAATTTTATGTTCAAATCATAGAAATTCAGCCAAAAATACATAATAAATACATCATGGACCTAGTATTATAGTGTAAATATTAGAAAAAGCATCAAAAGCAAAACCCTTTAAAATCGGCCAAATCTGATTGGTCTGCGCTCATGAGAATTTTCAATTTTTGCAATATGTCAAATTTGTCTTAATTTTGTGTTCAAATCATAGAAATTCAGCCAAAAATACATAATAAATACATCATGGCACTTGTATGACAGTGTAAATATTAAAAAAAGCATCAAAAGCAAAACCCTTTGAAATCGGCTAAATCTGATAGGTCCGCGCTCATGAGAATTTTAAATTTTTGCAATATGTAAAATTTGTCTTAATTTTGTGTTCAAATCATAGAAATTCAGCCAAAAATACATAATAAATAAATCATGGACCTAGTATTATAGTGTAAATATTAGAAAAAGCATCAAAAGCAAAACCCTTTAAAATCGGCCAAATCTGATAGGTCTGCGCTCATGAGAATTTTCAATTTTTGCAATATGTCAAATTTGTCTTAATTTTGTGTTCAAATCATAGAAATTCAGCCAAAAATACATAATAAATAAATCATGGACCTAGTATTATAGTGTAAATATTAGAAAAAGCATCAAAAGCAAAACCCTTTAAAATCGGCCAAATCTGATAGGTCTGCGCTCATGAGAATTGTCAATTTTTGCAATATGTCAAATTTGTCTTAATTTTATGTTCAAATCATAGAAATTCAGCCAAAAATACATAATAAATACATCATGGACCTTGTATGATAGTGTAAATATTAGAAAAAGCATCAAAAGCAAAACCCTTTAAAATCGGCCAAATCTGATAGGTCTGCGCTCATGAGAATTTTCAATTTTTGCAATATGTAAAATTTGTCTTAATTTTATGTTCAAATCATAGAAATTCAGCCAAAAATACATAATAAATACATCATGGCACTTGTATGATAGTGTAAATATTAGAAAAAGCATCAAAAGCAAAACCCTTTGAAATCGGCCAAATCTGATAGGTCCGCGCTCATGAGAATTTTAAATTTTTGCAATATGTAAAATTTGTCTTAATTTTCTGTTCAAATCATAGAAATTCAGCCAAAAATACATAATAAATAAATCATGGACCTAGTATTATAGTGTAAATATTAGAAAAAGCATCAAAAGCAAAACCCTTTAAAATCGGCCAAATCTGATAGGTCTGCGCTCATGAGAATTTTCAATTTTTGCAATATGTCAAATTTGTCTTAATTTTATGTTCAAATCATAGAAATTCAGCCAAAAATACATAATAAATACATCATGGACCTAGTATTATAGTGTAAATATTAGAAAAAGCATCAAAAGCAAAACCCTTTGAAATCGGCCAAGTCTGATAGGTCTGCGCTCATGAGAATTTTCAATTTTTGCAATATGTCAAATTTGTCTTAATTTTATGTTCAAATCATAGAAATTCAGCCAAAAATACATAATAAATACATCATGGACCTAGTATTATAGTGTAAATATTAGAAAAAGCATCAAAAGCAAAACCCTTTAAAATCGGCCAAATCTGATAGGTCTGCGCTCATGAGAATTTTCAATTTTTGCAATATGTCAAATTTGTCTTAATTTTGTGTTCAAATCATAGAAATTCAGCCAAAAATACATAATAAATACATCATGGACCTTGTATGACAGTGTAAATATTAAAAAAAGCATCAAAAGCAAAACCCTTTGAAATCGGCTAAATCTGATAGGTCCGCGCTCATGAGAATTTTAAATTTTTGCAATATGTAAAATTTGTCTTAATTTTGTGTTCAAATCATAGAAATTCAGCCAAAAATACATAATAAATAAATCATGGACCTAGTATTATAGTGTAAATATTAGAAAAAGCATCAAAAGCAAAACCCTTTAAAATCGGCCAAATCTGATAGGTCTGCGCTCATGAGAATTGTCAATTTTTGCAATATGTCAAATTTGTCTTAATTTTATGTTCAAATCATAGAAATTCAGCCAAAAATACATAATAAATACATCATGGACCTTGTATTATAGTGTAAATATTAGAAAAAGCATCAAAAGCAAAACTCTTTAAAATCGGCCAAATCTGATAGGTCTGCGCTCATGAGAATTTTCAATTTTTGCAATATGTAAAATTTGTCTTAATTTTATGTTCAAATCATAGAAATTCAGCCAAAAATACATAATAAATACATCATGGCACTTGTATGATAGTGTAAATATTAGAAAAAGCATCAAAAGCAAAACCCTTAGAAATCGGCCAAATCTGATAGGTCCGCGCTCATGAGAATTTTCAATTTTTGCAATATGTCAAATTTGTCTTAATTTTATGTTCAAATAATAGAAATTCAGCACAAAATACATAATAAATAAATCATGGACCTAGTATTATAGTGTAAATATTAGAAAAAGCATCAAAAGTAAAACCCTTTGAAATCGGCCAAATCTGATAGGTCCGCGCTCATGAGATTTTTCAATTGTTGCAATATGTCAAATTTGTCTTAATTTTATGTTCAAATCATAGAAATTCAGCCAAAAATACATAATAAATACATCATGGACCTAGTATGATAGTGTAAATATTAGAAAAAGCATCAAAAGCAAAACCCTTTAAAATCGGCCAAATCTGATAGGTCCGCGCTCATGAGAATTTTCAATTTTTGCAATATGTCAAATTTGTCTTAATTTTGTGTTCAAATCATAGAAATTCAGCCAAAAATACATAATAAATAGATCATGGCACTTGTATGACAGTGTAAATATAAAAAAAAGCATCAAAAGCAAAACCCTTTGAAATCGGCTAAATCTGATAGGTCCGCGCTCATGAGAATTTTCAATTTTTGCAATATGTAAAATTTGTCTTAATTTTATGTTCAAATCATAGAAATTCAGCCAAAAATACATAATAAATAAATCATTGACCTAGTATTATAGTGTAAATATTAGAAAAAGCATCAAAAGCAAAACCCTTTAAAATCGGCCAAATCTGATAGGTCTGCGCTCATGAGAATTTTCAATTTTTGCAATATGTCAAATTTGTCTTAATTTTATGTTCAAATCATAGAAATTCAGCCAAAAATACATAATAAATACATCATGGACCTAGTATTATAGTGTAAATATTAGAAAAAGCACCAAAAGCAAAACCCTTTGAAATCGGCCAAGTCTGATATGTCCGCGCTCATGAGAATTTTCAATTTTTGCAATATGTCAAATTTGTCTTAATTTTATGTTCAAATCATAGAAATTCAGCCAAAAATACATAATAAATACATCATGGACCTAGTATTATAGTGTAAATATTAGAAAAAGCATCAAAAGCAAAACCCTTTGAAATCGGCCAAATCTGATAGGTCCGCGCTCATGAGAATTTTCAATTTTTGCAATATGTCAAATTTGTCTTAATTTTATGTTCAAATAATAGAAATTCAGCACAAAATACATAATAAATAAATCATGGACCTAGTATTATAGTGTAAATATTAGAAAAAGCATAAAAAGTAAAACCCTTTGAAATCGGCCAAATCTGATAGGTCCGCGCTCATGAGATTTTTCAATTGTTGCAATATGTCAAATTTGTCTTAATTTTATGTTCAAATCATAGAATATCAGCCAAAAATACATAATAAATACATCATGGCACTTGTATGATAGTGTAAATATTAGAAAAAGTATCAAAAGCATAACCCTTTTAAATCGGCCAAATCTGATAGGTCCGCGCTCATGAGAATTTTCAATTTTTGCAATATGTAAAAATTGTCTTAATTTTGTGTTCAAATCATAGAAATTCAGCCAAAAATACATCATAAATACATCATTGAACTTGTATGATAGTGTAAATATTAGAAAAAGCATCAAAAGCAAAACCCTTTAAAATCGGCCAAATCTGATAGGTCCGCGCTCATGAGAATTTTCAATTTTTGCAATATGTCAAATTTGTCTTAATTTTGTGTTCAAATCATAGAAATTCAGCCAAAAATACATAATAAATACATCATGGCACTTGTATGATAGTGTAAATATTAAAAAAAGCATCAAAAGCAAAACCCTTTGAAATCGGCTAAATCTGATAGGTCCGCGCTCATGAGAATTTTCAATTTTTGCAATATGTCAAATTTGTCTTAATTTTATGTTCAAATCATAGAAATTCAGCCAAAAATACATAATAAATACATCATGGACCTAGTATTATAGTGTAAATATTAAAAAAAGCATCAAAAGCAAAACCCTTTAAAATCGGCCAAATCTGATAGGTCTGCGCTCATGAGAATTTTCAATTTTTGCAATATGTCAAATTTGTCTTAATTTTATGTTCAAATCATAGAAATTCAGCCAAAAATACATAATAAATACATCATGGACCTAGTATTATAGTGTAAATATTAGAAAAAGCATCAAAAGCAAAACCCTTTGAAATCGGCCAAGTCTGATAGGTCCGCGCTCATGAGAATTTTCAATTTTTGCAATATGTCAAATTTGTCTTAATTTTATGTTCAAATCATAGAAATTCAGCCAAAAATACATAATAAATACATCATGGACCTAGTATTATAGTGTAAATATTAGAAAAAGCATCAAAAGCAAAACCCTTTAAAATCGGCGAAATCTGATAGGTCCGCGCTCATGAGAATGTTCAATTTTTGCAATATGTAAAATTTGTCTTAATTTTATGTTCAAATCATAGAAATTCAGCCAAAAATACATAATAAATACATCATGGACCTAGTATTATAGTGTAAATATTAGAAAAAGCATCAAAAGCAAAACCCTTTAAAATCGGCCAAATCTGATAGGTCCGCGCTCATGAGAATTTTCAATTTTTGCAATATGTCAAATTTGTCTTAATTTTGTGTTCAAATCATAGAAATGCAGCCAAAAATACACATTAAATACATCATGGACCTAGTATTATAGTGTAAATATTAGAAAAAGCATCAAAAGCAAAACTCTTTAAAATCGGCCAAATCTGATAGGTCCGCGCTCATGAGAATTTTCAATTTTTGCAATATGTCAAATTTGTCTTAATTTTGTGTTCAAATCATAGAAATTCAGCCAAAAATACATAATAAATACATCATGGCACTTGTATGACAGTGTAAATATTAAAAAAAGCATCAAAAGCAAAACCCTTTGAAATCGGCTAAATCTGATAGGTCTGCGCTCATGAGATTTTTCAATTGTTGCAATATGTCAAATTTGTCTTAATTTTATGTTCAAATCATAGAATATCAGCCAAAAATACATAATAAATACATCATGGCACTTGTATGATAGTGTAAATTTTAGAAAAAGTATCAAAAGCCTAACCCTTTTAAATCGGCCAAATCTGATAGGTCCGCGCTCATGAGAATTTTCAATTTTTGCAATATGTCAAATTTGTCTTAATTTTGTGTTCAAATCATAGAAATTCAGCCAAAAATACATAATAAATACATCATGGAACTTGTATGATAGTGTAAATATTAAAAAAAGCATCAAAAGCAAAACCCTTTAAAATCGGCCAAATCTGATAGGTCCGCGCTCATGAGAATTTTCAATTTTTGCAATATGTCAAATTTGTCTTAATTTTGTGTTCAAATCATAGAAATTCAGCCAAAAATACATAATAAATACATCATGGCACTTGTATGATAGTGTAAATATTAAAAAAAGCATCAAAAGCAAAACCCTTTGAAATCGGCTAAATCTGATAGGTCCGCGCTCATGAGAATTTTCAATTTTTGCAATATGTCAAATTTGTCTTAATTTTATGTTCAAATCATAGAAATTCAGCCAAAAATACATAATAAATACATCATGGCCCTAGTATTATAGTGTAAATATTAAAAAAAGCATCAAAAGCAAAACCCTTTAAAATCGGCCAAATCTGATAGGTCTGCGCTCATGAGAATTTTCAATTTTTGCAATATGTCAAATTTGTCTTAATTTTATGTTCAAATCATAGAAATTCAGCCAAAAATACATAATAAATACATCATGGACCTAGTATTATAGTGTAAATATTAGAAAAAGCATCAAAAGCAAAACCCTTTGAAATCGGCCAAGTCTGATAGGTCCGCGCTCATGAGAATTTTCAATTTTTGCAATATGTCAAATTTGTCTTAATTTTATGTTCAAATCATAGAAATTCAGCCAAAAATACATAATAAATACATCATGGACCTAGTATTATAGTGTAAATATTAGAAAAAGCATCAAAAGCAAAACCCTTTAAAATCGGCGAAATCTGATAGGTCCGCGCTCATGAGAATGTTCAATTTTTGCAATATGTAAAATTTGTCTTAATTTTATGTTCAAATCATAGAAATTCAGCCAAAAATACATAATAAATACATCATGGACCTAGTATTATAGTGTAAATATTAGAAAAAGCATCAAAAGCAAAACCCTTTAAAATCGGCCAAATCTGATAGGTCCGCGCTCATGAGAATTTTCAATTTTTGCAATATGTCAAATTTGTCTTAATTTTGTGTTCAAATCATAGAAATGCAGCCAAAAATACACATTAAATACATCATGGACCTAGTATTATAGTGTAAATATTAGAAAAAGCATCAAAAGCAAAACTCTTTAAAATCGGCCAAATCTGATAGGTCCGCGCTCATGAGAATTTTCAATTTTTGCAATATGTCAAATTTGTCTTAATTTTGTGTTCAAATCATAGAAATTCAGCCAAAAATACATAATAAATACATCATGGCACTTGTATGACAGTGTAAATATTAAAAAAAGCATCAAAAGCAAAACCCTTTGAAATCGGCTAAATCTGATAGGTCTGCGCTCATGAGATTTTTCAATTGTTGCAATATGTCAAATTTGTCTTAATTTTATGTTCAAATCATAGAATATCAGCCAAAAATACATAATAAATACATCATGGCACTTGTATGATAGTGTAAATTTTAGAAAAAGTATCAAAAGCCTAACCCTTTTAAATCGGCCAAATCTGATAGGTCCGCGCTCATGAGAATTTTCAATTTTTGCAATATGTCAAATTTGTCTTAATTTTATGTTCAAATCATAGAAATTCAGCCAAAAATACATAATAAATACATCATGGACCTAGTATTATAGTGTAAATATTAAAAAAAGCATCAAAAGCAAAACCCTTTAAAATCGGCCAAATCTGATAGGTCCGCGCTCATGAGAATTTTCAATTTTTGCAATATGTCAAATTTGTCTTAATTTTGTGTTCAAATCATAGAAATGCAGCCAAAAATACACATTAAATACATCATGGACCTAGTATTATAGTGTAAATATTAGAAAAAGCATCAAAAGCAAAACTCTTTAAAATCGGCCAAATCTGATAGGTCCGCGCTCATGAGAATTTTCAATTTTTGCAATATGTCAAATTTGTCTTAATTTTGTGTTCAAATCATAGAAATTCAGCCAAAAATACATAATAAATACATCATGGCACTTGTATGACAGTGTAAATATTAAAAAAAGCATCAAAAGCAAAACCCTTTGAAATCGGCTAAATCTGATAGGTCTGCGCTCATGAGATTTTTCAATTGTTGCAATATGTCAAATTTGTCTTAATTTTATGTTCAAATCATAGAATATCAGCCAAAAATACATAATAAATACATCATGGCACTTGTATGATAGTGTAAATTTTAGAAAAAGTATCGAAAGCCTAACCCTTTTAAATCGGCCAAATCTGATAGGTCCGCGCTCATGAGAATTTTCAATTTTTGCAATATGTCAAATTTGTCTTAATTTTGTGTTCAAATCATAGAAATTCAGCCAAAAATACATAATAAATACATCATGGAACTTGTATGATAGTGTAAATATTAAAAAAACCATCAAAAGCAAAACCCTTTAAAATCGGCCAAATCTGATAGGTCCGCGCTCATGAGAATTTTCAATTTTTGCAATATGTCAAATTTGTCTTAATTTTGTGTTCAAATCATAGAAATTCAGCCAAAAATACATAATAAATACATCATGGCACTTGTATGATAGTGTAAATATTAAAAAAAGCATCAAAAGCAAAACCCTTTGAAATCGGCTAAATCTGATAGGTCCGCGCTCATGAGAATTTTCAATTTTTGCAATATGTCAAATTTGTCTTAATTTTATGTTCAAATCATAGAAATTCAGCCAAAAATACATAATAAATACATCATGGACCTAGTATTATAGTGTAAATATTAAAAAAAGCATCAAAAGCAAAACCCTTTAAAATCGGCCAAATCTGATAGGTCTGCGCTCATGAGAATTTTCAATTTTTGCAATATGTCAAATTTGTCTTAATTTTATGTTCAAATCATAGAAATTCAGCCAAAAATACATAATAAATACATCATGGACCTAGTATTATAGTGTAAATATTAGAAAAAGCATCAAAAGCAAAACCCTTTGAAATCGGCCAAGTCTGATAGGTCCGCGCTCATGAGAATTTTCAATTTTTGCAATATGTCAAATTTGTCTTAATTTTATGTTCAAATCATAGAAATTCAGCCAAAAATACATAATAAATACATCATGGACCTAGTATTATAGTGTAAATATTAGAAAAAGCATCAAAAGCAAAACCCTTTAAAATCGGCGAAATCTGATAGGTCCGCGCTCATGAGAATGTTCAATTTTTGCAATATGTAAAATTTGTCTTAATTTTATGTTCAAATCATAGAAATTCAGCCAAAAATACATAATAAATACATCATGGACCTAGTATTATAGTGTAAATATTAGAAAAAGCATCAAAAGCAAAACCCTTTAAAATCGGCCAAATCTGATAGGTCCGCGCTCATGAGAATTTTCAATTTTTGCAATATGTCAAATTTGTCTTAATTTTGTGTTCAAATCATAGAAATGCAGCCAAAAATACACATTAAATACATCATGGACCTAGTATTATAGTGTAAATATTAGAAAAAGCATCAAAAGCAAAACTCTTTAAAATCGGCCAAATCTGATAGGTCCGCGCTCATGAGAATTTTCAATTTTTGCAATATGTCAAATTTGTCTTAATTTTGTGTTCAAATCATAGAAATTCAGCCAAAAATACATAATAAATACATCATGGCACTTGTATGACAGTGTAAATATTAAAAAAAGCATCAAAAGCAAAACCCTTTGAAATCGGCTAAATCTGATAGGTCTGCGCTCATGAGATTTTTCAATTGTTGCAATATGTCAAATTTGTCTTAATTTTATGTTCAAATCATAGAATATCAGCCAAAAATACATAATAAATACATCATGGCACTTGTATGATAGTGTAAATTTTAGAAAAAGTATCAAAAGCCTAACCCTTTTAAATCGGCCAAATCTGATAGGTCCGCGCTCATGAGAATTTTCAATTTTTGCAATATGTCAAATTTGTCTTAATTTTATGTTCAAATCATAGAAATTCAGCCAAAAATACATAATAAATACATCATGGACCTAGTATTATAGTGTAAATATTAAAAAAAGCATCAAAAGCAAAACCCTTTAAAATCGGCCAAATCTGATAGGTCTGCGCTCATGAGAATTTTCAATTTTTGCAATATGTCAAATTTGTCTTAATTTTGTGTTCAAATCATAGAAATTCAGCCAAAAATACATAATAAATACATCATGGCACTTGTATGATAGTGTAAATATTAAAAAAAGCATCAAAAGCAAAACCCTTTGAAATCGGCTAAATCTGATAGGTCCGCGCTCATGAGAATTTTCAATTTTTGCAATATGTCAAATTTGTCTTAATTTTATGTTCAAATCATAGAAATTCAGCCAAAAATACATAATAAATACATCATGGACCTAGTATTATAGTGTAAATATTAAAAAAAGCATCAAAAGCAAAACCCTTTAAAATCGGCCAAATCTGATAGGTCTGCGCTCATGAGAATTTTCAATTTTTGCAATATGTCAAATTTGTCTTAATTTTATGTTCAAATCATAGAAATTCAGCCAAAAATACATAATAAATACATCATGGACCTAGTATTATAGTGTAAATATTAGAAAAAGCATCAAAAGCAAAACCCTTTAAAATCGGCGAAATCTGATAGGTCCGCGCTCATGAGAATGTTCAATTTTTGCAATATGTAAAATTTGTCTTAATTTTATGTTCAAATCATAGAAATTCAGCCAAAAATACATAATAAATACATCATGGACCTAGTATTATAGTGTAAATATTAGAAAAAGCATCAAAAGCAAAACCCTTTAAAATCGGCCAAATCTGATAGGTCCGCGCTCATGAGAATTTTCAATTTTTGCAATATGTCAAATTTGTCTTAATTTTGTGTTCAAATCATAGAAATGCAGCCAAAAATACACATTAAATACATCATGGACCTAGTATTATAGTGTAAATATTAGAAAAAGCATCAAAAGCAAAACTCTTTAAAATCGGCCAAATCTGATAGGTCCGCGCTCATGAGAATTTTCAATTTTTGCAATATGTCAAATTTGTCTTAATTTTGTGTTCAAATCATAGAAATTAAGCCAAAAATACATAATAAATACATCATGGCACTTGTATGACAGTGTAAATATTAAAAAAAGCATCAAAAGCAAAACCCTTTGAAATCGGCTAAATCTGATAGGTCTGCGCTCATGAGATTTTTCAATTGTTGCAATATGTCAAATTTGTCTTAATTTTATGTTCAAATCATAGAATATCAGCCAAAAATACATAATAAATACATCATGGCACTTGTATGATAGTGTAAATTTTAGAAAAAGTATCAAAAGCCTAACCCTTTTAAATCGGCCAAATCTGATAGGTCCGCGCTCATGAGAATTTTCAATTTTTGCAATATGTCAAATTTGTCTTAATTTTATGTTCAAATCATAGAAATTCAGCCAAAAATACATAATAAATACATCATGGACCTAGTATTATAGTGTAAATATTAAAAAAAGCATCAAAAGCAAAACCCTTTAAAATCGGCCAAATCTGATAGGTCTGCGCTCATGAGAATTTTCAATTTTTGCAATATGTCAAATTTGTCTTAATTTTATGTTCAAATCATAGAAATTCAGACAAAAATACATAATAAATACATCATGGACCTAGTATTATAGTGTAAATATTAGAAAAAGCATCAAAAGTAAAAACCTTTTACATCGGCGAAATCTGATAGGTCCGCGCTCATGAGAATGTTCAATTTTTGCAATATGTAAAATTTTCTTAATTTTATGTTCAAATCATAGAAATTCAGCCAAAAATACATAATAAATACATCATGGACCTAGTATTATAGTGTAAATATTAGAAAAAGCATCAAAAGCAAAACCCTTTAAAATCGGCCAAATCTGATAGGTCCGCGCTCATGAGAATTTTCAATTTTTGCAATATGTCAAATTTGTCTTAATTTTGTGTTCAAATCATAGAAATGCAGCCAAAAATACACATTAAATACATCATGGACCTAGTATTATAGTGTAAATATTAGAAAAAGCATCAAAAGCAAAACTCTTTAAAATCGGCCAAATCTGATAGGTCCGCGCTCATGAGAATTTTCAATTTTTGCAATATGTCAAATTTGTCTTAATTTTGTGTTCAAATCATAGAAATTCAGCCAAAAATACATAATAAATACATCATGGCACTTGTATGACAGTGTAAATATTAAAAAAAGCATCAAAAGCAAAACCCTTTGAAATCGGCTAAATCTGATAGGTCTGCGCTCATGAGATTTTTCAATTGTTGCAATATGTCAAATTTGTCTTAATTTTATGTTCAAATCATAGAATATCAGCCAAAAATACATAATAAATACATCATGGCACTTGTATGATAGTGTAAATTTTAGAAAAAGTATCAAAAGCCTAACCCTTTTAAATCGGCCAAATCTGATAGGTCCGCGCTCATGAGAATTTTCAATTTTTGCAATATGTCAAATTTGTCTTAATTTTGTGTTCAAATCATAGAAATTCAGCCAAAAATACATAATAAATACATCATGGAACTTGTATGATAGTGTAAATATTAAAAAAAGCATCAAAAGCAAAACCCTTTAAAATCGGCCAAATCTGATAGGTCCGCGCTCATGAGAATTTTCAATTTTTGCAATATGTCAAATTTGTCTTAATTTTATGTTCAAATCATAGAAATTCAGCCAAAAATACATAATAAATACATCATGGCACTTGTATGATAGTGTAAATATAAGAAAAACGATCAAAAGCATAACCCTTTAAAATCGGCCAAATCTGATAGGTCCGCGCTCATGAGAATTTTCAATTTTTGCAATATGTCAAATTTGTCTTAATTTTGTGTTCAAATCATAGAAATTCAGCCAAAAATACATAATAAATACATCATGGCACTTGTATGATAGTGTAAATATTAAAAAAAGCATCAAAAGCAAAACCCTTTAAAATCGGCCAAATCTGATAGGTCTGCGCTCATGAGAATTTTCAATTTTTGCAATATGTCAAATTTGTCTTAATTTTATGTTCAAATCATAGAAATTCAGCCAAAAATACATAATAAATACATCATGGACCTAGTATTATAGTGTAAATATTAGAAAAAGCATCAAAAGCAAAACCCTTTGAAATCGGCCAAGTCTGATAGGTCCGCGCTCATGAGAATTTTCAATTTTTGCAATATGTAAAATTTGTCTTAATTTTATGTTCAAATCATAGAAATTCAGCCAAAAATACATAATAAATACATCATGGACCTAGTATTATAGTGTAAATATTAGAAAAAGCATCAAAAGCAAAACCCTTTAAAATCGGCGAAATCTGATAGGTCCGCGCTCATGAGAATGTTCAATTTTTGCAATATGTCAAATTTGTCTTAATTTTATGTTCAAATCATAGAATATCAGCCAAAAATACATAATAAATACATCATGGCACTTGTATGATAGTGTAAATTTTAGAAAAAGTATCAAAAGCCTAACCCTTTTAAATCGGCCAAATCTGATAGGTCCGCGCTCATGAGAATTTTCAATTTTTGCAATATGTCAAATTTGTCTTAATTTTGTGTTCAAATCATAGAAATTCAGCCAAAAATACATAATAAATACATCATGGAACTTGTATGATAGTGTAAATATTAAAAAAAGCATCAAAAGCAAAACCCTTTCAAATCGGCCAAATCTGATAGGTCCGCGCTCATGAGAATTTTCAATTTTTGCAATATGTCAAATTTGTCTTAATTTTATGTTCAAATCATAGAAATTCAGCCAAAAATACATAATAAATACATCATTGCACTTGTATGATAGTGTAAATATTAGAAAAAGCATCAAAAGCAAAACCCTTTGAAATCGGCCAAATCTGATAGGTCCGCGGTCATGAGAATGTTCAATTTTTGCAATATGTCAAATTTGTCTTAATTTTATGTTCAAATCATAGAAATTCAGCCAAAAATACATAATAAATACATCATGGCACTTGTATGATAGTGTAAATATTAGAAAAAGCATCAAAAGCAAAACCCTTTGAAATCGGCCAAATCTGATAGGTCCGCGCTCATGAGAATTTTCAATTTTTGCAATATGTCAAATTTGTCCTTATTTTATATTCAAATCATAGAAATTCAGCCAAAAATACATAATAAATACATCATGGACCTAGTATTATAGTGTACATATTTGAAAAAGTATCAAAAGCATAACCCTTTAAAATCGGCCAAATCTGATAGGTCCGCGCTCATGAGAATTTTCAATTTTTGCAATATGTAAAATTTGTCTTAATTTTATGTTCAAATCATAGAAATTCAGCCAAAAATACATAATAAATACATCATGGCACTTGTATGATAGTGTACATATTAGAAAAAGCATCAAAAGCAAAACCCTTTGAAATCGGCCAAATCTGATAGGTCCGCGCTCATGAGAATTTTCAATTTTTGCAATATGTCAAATTTGTCTTAATTTTATGTTCAAATCATAGAAATTCAGCACAAAATACATAATAAATAAATCATGGACCTAGTATTATAGTGTAAATATTAGAAAAAGCATCAAAAGTAAAACCCTTTTAAATCGGCCAAATCTGATAGGTCCGCGCTCATGAGAATTTTCAATTTTTGCAATATGTCAAATTTGTCTTAATTTTATGTTCAAATCATAGAAATTCAGCCAAAAATACATAATAAATACATCATGGACCTAGTATTATAGTGTAAATATAAGAAAAACGATCAAAAGCATAACCCTTTAAAATCGGCCAAATCTGATAGGTCCGCGCTCATGAGAATGTTCAATTTTTGCAATATGTCAAATTTGTCTTAATTTTATGTTCAAATCATAGAAATTCAGCCAAAAATACATAATAAATACATCATGGACCTAGTATTATAGTGTAAATATTAGAAAAAGCATCAAAAGCAAAACCCTTTAAAATCGGCCAAATCTGATAGGTCCGCGCTCATGAGAATGTTCAATTTTTGCAATATGTCAAATTTGTCTTAATTTTGTGTTCAAATCATAGAAATGCAGCCAAAAATACATAATAAATACATCATGGACCTAGTATTATAGTGTAAATATTAGAAAAAGCATCAAAAGCAAAACTCTTTAAAATCGGCCAAATCTGATAGGTCCGCGCTCATGAGAATTTTCAATTTTTGCAATATGTCAAATTTGTCTTAATTTTATGTTCAAATCATAGAAATTCAGCCAAAAATACATAATAAATACATCATTGCACTTGTATGATAGTGTAAATATTAGAAAAAGCATCAAAAGCAAAACCCTTTGAAATCGGCCAAATCTGATAGGTCCGCGGTCATGAGAATGTTCAATTTTTGCAATATGTCAAATTTGTCTTAATTTTATGTTCAAATCATAGAAATTCAGCCAAAAATACATAATAAATACATCATGGCACTTGTATGATAGTGTAAATATTAGAAAAAGCATCAAAAGCAAAACCCTTTGAAATCGGCCAAATCTGATAGGTCCGCGCTCATGAGAATTTTCAATTTTTGCAATATGTCAAATTTGTCCTTATTTTATATTCAAATCATAGAAATTCAGCCAAAAATACATAATAAATACATCATGGACCTAGTATTATAGTGTAAATATTAGAAAAAGTATCAAAAGCATAACCCTTTAAAATCGGCCAAATCTGATAGGTCCGCGCTCATGAGAATTTTCAATTTTTGCAATATGTAAAATTTGTCTTAATTTTATGTTCAAATCATAGAAATTCAGCCAAAAATACATAATAAATACATCATGGCACTTGTATGATAGTGTACATATTAGAAAAAGCATCAAAAGCAAAACCCTTTGAAATCGGCCAAATCTGATAGGTCCGCGCTCATGAGAATTTTCAATTTTTGCAATATGTCAAATTTGTCTTAATTTTATGTTCAAATCATAGAAATTCAGCACAAAATAAATAATAAATAAATCATGGACCTAGTATTATAGTGTAAATATTAGAAAAAGCATCAAAAGTAAAACCCTTTTAAATCGGCCAAATCTGATAGGTCCGCGCTCATGAGATTTTTCAATTGTTGCAATATGTCAAATTTGTCTTAATTTTATGTTCAAATCATAGAAATTCAGCCAAAAATACATAATAAATACATCATGGACCTAGTATGATAGTGTAAATATTAGAGAAAGCATCAAAAGCAAAACCCTTTAAAATCGGCCAAATCTGATAGGTCCGCACTCATGAGAATTTTCAATTTTTGCAATATGTCAAATTTGCCCTTATTTTATATTCAAATCATAGAAATTCAGCCAAAAATACATAATAAATACATCATGGACCTAGTATTATAGTGTAAATATTAGAAAAAGTATCAAAAGCATAACCCTTTAAAATCGGCCAAATCTGATAGGTCTGCGCTCATGAGAATTTTCAATTTTTGCAATATGTCAAATTTGTCTTAATTTTATGTTCAAATCATAGAAATTCAGCCAAAAATACATAATAAATACATCATGGACCTAGTATTATAGTGTAAATATTAGAAAAAGCATCAAAAGCAAAACCCTTTGAAATCGGCCAAGTCTGATAGGTCCGCGCTCATGAGAATTTTCAATTTTTGCAATATGTCAAATTTGTCTTAATTTTGTGTTCAAATCATAGAAATTCAGCCAAAAATACATCAAAAATTCATCATGGCACTTGTATGATAGTGTAAATATTAGAAAAAGCATCAAAAGCAAAACCCTTTAAAATCGGCGAAATCTGATAGGTCCGCGCTCATGAGAATGTTCAATTTTTGCAATATGTCAAATTTGTCTTAATTTTATGTTCAAATCATAGAAATTCAGCCAAAAATACATAATAAATACATCATGGCACTTGTATTATAGTGTAAATATTAGAAAAAGCATCAAAAGCAAAACCCTTTAAAATCGGCCAAATCTGATAGGTCCGCGCTCATGAGAATTTTCAATTTTTGCAATATGTCAAATTTGTCTTAATTTTGTGTTCAAATCATAGAAATGCAGCCAAAAATACATAATAAATACATCATGGACCTAGTATGATAGTGTAAATATTAGAAAAAGCATCAAAAGCAAAACTCTTTAAAATCGGCCAAATCTGATAGGTCCGCGCTCATGAGAATTTTCAATTTTTGCAATATGTCAAATTTGTCTTAATTTTATGTTCAAATCATAGAAATTCAGCCAAAAATACATAATAAATACATCATTGCACTTGTATGATAGTGTAAATATTAGAAAAAGCATCAAAAGCAAAACTCTTTAAAATCGGCCAAATCTGATAGGTCCGCGGTCATGAGAATGTTCAATTTTTGCAATATGTCAAATTTGTCTTAATTTTATGTTCAAATCATAGAAATTCAGCCAAAAATACATAATAAATACATCATGGCACTTGTATGATAGTGTAAATATTAGAAAAAGCATCAAAAGCAAAACCCTTTGAAATCGGCCAAATCTGATAGGTCCGCGCTCATGAGAATTTTCAATTTTTGCAATATGTCAAATTTGTCCTTATTTTATATTCAAATCATAGAAATTCAGCCAAAAATACATAATAAATACATCATGGACCTAGTATTATAGTGTAAATATTTGAAAAAGTATCAAAAGCATAACCCTTTAAAATCGGCCAAATCTGATAGGTCCGCGCTCATGAGAATTTTCAATTTTTGCAATATGTAAAATTTGTCTTAATTTTATGTTCAAATCATAGAAATTCAGCCAAAAATACATAATAAATACATCATGGCACTTGTATGATAGTGTACATATTAGAAAAAGCATCAAAAGCAAAACCCTTTGAAATCGGCCAAATCTGATAGGTCTGCGCTCATGAGAATTTTCAATTTTTGCAATATGTCAAATTTGTCTTAATTTTATATTCAAATCATAGAAATTCAGCACAAAATACATAATAAATAAATCATGGACCTAGTATTATAGTGTAAATATTAGAAAAAGCATCAAAAGTAAAACCCTTTTAAATCGGCCAAATATGATAGGTCCGCGCTCATGAGAATTTTCAATTTTTGCAATATGTCAAATTTGTCTTAATTTTATGTTCAAATCATAGAAATTCAGCCAAAAATACATAATAAATACATCATGGACCTAGTATTATAGTGTAAATATTAGAAAAAGCATCAAAAGCAAAACCCTTTAAAATCGGCGAAATCTGATAGGTCCGCGCTCATGAGAATTTTCAATTTTTGCAATATGTCAAATTTGTCTTAATTTTATGTTCAAATCATAGAAATTCAGCCAAAAATACATAATAAATACATCATGGCACTTGTATTATAGTGTAAATATTAGAAAAAGCATCAAAAGCAAAACCCTTTAAAATCGGCCAAATCTGATAGGTCCGCGCTCATGAGAATTTTCAATTTTTGCAATATGTCAAATTTGTCTTAATTTTGTGTTCAAATCATAGAAATGCAGCCAAAAATACATAATAAATACATCATGGACCTAGTATGATAGTGTAAATATTAGAAAAAGCATCAAAAGCAAAACTCTTTAAAATCGGCCAAATCTGATAGGTCCGCGCTCATGAGAATTTTCAATTTTTGCAATATGTCAAATTTGTCTTAATTTTATGTTCAAATCATAGAAATTCAGCCAAAAATACATAATAAATACATCATTGCACTTGTATGATAGTGTAAATATTAGAAAAAGCATCAAAAGCAAAACCCTTTGAAATCGGCCAAATCTGATAGGTCCGCGGTCATGAGAATGTTCAATTTTTGCAATATGTCAAATTTGTCTTAATTTTATGTTCAAATCATAGAAATTCAGCCAAAAATACATAATAAATACATCATGGCACTTGTATGATAGTGTAAATATTAGAAAAAGCATCAAAAGCAAAACCCTTTGAAATCGGCCAAATCTGATAGGTCCGCGCTCATGAGAATTTTCAATTTTTGCAATATGTCAAATTTGTCCTTATTTTATATTAAAATCATAGAAATTCAGCCAAAAATACATAATAAATACATCATGGACCTAGTATTATAGTGTAAATATTTGAAAAAGTATCAAAAGCATAACCCTTTAAAATCGGCCAAATCTGATAGGTCCGCGCTCATGAGAATTTTCAATTTTTGCAATATGTAAAATTTGTCTTAATTTTATGTTCAAATCATAGAAATTCAGCCAAAAATACATAATAAATACATCATGGCACTTGTATGATAGTGTACATATTAGAAAAAGCATCAAAAGCAAAACCCTTTGAAATCGGCCAAATCTGATAGGTCCGCGCTCATGAGAATTTTCAATTTTTGCAATATGTCAAATTTGTCTTAATTTTATATTCAAATCATAGAAATTCAGCACAAAATACATAATAAATAAATCATGGACCTAGTATTATAGTGTAAATATTAGAAAAAGCATCAAAAGTAAAACCCTTTTAAATCGGCCAAATCTGATAGGTCCGCGCTCATGAGAATTTTCAATTTTTGCAATATGTCAAATTTGTCTTAATTTTATGTTCAAATCATAGAAATTCAGCCAAAAATACATAATAAATACATCATGGACCTAGTATTATAGTGTAAATATTAGAAAAAGCATCAAAAGCAAAACCCTTTAAAATCGGCCAAATCTGATAGGTCCGCGCTCATGAGAATGTTCAATTTTTGCAATATGTCAAATTTGTCTTAATTTTATGTTCAAATCATAGAAATTCAGCCAAAAATACATAATAAATACATCATGGCACTTGTATTATAGTGTAAATATTAGAAAAAGCATCAAAAGCAAAACCCTTTAAAATCGGCCAAATCTGATAGGTCCGCGCTCATGAGAATTTTCAATTTTTGCAATATGTCAAATTTGTCTTAATTTTGTGTTCAAATCATAGAAATGCAGCCAAAAATACATAATAAATACATCATGGACCTAGTATGATAGTGTAAATATTAGAAAAAGCATCAAAAGCAAAACTCTTTAAAATCGGCCAAATCTGATAGGTCCGCGCTCATGAGAATTTTCAATTTTTGCAATATGTCAAATTTGTCTTAATTTTATGTTCAAATCATAGAAATTCAGCCAAAAATACATAATAAATACATCATTGCACTTGTATGATAGTGTAAATATTAGAAAAAGCATCAAAAGCAAAACCCTTTGAAATCGGCCAAATCTGATAGGTCCGCGGTCATGAGAATGTTCAATTTTTGCAATATGTCAAATTTGTCTTAATTTTGTGTTCAAATCATAGAAATTCAGCCAAAAATACATAATAAATACATCATGGCACTTGTATGATAGTGTAAATATTAGAAAAAGCATCAAAAGCAAAACCCTTTGAAATCGGCCAAATCTGATAGGTCCGCGCTCATGAGAATTTTCAATTTTTGCAATATGTCAAATTTGTCCTTATTTTATATTCAAATCATAGAAATTCAGCCAAAAATACATAATAAATACATCATGGACCTAGTATTATAGTGTAAATATTTGAAAAAGTATCAAAAGCATAACCCTTTAAAATCGGCCAAATCTGATAGGTCCGCGCTCATGAGAATTTTCAATTTTTGCAATATGTAAAATTTGTCTTAATTTTATGTTCAAATCATAGAAATTCAGCCAAAAATACATAATAAATACATCATGGCACTTGTATGATAGTGTACATATTAGAAAAAGCATCAAAAGCAAAACCCTTTGAAATCGGCCAAATCTGATAGGTCCGCGCTCATGAGAATTTTCAATTTTTGCAATATGTCAAATTTGTCTTAATTTTATATTCAAATCATAGAAATTCAGCACAAAATACATAATAAATAAATCATGGACCTAGTATTATAGTGTAAATATTAGAAAAAGCATCAAAAGTAAAACCCTTTTAAATCGGCCAAATCTGATAGGTCCGCGCTCATGAGAATTTTCAATTTTTGCAATATGTCAAATTTGTCTTAATTTTATGTTCAAATCATAGAAATTCAGCCAAAAATACATAATAAATACATCATGGACCTAGTATTATAGTGTAAATATTAGAAAAAGCATCAAAAGCAAAACCCTTTAAAATCGGCGAAATCTGATAGGTCCGCGCTCATGAGAATGTTCAATTTTTGCAATATGTCAAATTTGTCTTAATTTTATGTTCAAATCATAGAAATTCAGCCAAAAATACATAATAAATACATCATGGACCTAGTATTATAGTGTAAATATTAGAAAAAGCATCAAAAGCAAAACCCTTTAAAATCGGCCAAATCTGATAGGTCCGCGCTCATGAGAATTTTCAATTTTTGCAATATGTCAAATTTGTCTTAATTTTGTGTTCAAATCATAGAAATGCAGCCAAAAATACATAATAAATACATCATGGACCTAGTATGATAGTGTAAATATTAGAAAAAGCATCAAAAGCAAAACTCTTTAAAATCGGCCAAATCTGATAGGTCCGCGCTCATGAGAATTTTCAATTTTTGCAATATGTCAAATTTGTCTTAATTTTATGTTCAAATCATAGAAATTCAGCCAAAAATACATAATAAATACATCATGGACCTAGTATTATAGTGTAAATATTAGAAAAAGTATCAAAAGCATAACCCTTTAAAATCGGCCAAATCTGATAGGTCCGCGGTCATGAGAATGTTCAATTTTTGCAATATGTCAAATTTGTCTTAATTTTATGTTCAAATCATAGAAATTCAGCCAAAAATACATAATAAATACATCATGGCACTTGTATGATAGTGTAAATATTAGAAAAAGCATCAAAAGCAAAACCCTTTGAAATCGGCCAAATCTGATAGGTCCGCGCTCATGAGAATTTTCAATTTTTGCAATATGTCAAATTTGTCTTAATTTTATGTTCAAATCATAGAAATTCAGCACAAAATACATAATAAATAAATCATGGACCTAGTATTATAGTGTAAATATTAGAAAAAGCATCAAAAGTAAAACCCTTTTAAATCGGCCAAATCTGATAGGTCCGCGCTCATGAGATTTTTCAATTGTTGCAATATGTCAAATTTGTCTTAATTTTATGTTCAAATCATAGAAATTCAGCCAAAAATACATAATAAATACATCATGGACCTAGTATGATAGTGTAAATATTAGAAAAAGCATCAAAAGCAAAACCCTTTAAAATCGGCCAAATCTGATAGGTCCGCGCTCATGAGAATTTTCAATTTTTGCAATATGTCAAATTTGCCCTTATTTTATATTCAAATCATAGAAATTCAGCCAAAAATACATAATAAATACATCATGGACCTAGTATTATAGTGTAAATATTAGAAAAAGTATCAAAAGCATAACCCTTTAAAATCGGCCAAATCTGATAGGTCCGCGCTCATGAGAATTTTCAATTTTTGCAATATGTAAAATTTGTCTTAATTTTATGTTCAAATCATAGAAATTCAGCCAAAAATACATAATAAATACATCATGGCACTTGTATGATAGTGTACATATTAGAAAAAGCATCAAAAGCAAAACCCTTTGAAATCGGCCAAATCTGATAGGTCCGCGCTCATGAGAATTTTCAATTTTTGCAATATGTCAAATTTGTCTTAATTTTATGTTCAAATCATAGAAATTCAGCACAAAATACATAATAAATAAATCATGGACCTAGTATTATAGTGTAAATATTAGAAAAAGCATCAAAAGTAAAACCCTTTTAAATCGGCCAAATCTGATAGGTCCGCGCTCATGAGATTTTTCAATTGTTGCAATATGTCAAATTTGTCTTAATTTTATGTTCAAATCATAGAAATTCAGCCAAAAATACATAATAAATACATCATGGCACTTGTATGATAGTGTAAATATAAGAAAAACGATCAAAAGCATAACCCTTTAAAATCGGCCAAATCTGATAGGTCCGCGCTCATGAGAATTTTCAATTTTTGCAATATGTCAAATTTGTCTTAATTTTGTGTTCAAATCATAGAAATTCAGCCAAAAATACATAATAAATACATCATGGCACTTGTATAACAGTGTAAATATTAAAAAAAGCATCAAAAGCAAATCCCTTTGAAATCGGCTAAATCTGATAGGTCCGCGCTCATGAGAATTTTCAATTTTTGCAATATGTCAAATTTGTCTTAATTTTATGTTCAAATCATAGAAATTCAGCCAAAAATACATAATAAATACATCATGGACCTAGTATTATAGTGTAAATATTAAAAAAAGCATCAAAAGCAAAACCCTTTAAAATCGGCCAAATCTGAAAGGTCCGCGCTCATGAGAATTTTCAATTTTTGCAATATGTCGAATTTGTCTTAATTTTATGTTCAAATCATAGAAATTCAGCAAAAAATACATAATAAATACATCATGGACCTAGTATTATAGTGTAAATATTAGAAAAAGCATCAAAAGCAAAACCCTTTGAAATCGGCCAAATCTGATAGGTTCGCGCTCATGAGAATTTTCAATTTTTGCAATATGTCAAATTTGTCTTAATTTTATGTTCCAATCATAGAAATTCAGCCAAAAATACATAATAAATACATCATGGCACTTGTATGATAGTGTAAATATTAGAAAAAGCATCAAAAGCAAAACCCTTTGAAATCGGCCAAATCTGATAGGTCCGCGCTCATGAGAATTTTCAATTTTTGCAATATGTCAAATTTGTCTTAATTTTATATTCAAATCATAGAAATTCAGCCAAAAATACATAATAAATACATCATGGACCTAGTATTATAGTGTAAATATTAGAAAAAGTATCAAAAGCATAACCCTGTAAAATCGGCCAAATCTGATAGGTCCGCGCTCATGAGAATTTTCAATTTTTGCAATACGTCAAATTTGTCTTAATTTCATGTTCAAATCATAGAAATTCAGCCAAAAATACATAATAAATACATCATGGCACTTGTATGATAATGTAAATATTAGAAAAAGCATCAAAAGCAAAACCCTTTGAAATCGGCCAAATCTGATAGGTCCGCGCTCATGAGAATTTTCAATTTTTGCAATATGTCAAATTTGTCTTAATTTTATGTTCAAATCATAGAAATTCAGCCAAAAATACATAATAAATACATCATTGCACTTTTATGATAGTGTAAATATTAGAAAAAGCATCAAAAGCAAAACCCTTTGAAATCGGCCAAATCTGATAGGTCCGCGGTCATGAGAATGTTCAATTTTTGCAATATGTCAAATTTGTCTTAATTTTATGTTCAAATCATAGAAATTCAGCAAAAAATACATAATTAATACATCATGGACCTAGTATTATAGTGTAAATATTAGAAAAAGCATCAAAAGCAAAACCCTTTGAAATCGGCCAAATCTGATAGGTTCGCGCTCATGAGAATTTTCAATTTTTGCAATATGTCAAATTTGTCTTAATTTTATGTTCCAGTCATAGAAATTCAGCCAAAAATACATAATAAATACATCATGGCACTTGTATGATAGTGTAAATATTAGAAAAAGCATCAAAAGCAAAACCCTTTGAAATCGGCCAAATCTGATAGGTCCGCGCTCATGAGAATTTTCAATTTTTGCAATATGTCAAATTTGTCTTAATTTTATATTCAAATCATAGAAATTCAGCCAAAAATACATAATAAATACATCATGGACCTACTATTATAGTGTAAATATTAGAAAAAGTATCAAAAGACTAACCCTTTAAAATCGGCCAAATCTGATAGGTCCGCGCTCATGAGAATTTTCAATTTTTGCAATACGTCAAATTTGTCTTAATTTCATGTTCAAATCATAGAAATTCAGCCAAAAATACATAATAAATACATCATGGCACTTGTATGATAGTGTAAATATTAGAAAAAGCATCAAAAGCAAAACCCTTTGAAATCGGCCAAATCTGATAGGTCCGCGCTCATGAGAATTTTCAATTTTTGCAATATGTCAAATTTGTCTTAATTTTATGTTCAAATCATAGAAATTCAGCCAAAAATACATAATAAATACATCATGGAACTAGTATTATAGTGTAAATATTAGACAAAGTATCAAAAGCATAACACTTTAAAATCGGCCAAATCTGATAGGTCCGCGTTCATGAGAATTTTCAATTTTTGCAATATGTCAAATTTGTCTTAATTTTGTGTTCAAATCATAGAAATTCAGCCAAAAATACATAATAAATACATCATGGCACTTGTATGATAGTGTAAATATTAAAAAAAGCATCAAAAGCAAAACCCTTTAAAATCGGCCAAATCTGATAGGTCCGTGCTCATGAGAATTTTCAATTTTTGCAATATGTCAAATTTGTCTTAATTTTATGTTCAAATCATAGAAATTCAGCCAAAAATACATAATAAATACATCATTGCACTTGTATGATAGTGTAAATATTAGAAAAAGCATCAAAAGCAAAACCCTTTGAAATCGGCCAAATCTGATAGGTCCGCGGTCATGAGAATGTTCAATTTTTGCAATATGTCAAATTTGTCTTAATTTTATGTTCAAATCATAGAAATTCAGCCAAAAATACATAATAAATACATCATGGCACTTGTATGATAGTGTAAATATTAGAAAAAGCATCAAAAGCAAAACCCTTTGAAATCGGCCAAATCTGATAGGTCCGCGCTCATGAGAATTTTCAATTTTTGCAATATGTCAAATTTGTCTTTATTTTATGTTCAAATCATAGAAATTCAGCCAAAAATACATAATAAATACATCATGGACCTAGTATTATAGTGTAAATATTAAATAAAACATCAAAAGCAAAACCCTTTGAAATCGGCCAAATCTGATAGGTCCGCGCTCATGAGAATTTTCAATTTTTGCAATATGTCAAATTTGTCTTAATTTTATATTCAAATCATAGAAATTCAGCCAAAAATACATAATAAATACATCATGGACCTAGTATTATAGTGTAAATATTAGAAAAAGTATCAAAAGCATAACCCTTTAAAATCGGCCAAATCTGATAGGTCCGCGCTCATGAGAATTTTCAATTTTTGCAATACGTCAAATTTGTCTTATTTTATGTACAAATCATAGAAATTCAGCCAAAAATACATAATAAATACATCATGGCACTTGTATGATAGTGTAAATATTAGAAAAAGCATCAAAAGCAAAACCCTTTGAAATCGGCCAAATCTGATAGGTCCGCGCTCATGAGAATTTTCAATTTTTGCAATATGTCAAATTTGTCTTAATTTTATATTCAAATCATAGAAATTCAGCCAAAAATACATAATAAATACATCATGGACCTAGTATTATAGTGTAAATATTAGAAAAAGTATCAAAAGCATAACCCTTTTAAATCGGCCAAATCTGATAGGTCCGCGCTCATGAGAATTTTCAATTTTTGCAATACGTCAAATTTGTCTTAATTTTATGTTCAAATCATAGAAATTAAGCCAAAAATACATAATAAATACATCATGGAACTAGTATTATAGTGTAAATATTAGAAATAGTATCAAAAGCATAACACTTTAAATCGGCCAAATCTGATAGGTCCGCGCTCATGAGAATTTTCAATTTTTGCAATATGTCAAATTTGTCTTAATTTTATGTTCAAATCATAGAAATTCAGCCAAAAATACATAATAAATACATCATGGATCTTGTATGATAGTGTAAATATTAGAAAAAGCATCAAAAGCAAAACGCTTTGAAATCGGCCAAATCTGATAGGTCCGCGCTCATGAGAATGTTCAATTTTTGCAATATGTCAAATTTGTCTTAATTTTATATTCAAATCATAGAAATTCAGCCAAAAATACATCATGGACCTAGTATTATAGTGTAAATATTAGAAAAAGTATCAAAAGCATAACCCTTTAAAATCGGCCAAATCTGATAGGTCCACGCTCATGAGAATTTTCAATTTTTGCAATACGTCAAATTTGTCTTAATTTTATGTTCAAATCATAGAAATTCAGCCAAAAATACATAATAAATACATCATGGCACTTGTATGATAGTGTAAATATTAGAAAAAGCATCAAAAGCAAAACCCTTTGAAATCGGCCAAATCTGATAGGTCCGCGCTCATGAGAATTTTCAATTTTTGCAATATGTCAAATTTGTCTTAATTTTATATTCAAATCATAGAAATTAAGCCTAAAATACATAATAAATACATCATGGACCTAGTATTATAGTGTAAATATTAGAAAAAGTATCAAAAGCATAACCCTTTTAAATCGGCCAAATCTGATAGGTCCGCGCTCATGAGAATTTTCAATTTTTGCAATACGTCAAATTTGTCTTAATTTTATGTTCAAATCATAGAAATTAAGCCAAAAATACATAATAAATACATCATGTAACTAGTATTATAGTGTAAATATTAGAAAAAGTATCAAAAGCATAACACTTTAAATCGGCCAAATCTGATAGGTCCGCGCTCATGAGAATTTTCAATTTTTGCAATATGTCAAATTTGTCTTAATTTTATGTTCAAATCATAGAAATTCAGCCAAAAATACATAATAAATACATCATGGAACTAGTATTATAGTGTAAATATTAGAAAAAGTATCAAAAGCATAACACTTTAAAATCGGCCAAATCTGATAGGTCCGCGCTCATGAGAATTTTCAATTTTTGCAATATGTAAAATTTGTCTTAATTGTGTGTTCAAATCATAGAAATTCAGCCAAAAATACATAATAAATACATCATGGAACTAGTATTATAGTGTAAATATTAGACAAAGTATCAAAAGCATAACACTTTAAAATCGGCCAAATCTGATAGGTCCGCGCTCATGAGAATTTTCAATTTTTGCAATATGTCAAATTTGTCTTAATTTTGTGTTCAAATCATAGAAATTCAGCCAAAAATACATAATAAATACATCATGGCACTTGTATGATAGTGTAAATATTAAAAAAAGCATCAAAAGCAAAACCCTTTAAAATCGGCCAAATCTGATAGGTCCGCGCTCATGAGAATTTTCAATTTTTGCAATATGTCAAATTTGTCTTAATTTTATGTTCAAATCATAGAAATTCAGCCAAAAATACATAATAAATACATCATTGCACTTGTATGATAGTGTAAATATTAGAAAAAGCATCAAAAGCAAAACCCTTTGAAATCGGCCAAATCTGATAGGTCCGCGGTCATGAGAATGTTCAATTTTTGCAATATGTCAAATTTGTCTTAATTTTCTGTTCAAATCATAGAAATTCAGCCAAAAATACATAATAAATACATCATGGCACTTGTATGATAGTGTAAATATTAGAAAAAGCATCAAAAGCAAAACCCTTTGAAATCGGCCAAATCTGATAGGTCCGCGCTCATGAGAATTTTCAATTTTTGCAATATGTCAAATTTGTCTTAATTTTATGTTCAAATCATAGAAATTCAGCCAAAAATACATAATAAATACATCATGGACCTAGTATTATAGTGTAAATATTAGATAAAACATCAAAAGCAAAACCCTTTGAAATCGGCCAAATCTGATAGGTCCGCACTCATGAGAATTTTCAATTTTTGCAATATGTCAAATTTGTCCTTATTTTATGTTCCAATCATAGAAATTCAGCCAAAAATACATAATAAATACATCATGGCACTTGTATGATAGTGTAAATATTAGAAAAAGCATCAAAAGCAAAACCCTTTGAAATCGGCCAAATCTGATAGGTCCGCGCTCATGAGAATTTTCAATTTTTGCAATATGTCAAATTTGTCTTAATTTTATATTCAAATCATAGAAATTAAGCCTAAAATACATAATAAATACATCATGGACCTAGTATTATAGTGTAAATATTAGAAAAAGTATCAAAAGCATAACCCTTTTAAATCGGCCAAATCTGATAGGTCCGCGCTCATGAGAATTTTCAATTTTTGCAATACGTCAAATTTGTCTTATTTTATGTACAAATCATAGAAATTCAGCCAAAAATACATAATAAATACATCATGGCACTTGTATGATAGTGTAAATATTAGAAAAAGCATCAAAAGCAAAACCCTTTGAAATCGGCCAAATCTGATAGGTCCGCGCTCATGAGAATTTTCAATTTTTGCAATATGTCAAATTTGTCTTAATTTTATATTCAAATCATAGAAATTCAGCCAAAAATACATAATAAATACATCATGGACCTAGTATTATAGTGTAAATATTAGAAAAAGTATCAAAAGCATAACCCTTTTAAATCGGCCAAATCTGATAGGTCCGCGCTCATGAGAATTTTCAATTTTTGCAATACGTCAAATTTGTCTTAATTTTATGTTCAAATCATAGAAATTAAGCCAAAAATACATAATAAATACATCATGGAACTAGTATTATAGTGTAAATATTAGAAATAGTATCAAAAGCATAACACTTTAAATCGGCCAAATCTGATAGGTCCGCGCTCATGAGAATTTTCAATTTTTGCAATATGTCAAATTTGTCTTAATTTTATGTTCAAATCATAGAAATTCAGCCAAAAATACATAATAAATACATCATGGATCTTGTATGATAGTGTAAATATTAGAAAAAGCATCAAAAGCAAAACGCTTTGAAATCGGCCAAATCTGATAGGTCCGCGCTCATGAGAATGTTCAATTTTTGCAATATGTCAAATTTGTCTTAATTTTATATTCAAATCATAGAAATTCAGCCAAAAATACATCATGGACCTAGTATTATAGTGTAAATATTAGAAAAAGTATCAAAAGCATAACCCTTTAAAATCGGCCAAATCTGATAGGTCCACGCTCATGAGAATTTTCAATTTTTGCAATACGTCAAATTTGTCTTAATTTTATGTTCAAATCATAGAAATTCAGCCAAAAATACATAATAAATACATCATGGCACTTGTATGATAGTGTAAATATTAGAAAAAGCATCAAAAGCAAAACCCTTTGAAATCGGCCAAATCTGATAGGTCCGCGCTCATGAGAATTTTCAATTTTTGCAATATGTCAAATTTGTCTTAATTTTATATTCAAATCATAGAAATTAAGCCTAAAATACATAATAAATACATCATGGACCTAGTATTATAGTGTAAATATTAGAAAAAGTATCAAAAGCATAACCCTTTTAAATCGGCCAAATCTGATAGGTCCGCGCTCATGAGAATTTTCAATTTTTGCAATACGTCAAATTTGTCTTAATTTTATGTTCAAATCATAGAAATTAAGCCAAAAATACATAATAAATACATCATGTAACTAGTATTATAGTGTAAATATTAGAAAAAGTATCAAAAGCATAACACTTTAAATCGGCCAAATCTGATAGGTCCGCGCTCATGAGAATTTTCAATTTTTGCAATATGTCAAATTTGTCTTAATTTTATGTTCAAATCATAGAAATTCAGCCAAAAATACATAATAAATACATCATGGAACTAGTATTATAGTGTAAATATTAGAAAAAGTATCAAAAGCATAACACTTTAAAATCGGCCAAATCTGATAGGTCCGCGCTCATGAGAATTTTCAATTTTTGCAATATGTAAAATTTGTCTTAATTGTGTGTTCAAATCATAGAAATTCAGCCAAAAATACATAATAAATACATCATGGAACTAGTATTATAGTGTAAATATTAGACAAAGTATCAAAAGCATAACACTTTAAAATCGGCCAAATCTGATAGGTCCGCGCTCATGAGAATTTTCAATTTTTGCAATATGTCAAATTTGTCTTAATTTTGTGTTCAAATCATAGAAATTCAGCCAAAAATACATAATAAATACATCATGGCACTTGTATGATAGTGTAAATATTAAAAAAAGCATCAAAAGCAAAACCCTTTAAAATCGGCCAAATCTGATAGGTCCGCGCTCATGAGAATTTTCAATTTTTGCAATATGTCAAATTTGTCTTAATTTTATGTTCAAATCATAGAAATTCAGCCAAAAATACATAATAAATACATCATTGCACTTGTATGATAGTGTAAATATTAGAAAAAGCATCAAAAGCAAAACCCTTTGAAATCGGCCAAATCTGATAGGTCCGCGGTCATGAGAATGTTCAATTTTTGCAATATGTCAAATTTGTCTTAATTTTCTGTTCAAATCATAGAAATTCAGCCAAAAATACATAATAAATACATCATGGCACTTGTATGATAGTGTAAATATTAGAAAAAGCATCAAAAGCAAAACCCTTTGAAATCGGCCAAATCTGATAGGTCCGCGCTCATGAGAATTTTCAATTTTTGCAATATGTCAAATTTGTCTTAATTTTATGTTCAAATCATAGAAATTCAGCCAAAAATACATAATAAATACATCATGGACCTAGTATTATAGTGTAAATATTAGATAAAACATCAAAAGCAAAACCCTTTGAAATCGGCCAAATCTGATAGGTCCGCACTCATGAGAATTTTCAATTTTTGCAATATGTCAAATTTGTCCTTATTTTATGTTCCAATCATAGAAATTCAGCCAAAAATACATAATAAATACATCATGGCACTTGTATGATAGTGTAAATATTAGAAAAAGCATCAAAAGCAAAACCCTTTGAAATCGGCCAAATCTGATAGGTCCGCGCTCATGAGAATTTTCAATTTTTGCAATATGTCAAATTTGTCTTAATTTTATATTCAAATCATAGAAATTAAGCCTAAAATACATAATAAATACATCATGGACCTAGTATTATAGTGTAAATATTAGAAAAAGTATCAAAAGCATAACCCTTTTAAATCGGCCAAATCTGATAGGTCCGCGCTCATGAGAATTTTCAATTTTTGCAATACGTCAAATTTGTCTTAATTTTATGTTCAAATCATAGAAATTCAGCCAAAAATACATAATAAATACATCATGGAACTAGTATTATAGTGTAAATATTAGAAAAAGTATCAAAAGCATAACACTTAAAAATCGGCCAAATCTGATAGGTCCGCGCTCATGAGAATTTTCAATTTTTGCAATATGTAAAATTTGTCTTAATTGTGTGTTCAAATCATAGAAATTCAGCCAAAAATACATAATAAATACATCATGGACCTAGTATTATAGTGTAAATATTAGACAAAGTATCAAAAGCATAACACTTTAAAATCGGCCAAATCTGATAGGTCCGCGCTCATGAGAATTTTCAATTTTTGCAATATGTCAAATTTGTCTTAATTTTGTGTTCAAATCATAGAAATTCAGCCAAAAATACATAATAAATACATCATGGCACTTGTATGATAGTTAAAATATTAAAAAAAGCATCAAAAGCAAAACCCTTTAAAATCGGCCAAATCTGATAGGTCCGCGCTCATGAGAATTTTCAATTTTTGCAATATGTCAAATTTGTCTTAATTTTATGTTCAAATCATAGAAATTCAGCCAAAAATACATAATAAATACATCATTGCACTTGTATGATAGTGTAAATATTAGAAAAAGCATCAAAAGCAAAATTCTTTGAAATCGGCCAAATCTGATAGGTCCGCGGTCATGAGAATGTTCAATTTTTGCAATATGTCAAATTTGTCTTAATTTTATGTTCAAATCATAGAAATTCAGCCAAAAATACATAATAAATACATCATGGCACTTATATGATAGTGTAAATATTAGAAAAAGCATCAAAAGCAAAACCCTTTGAAATCGGCCAAATCTGATAGGTCCGCGCTCATGAGAATTTTCAATTTTTGCAATATGTCAAATTTGTCTTAATTTTATGTTCAAATCATAGAAATTCAGCCAAAAATACATAATAAATACATCATGGACCTAGTATTATAGTGTAAATATTAGATAAAACATCAAAAGCAAAACCCTTTGAAATCGGCCAAACTGATAGGTCCGCACTCATGAGAATTTTCAATTTTTGCAATATGTCAAATTTGTCCTTATTTTATGTTCCAATCATAGAAATTAAGCCAAAAATACATAATAAATACATCATTGCACTTGTATGATAGTGTAAATATTAGAAAAAGCATCAAAAGCAAAACCCTTTGAAATCGGCCAAATCTGATAGGTCCGCGCTCATGAGAATTTTCAATTTTTGAAATATGTCAAATTTGTCTTAATTTTATATTCAAATCATAGAAATTCAGCCAAAAATACATAATAAATACATCATGGACCTAGTATTATAGTGTAAATATTAGAAAAAGTATCAAAAGCATAACCCTTTTAAATCGGCCAAATCTGATAGGTCCGCGCTCATGAGAATTTTCAATTTTTGCAATACGTCAAATTTGTCTTAATTTTATGTTCAAATCATAGAAATTAAGCCAAAAATACATAATAAATACATCATGGAACTAGTATTATAGTGTAAATATTAGAAAAAGTATCAAAAGCATAACCCTTTAAAATCGGCCAAATCTGATAGGTCCGCGCTCATGAGAATTTTCAATTTTTGCAATATGTCAAATTTGTCTTAATTTTATGTTCAAATCATAGAAATTCAGCCAAAAATACATAATAAATACATCATGGCACTTGTATGATAGTGTAAATATTAGAAAAAGCATCAAAAGCAAAACCCTTTAAAATCGGCCAAATCTGATAGGTCCGCGCTCATGAGAATTTTCAATTTTTGCAATATGTCAAATTTGTCTTAATTTTATGTTCAAATCATAGAAATTCAGCCAAAAATACATAATAAATACATCATTGCACTTGTATGATAGTGTACATATTAGAAAAAGCATCAAAAGCAAAACGCTTTGAAATCGGCCAAATCTGATAGGTCCGCGCTCATGAGAATTTTCAATTTTTGCAATATGTCAAATTTGTCTTAATTTTATATTCAAATCATAGAAATTCAGCCAAAAATACATAATAAATACATCATGGCACTTGTATGATAGTGTAAATATTTATAAAAGCATCAAAAGCAAAACCCTTTGAAATCGGCCAAATCTGATAGGTCCGCGCTCATGAGAATTTTCAATTTTTGCAATATGTCAAATTTGTCTTAATTTTATGTTCAAATCATAGAAATTCAGCCAAAAATACATAATAAATACATCATGGACCTAGTATTATAGTGTAAATATTAGATAAAACATCAAAAGCAAAACCCTTTGAAATCGGCCAAATCTGATAGGTCCGCACTCATGAGAATTTTCAATTTTTGCAATATGTCAAATTTGTCCTTATTTTATGTTCCAATCATAGAAATTCAGCCAAAAATACATAATAAATACATCATGGCACTTGTATGATAGTGTAAATATTAGAAAAAGCATCAAAAGCAAAACCCTTTGAAATCGGCCAAATCTGATAGGTCCGCGCTCATGAGAATTTTCAATTTTTGCAATATGTCAAATTTGTCTTAATTTTGTGTTCAAATCATAGAAATTCAGCCAAAAATACATAATAAATACATCATGGCACTTGTATGATAGTGTAAATATTAGAAAAAGCATCAAAAGCAAAACCCTTTAAAATCGGCCAAATCTGATAGGTCCGCGCTCATGAGAATTTTCAATTTTTGCAATATGTCAAATTTGTCTTAATTTTATGTTCAAATCATAGACATTCAGCCAAAAATACATAATAAATACATCATTGCACTTGTATGATAGTGTAAATATTAGAAAAAGCATCAAAAGCAAAACGCTTTGAAATCGGCCAAATCTGATAGGTCCGCGCTCATGAGAATTTTCAATTTTTGCAATATGTCAAATTTGTCTTAATTTTATATTCAAATCATAGAAATTCAGCCAAAAATACATAATAAATACATCATGGACCTAGTATTATAGTGTAAATATTAGAAAAAGTATCAAAAGCATAACCCTTTAAAATCGGCCAAATCTGATAGGTCCACGCTCATGAGAATTTTCAATTTTTGCAATACGTCAAATTTGTCTTAATTTTATGTTCAAATCATAGAAATTCAGCCAAAAATACATAATAAATACATCATGGCACTTGTATGATAGTGTAAATATTAGAAAAAGCATCAAAAGCAAAACCCTTTGAAATCGGCCAAATCTGATAGGTCCGCGCTCATGAGCATTTTCAATTTTTGCAATATGTCAAATTTGTCTTAATTTTATATTCAAATCATAGAAATTCAGCCAAAAATACATAATAAATACATCATGGACCTAGTATTATAGTGTAAATATTAGAAAAAGTATCAAAAGCATAACCCTTTTAAATCGGCCAAATCTTATAGGTCCGCGCTCATGAGAATTTTCAATTTTTGCAATACGTCAAATTTGTCTTAATTTTATGTTCAAATCATAGAAATTAAGCCAAAAATACATAATAAATACATCATGGAACTAGTATTATAGTGTAAATATTAGAAAAAGTATCAAAAGCATAACACTTTAAATCGGCCAAATCTGATAGGTCCGCGCTCATGAGAATTTTCAATTTTTGCAATATGTCAAATTTGTCTTAATTTTATGTTAAATCATAGAAATTCAGCCAAAAATACATAACAAATACATCATGGAACTAGTATTATAGTGTAAATATTAGAAAAAGTATCAAAAGCATAACACTTAAAAATCGGCCAAATCTGATAGGTCCGCGCTCATGAGAATTTTCAATTTTTGCAATATGTAAAATTTGTCTTAATTGTGTGTTCAAATCATAGAAATTCAGCCAAAAATACATAATAAATACATCATGGAACTAGTATTATAGTGTAAATATTAGACAAAGTATCAAAAGCATAACACTTTAAAATCGGCCAAATCTGATAGGTCCGCGCTCATGAGAATTTTCAATTTTTGCAATATGTCAAATTTGTCTTAATTTTATGTTCAAATCATAGAAATTCAGCCAAAAATACATAATAAATACATCATTGCACTTGTATGATAGTGTAAATATTAGAAAAAGCATCAAAAGCAAAACCCTTTGAAATCGGCCAAATCTGATAGGTCCGCGGTCATGAGAATGTTCAATTTTTGCAATATGTCAAATTTGTCTTAATTTTATGTTCAAATCATAGAAATTCAGCCAAAAATACATAATAAATACATCATGGCACTTGTATGATAGTGTAAATATTAGATAAAACATCAAAAGCAAAACCCTTTGAAATCGGCCAAATCTGATAGGTCCGCGCTCATGAGAATTTTCAATTTTTGCAATATGTCAAATTTGTCTTAATTTTATGTTCAAATCATAGAAATTCAGCCAAAAATACATAATAAATACATCATGGACCTAGTATTATAGTGTAAATATTAGATTAAACATCAAAAGCAAAACCCTTTGAAATCGGCCAAATCTGATAGGTCCGCACTCATGAGAATTTTCAATTTTTGCAATACGTCAAATTTGTCTTAATTTTATGATCAAATCATAGAAATTAAGCCAAAAATACATAATAAATACATCATGGAACTAGTATTATAGTGTAAATATTAGAAAAAGTATCAAAAGCATAACACTTTAAATCGGCCAAATCTGATAGGTCCGCGCTCATGAGAATTTTCAATTTTTGCAATATGTCAAATTTGTCTTAATTTTATGTTCAAATCATAGAAATTCAGCCAAAAATACATAACAAATACATCATGGAACTAGTATTATAGTGTAAATATTAGAAAAAGTATCAAAAGCATAACACTTAAAAATCGGCCAAATCTGATAGGTCCGCGCTCATGAGAATTTTCAATTTTTGCAATATGTAAAATTTGTCTTAATTGTGTGTTCAAATCATAGAAATTCAGCCAAAAATACATAATAAATACATCATGGACCTAGTATTATAGTGTAAATATTAGAAAAAGTATCAAAAGCATAACCCTTTAAAATCGGCCAAATCTGATAGGTCCGCGCTCATGAGAATTTTCAATTTTTGCAATATGTCAAATTTGTCTTAATTTTATATTCAAATCATAGAAATTCAGCCAAAAATACATAATAAATACATCATTGCACTTGTATGATAGTGTAAATATTAGAAAAAGCATCAAAAGCAAAACGCTTTGAAATCGGCCAAATCTGATAGGTCCGCGGTCATGAGAATGTTCAATTTTTGCAATATGTCAAATTTGTCTTAATTTTATATTCAAATCATAGAAATTCAGCCAAAAATACATAATAAATACATAATGGACCTAGTATTATAGTGTACATATTAGAAAAAGCATCAAAAGCATAACCCTTTAAAATCGGCCAAATCTGATAGGTCCACGCTCATGAGAATTTTCAATTTTTGCAATACGTCAAATTTGTCTTAATTTTATGTTCAAATCATTGAAATTCAGCCAAAAATACATAATAAATACATCATGGAACTAGTATTATAGTGTAAATATTAGATTAAACATCAAAAGCAAAACCCTTTGAAATCGGCCAAATCTGATAGGTCCGCACTCATGAGAATTTTCAATTTTTGCAATATGTCAAATTTGTCTTAATTTTATGTTCCAATCATAGAAATTCAGCCAAAAATACATAAAAAATACATCATGGCACTTGTATGATAGTGTAAATATTAGAAAAAGCATCAAAAGCAAAACCCTTTGAAATCGGCCAAATCTGATAGGTCCGCGCTCATGAGAATTTTCAATTTTTGCAATATGTCAAATTTGTCTTAATTTTATATTCAAATCATAGAAATTCAGCCAAAAATACATAATAAATACATCATGGACCTAGTATTATAGTGTAAATATTAGAAAAAGTATCAAAAGCATAACCCTTTTAAATCGGCCAAATCTGATAGGTCCGCGCTCATGAGAATTTTCAATTTTTGCAATACGTCAAATTTGTCTTAATTTTATGATCAAATCATAGAAATTAAGCCAAAAATACATAATAAATACATCATGGACCTAGTATTATAGTGTAAATATTAGATTAAACATCAAAAGCAAAACCCTTTGAAATCGGCCAAATCTGATAGGTCCGCACTCATGAGAATTTTCAATTTTTGCAATATGTCAAATTTGTCTTAATTTTATGTTCCAATAATAGAAATTCAGCCAAAAATACATAAAAAATACATCATTGCACTTGTATGATAGTGTAAATATTAGAAAAAGCATCAAAAGCAAAACCCTTTGAAATCGGCCAAATCTGATAGGTCCGCGCTCATGAGAATTTTCAATTTTTGCAATATGTCAAATTTGTCTTAATTTTATATTCAAATCATAGAAATTCAGCCAAAAATACATAATAAATACATCATGGACCTAGTATTATAGTGTAAATATTAGAAAAAGTATCAAAAGCATAACCCTTTTAAATCGGCCAAATCTGATAAGTCCGCGCTCATGAGAATTTTCAATTTTTGCAATACATCAAATTTGTCTTAATTTTATGATCAAATCATAGAAATTAAGCCAAAAATACATAATAAATACATCATGGAACTAGTATTATAGTGTAAATATTAGAAAAAGTATCAAAAGCATAACACTTTAAATCGGCCAAATCTGATAGGTCCGCGCTCATGAGAATTTTCAATTTTTGCAATATGTCAAATTTGTCTTAATTTTATGTTCAAATCATAGAAATTCAGCCAAAAATACATAACAAATACATCATGGAACTAGTATTATAGTGTAAATATTAGAAAAAGTATCAAAAGCATAACACTTAAAAATCGGCCAAATCTGATAGGTCCGCGCTCATGAGAATTTTCAATTTTTGCAATATGTAAAATTTGTCTTAATTGTGTGTTCAAATCATAGAAATTCAGCCAAAAATACATAATAAATACATAATGGACCTAGTATTATAGTGTAAATATTAGAAAAAGTATCAAAAGCATAACCCTTTAAAATCGGCAAAATCTGATAGGTCCGCGCTCATGAGAATTTTCAATTTTTGCAATATGTCAAATTTGTCTTAATTTTAGGTTCAAATCATAGAAATTCAGCCAAAAATACATAATAAATACATCATGGCACTTGTATGATAGTGTAAATATTAGACAAAGTATCAAAAGCAAAACCCTTTAAAATCGGCCAAATCTGATAGGTCCGCGCTCATGAGAATTTTCAATTTTTGCAATATGTCAAATTTGTCTTAATTTTATGTTCAAATCATAGAAATTCAGCCAAAAATACATAATAAATACATCATTGCCCTTGTATGATAGTGTAAATATTAGAAAAAGCATCAAAAGCAAAACGCTTTGAAATCGGCCAAATCTGATAGGTCCGCGCTCATGAGAATCTTCAATTTTTGCAATATGTCAAATTTGTCTTAATTTTATATTCAAATCATAGAAATTCAGCCAAAAATACATAATAAATACATCATGGACCTAGTATTATAGTGTAAATATTAGAAAAAGTATCAAAAGCATAACCCTTTAAAATTGGCCAAATCTGATAGGTCAACGCTCATGAGAATTTTCAATTTTTGCAATACGTCAAATTTGTCTTAATTTTATGTTCAAATCATTGAAATTCAGCCAAAAATACATAATAAATACATCATGGAACTAGTATTATAGTGTAAATATTAGAAAAAGCATCAAAAGCAAAACCCTTTGAAATCGGCCAAATCTGATAGGTCCGCGCTCATGAGAATTTTCAATTTTTGCAATATGTCAAATTTGTCTTAATTTTATGTTCAAATCATAGAAATTCAGCCAAAAATACATAACAAATACATCATGGAACTAGTATTATAGTGTAAATATTAGAAAAAGTATCAAAAGCATAACACTTAAAAATCGGCCAAATCTGATAGGTCCGCGCTCATGAGAATGTTCAATTTTTGCAATATGTCAAATTTGTCTTTATTTTATATTCAAATCATAGAAATTCAGCCAAAAATACATAATAAATACATCATGGACCTAGTATTATAGTGTAAATATTAGAAAAAGTATCAAAAGCATAACCCTTTAAAATCGGATAAATCTGATAGGTCCGCGCTCATGAGAATTTTCAATTTTTGCAATACGTCAAATTTGTCTTAATTTTATGTTCAAATCATAGAAATTCAGCCAAAAATACATAATAAATACATCATGGCACTTGTATGATAGTGTAAATATTAGAAAAAGCATCAAAAGCTAAAACGCTTTGAAATCGGCCAAATCTGATAGGTCCGCGCTCATGAGAATTTTCAATTTTTGCAATATGTCAAATTTGTCTTAATTTTATATTCAAATCATAGAAATTCAGCCAAAAATACATAATAAATACATCATGGACCTAGTATTATAGTGTAAATATTAGAAAAAGTATCAAAAGCATAACCCTTTTAAATCGGCCAAATCTGATAGGTCCGCGCTCATGAGAATTTTCAATTTTATGCAATACGTCAAATTTGTCTTAATTTTATGTTCAAATCATAGAAATTAAGCCAAAAATACATAATAAATACATCATGGAACTAGTATTATAGTGTAAATATTAGAAAAAGTATCAAAAGCATAACACTTTAAATCGGCCAAATCTGATAGGTCCGCGCTCATGAGAATTTTCAATTTTTGCAATATGTCAAATTTGTCTTAATTTTATGTTCAAATCATAGAAATTCAGCCAAAAATACATAACAAATACATCATGGAACTAGTATTATAGTGTAAATATTAGAAAAAGTATCAAAAGCATAACACTTAAAAATCGGCCAAATCTGATAGGTCCGCGCTCATGAGAATTTTCAATTTTTGCAATATGTAAAATTTGTCTTAATTGTGTGTTCAAATCATAGAAATTCAGCAAAAAATACATAATAAATACATCATGGAACTAGTATTATAGTGTAAATATTAGACAATGTATCAAAAGCATAACACTTTAAAATCGGCCAAATCTGATAGGTCCGCGCTCATGAGAATTTTCAATTTTTGCAATATGTCAAATTTGTCTTAATTTTGTGTTCAAATCATAGAAATTCAGCCAAAAATACATAATAAATACATCATGGCACTTGTATGATAGTGTAAATATTAAAAAAAGCATCAAAAGCAAAACCCTTTAAAATCGGCCAAATCTGATAGGTCCGCGCTCATGAGAATTTTCAATTTTTGCAATATGTCAAATTTGTCTTAATTTTATGTTCAAATCATAGAAATTAAGCCAAAAATACATAATAAATACATCATTGCCCTTGTATGAAGGTGTAAATATTAGAAAAAGCATCAAAAGCAAAACCCTTTGAAATCGGCCAAATCCGATAGGTCCGCGGTCATGAGAATGTTCAATTTTTGCAATATGTCAAATTTGTCTTAATTTTATGTTCAAATCATAGAAATTCAGCCAAAAATACATAATAAATACATCATGGCACTTGTATGATAGTGTAAATATTAGAAAAAGCATCAAAAGCAAAACCCTTTGAAATCGGCCAAATCTGATAGGTCCGCGCTCATGAGAATTTTCAATTTTTGCAATATGTCAAATTTGTCTTAATTTTATGTTCAAATCATAGAAATTCAGCCAAAAATACATAATAAATACATCATGGACCTAGTATTATAGTGTAAATATTAGATAAAACATCAAAAGCAAAACCCTTTGAAATCGGCCAAATCTGATAGGTCCGCACTCATGAGAATTTTCAATTTTTGCAATATGTCAAATTTGTCCTTATTTTATGTTCCAATCATAGAAATTCAGCCAAAAATACATAATAAATACATCATGGCACTTGTATGATAGTGTAAATATTAGAAAAAGCATCAAAAGCAAAACCCTTTGAAATCGGCCAAATCTGATAGGTCCGCGCTCATTAGAATTTTCAATTTTTGCAATATGTCAAATTTGTCTTAATTTTATGTTTAAATCATAGAAATTCAGCCAAAAATACATCATAAATACATCATGGACCTAGTATTATAGTGTAAATATTAGAAAAAGCATCAAAAGCAAAACCCTTTGAAATCGGCCAAATCTGATGGGTCCGCGCTCATGAGAATTTTCAATATTTGCAATACGTAAAATTTGTCTTTATTTTATGTTCAAATCATAGAATATCAGCCAAAAATACATAATAAATACATCATGGCACTTGTATTATAGTGTAAATATTAGAAAAAGCATCAAAAGCAAAACCCTTTGAAATCGGCCAAATCTGATAGGTCCGCGCTCATGAGAATTTTCAATTTTTGCAATATGTCAAATTTGTCTTAATTTTATGTTCAAATCATAGAAATTCAGCCAAAAATACATAATAAATAAATCATGGACCTAGTATTATAGTGTAAATATTAGAAAAAGCATCAAAAGCAAAACCCTTTAAAATCGGCCAAATCTGATAGGTCCGCGCTCATGAGAATTTTCAATTTTTGCAATACGTCAAATTTGTCTTAATTTTATGTACAAATCATAGAAATTCAGCCAAAAATACATAATAAATACATCATGGCACTTGTATGATAGTGTAAATATTAGAAAAAGCATCAAAAGCAAAACCCTTTGAAATCGGCCAAATCTGATAGGTCCGCGCTCATGAGAATTTTCAATTTTTGCAATATGTCAAATTTGTCTTAATTTTATATCCAAATCATAGAAATTCAGCCAAAAATACATAATAAATACATCATGGACCTAGTATTATAGTGTAAATATTAGAAAAAGTATCAAAAGCATAACCCTTTTAAATCGGCCAAATCTGATAGGTCCGCGCTCATGAGAATTTTCAATTTTTGCAATATGTCAAATTTGTCTTAATTTTATGTTCAAATCATAGAAATTCAGACAAAAATACATAACAAATACATCATGGAACTAGTATTATAGTGTAAATATTAGAAAAAGTATCAAAAACATAACACTTAAAAATCGGCCAAATCTGATAGGTCCGCGCTCATGAGAATTTTCAATTTTTGCAATATGTAAAATTTGTCTTAATTGTGTGTTCAAATCATAGAAATTCAGCCAAAAATACATAATAAATACATCATGGACCTAGCAATATAGTGTAAATATTAGAAAAAGTATCAAAAGCATAACACTTTAAAATCGGCCAAATCTGATAGGTCCGCGCTCATGAGAATTTTCAATTTTTGCAATATGTCAAATTTGTCTTAATTTTGTGTTCAAATCATAGAAATTCAGCCAAAAATACATAATAAATACATCATGGCACTTGTATGATAGTGTAAATATTAGAAAAAGCATCAAAAGCAAAACCCTTTAAAATCGGCCAAATCTGATAGGTCCGCGCTCATGAGAATTTTCAATTTTTGCAATATGTCAAATTTGTCTTAATTTTATGTTCAAATCATAGAAATTAAGCCAAAAATACATAATAAATACATCATGGCACTTGTATGATAGTGTAAATATTAGGAAAAGCCTCAAAAGCAAAACGCTTTAAAATCGGCCAAATCTGATAGGTCCGCGCTCATGAGAATGTTCAATTTTTGCAATATGTCAAATTTGTCTTAATTTTATATTCAAATCATAGAATATCAGCCAAAAATACATAATAAATACATCATGGACCTAGTATTATAGTGTAAATATTAGAAAAAGTATCAAAAGCATAACCCTTTAAAATCGGCCAAATCTGATAGGTCCACGCTCATGAGAATTTTCAATTTTTGCAATACGTCAAATTTGTCTTAATTTTATGTTCAAATCATAGAAATTCAGCCAAAAATACATAATAAATACATCATGGCACTTGTATGATAGTGTAAATATTAGAAAAAGCATCAAAAGCAAAACCCTTTGAAATCGGCCAAATCTGATAGGTCCGCGCTCATGAGAATTTTCAATTTTTGCAATATGTCAAATTTGTCTTAATTTTATATTCAAATCATAGAAATTCAGCCAAAAATACATAATAAATACATCATGGACCTAGTATTATAGTGTAAATATTAGAAAAAGTATCAAAAGCATAACCCTTTAAAATCGGCCAAATCTGATAGGTCCGCGCTCATGAGAATTTTCAATTTTTGCAATACGTCAAATTTGTCTTAATTTTATGTTCAAATCATAGAAATTAAGCCAAAAATACATAATAAATACATCATGGAACTAGTATTATAGTGTAAATATTAGAAAAAGTATCAAAAGCATAACACTTTAAATCGGCCAAATCTGATAGGTCCGCGCTCATGAGAATTTTCAATTTTTGCAATATGTCAAATTTGTCTTAATTTTATGTTCAAATCATAGAAATTCAGCCAAAAATACATAACAAATACATCATGGAACTAGTATTATAGTGTAAATATTAGAAAAAGTATCAAAAGCATAACACTTAAAAATCGGCCAAATCTGATAGGTCCGCGCTCATGAGAATTTTCAATTTTTGCAATATGTCAAATTTGTCTTAATTGTGTGTTCAAATCATAGAAATTCAGCCAAAAATACATAATAAATACATCATGGACCTAGTATTATAGTGTAAATATTAGAAAAAGTATCAAAAGCATAACCCTTTAAAATCGGCCAAATCTGATAGGTCCGCGCTCATGAGAATTTTCAATTTTTGCAATATGTCAAATTTGTCTTAATTTTGTGTTCAAATCATAGAAATTCAGCCAAAAATACATAATAAATACATCATGGCACTTGTATGATAGTGTAAATATTAGAAAAAGCATCAAAAGCAAAACCCTTTAAAATCGGCCAAATCTGATAGGTCCGCGCTCATGAGAATTTTCAATTTTTGCAATATGTAAAATTTGTCTTAATTGTGTGTTCAAATCATAGAAATTCAGCCAAAAATACATAATAAATACATCATGGACCTAGCAATATAGTGTAAATATTAGAAAAAGTATCAAAAGCATAACCCTTTAAAATCGGCCAAATCTGATAGGTCCGCGCTCATGAAAATTTTCAATTTTTGCAATATGTCAAATTTGTCTTAATTTTGTGTTCAAATCATAGAAATTCAGCCAAAAATACATAATAAATACATCATGGCACTTGTATGATAGTGTAAATATTAGAAAAAGCATCAAAAGCAAAACCCTTTAAAATCGGCCAAATCTGATAGGTCCGCGCTCATGAGAATTTTCAATTTTTGCAATATGTCAAATTTGTCTTAATTTTATGTTCAAATCATAGAAATTAAGCCAAAAATACATAATAAATACATCATGGCACTTGTATGATAGTGTAAATATTAGAAAAAGCCTCAAAAGCAAAACGCTTTAAAATCGTCCAAATCTGATAGGTCCGCGCTCATGAGAATGTTCAATTTTTGCAATATGTCAAATTTGTCTTAATTTTATATTCAAATCATAGAATATCAGCCAAAAATACATAATAAATACATCATGGACCTAGTATTATAGTGTAAATATTAGAACAAGTATCAAAAGCATAACCCTTTAAAATCGGCCAAATCTGATAGGTCCACGCTCATGAGAATTTTCAATTTTTGCAATACGTCAAATTTGTCTTAATTTTATGTTCAAATCATAGAAATTCAGCCAAAAATACATAATAAATACATCATGGCACTTGTATGATAGTGTAAATATTAGAAAAAGCATCAAAAGCAAAACCCTTTGAAATCGGCCAAATCTGATAGGTCCGCGCTCATGAGAATTTTCAATTTTTGCAATATGTCAAATTTGTCTTAATTTTATATTCAAATCATAGAAATTCAGCCAAAAATACATAATAAATACATCATGGACCTAGTATTATAGTGTAAATATTAGAAAAAGTATCAAAAGCATAACCCTTTAAAATCGGCCAAATCTGATAGGTCCGCGCTCATGAGAATTTTCAATTTTTGCAATACGTCAAATTTGTCTTAATTTTATGTTCAAATCATAGAAATTAAGCCAAAAATACATAATAAATACATCATGGAACTAGTATTATAGTGTAAATATTAGAAAAAGTATCAAAAGCATAACACTTTAAATCGGCCAAATCTGATAGGTCCGCGCTCATGAGAATTTTCAATTTTTGCAATATGTCAAATTTGTCTTAATTTTATGTTCAAATCATAGAAATTCAGCCAAAAATACATAACAAATACATCATGGAACTAGTATTATAGTGTAAATATTAGAAAAAGTATCAAAAGCATAACACTTAAAAATCGGCCAAATCTGATAGGTCCGCGCTCATGAGAATTTTCAATTTTTGCAATATGTCAAATTTGTCTTAATTGTGTGTTCAAATCATAGAAATTCAGCCAAAAATACATAATAAATACATCATGGACCTAGTATTATAGTGTAAATATTAGAAAAAGTATCAAAAGCATAACCCTTTAAAATCGGCCAAATCTGATAGGTCCGCGCTCATGAGAATTTTCAATTTTTGCAATATGTCAAATTTGTCTTAATTTTATGTTCAAATCATAGAAATTCAGCCAAAAATACATAATAAATACATCATTGCACTTGTATGATAGTGTAAATATTAGAAAAAGCATCAAAAGCATAACCCTTTAAAATCGGCCAAATCTGATAGGTCCGCGCTCATGAGAATGTTCAATTTTTGCAATATGTCAAATTTGTCTTAATTTTATATTCAAATCATAGAAATTCAGCCAAAAATACATAATAAATACATCATGGACCTAGTATTATAGTGTAAATATTAGAAAAAGTATCAAAAGCATAACCCTTTAAAATCGGCCAAATCTGATAGGTCCACGCTCATGAGAATTTTCAATTTTTGCAATATGTCAAATTTGTCTTAATTTTATGTTCAAATCATAGAAATTAAGCCAAAAATACATAATAAATACATCATGGAACTAGTATTATAGTGTAAATATTAGAAAAATCATCAAAAGAAAAACCATTTTAAATCGGCCAAATCTGATAGGTCCGCGCTCATGAGAATTTTCAATTTTTGCAATATGTCAAATTTGTCTTAATTTTATGTTCAAATCATAGAAATTCAGCCAAAAATACATCATAAATACATCATGGACCTAGTATTATAGTGTAAATATTAGAAAAAGCATCAAAAGCAAAACCCTTTGAAATCGGCCAAATCTGATGGGTCCGCGCTCATGAGAATTTTCAATATTTGCAATACGTAAAATTTGTCTTTATTTTATGTTCAAATCATAGAATATCAGCCAAAAATACATAATAAATACATCATGGCACTTGTATTATAGTGTAAATATTAGAAAAAGCATCAAAAGCAAAACCCTTTGAAATCGGCCAAATCTGATAGGTCCGCGCTCACGAGAATTTTCAATTTTTGCAATATGTCAAATTTGTCTTAATTTTATGTTCAAATCATAGAAATTCAGCCAAAAATACATAATAAATAAATCATTGACCTAGTATTATAGTGTAAATATTAGAAAAAGCATCAAAAGCAAAACCCTTTTAAATCGGCCAAATCTGATAGGTCCGCGCTCATGAGAATTTTCAATTTTTGCAATATGTCAAATTTGTCTTAATTTTATGTTCAAATCATAGAAATTCAGCCAAAAATACATAATAAATACATCATTGCACTTGTATGATAGTGTAAATATTAGAAAAAGCATCAAAAGCAAAACCCTTTGAAATCGGCCAAATCTGATAGGTCCGCGGTCATGAGAATGTTCATTTTTGCAATATGTCAAATTTGTCTTAATTTTATGTTCAAATCATAGAAATTCAGCCAAAAATACATAATAAATACATCATGGCACTTGTATGATAGTGTAAATATTAGAAAAAGCATCAAAAGCAAAACCCTTTGAAATCGGCCAAATCTGATAGGTCCGCGCTCATGAGAATTTTCAATTTTTGCAATATGTCAAATTTGTCTTAATTTTATGTTCAAATCATAGAAATTCAGCCAAAAATACATAATAAATACATCATGGACCTAGTATTATAGTGTAAATATTAGAAAAAGCATCAAAAGCAAAACCCTTTGAAATCGGCCAAATCTGATAGGTCCGCGCTCATGAGAATTTTCAATTTTTGCAATATGTCAAATTTGTCTTAATTTTATGTTCCAATCATAGAAATTCAGCCAAAAATACATAATAAATACATCATTGCACTTGTATGATAGTGTAAATATTAGAAAAAGCATCAAAAGCAAAACCCTTTGAAATCGGCCAAATCTGATAGGTCCGCGCTCATGAGAATTTTCAATTTTTGCAATACGTCAAATTTGTCTTAATTTTATGTTCAAATCATAGAAATTCAGCAAAAAATACATAATAAATACATCATGGAACTAGTATTATAGTGTAAATATTAGAAAAAGTATCAAAAGCATAACACTTTAAATCGGCCAAATCTGATAGGTCCGCGCTCATGAGAATTTTCAATTTTTGCAATATGTCAAATTTGTCTTAATTTTATGTTCAAATCATAGAAATTCAGCCAAAAATACATAATAAATACATCATTGCACTTGTATGATAGTGTAAATATTAGAAAAAGCATCAAAAGCAAAACCCTTTGAAATCGGCCAAATCTGATAGGTCCGCGCTCATGAGAATGTTCAATTTTTGCAATATGTCAAATTTGTCTTAATTTTATGTTCAAATCATAGAAATTCAGCCAAAAATACATAATAAATACATCATGGCACTTGTATGATAGTGTAAATATTAGAAAAAGCATCAAAAGCAAAACCCTTTGAAATCGGCCAAATCTGATAGGTCCGCGCTCATGAGAATTTTCAATTTTTGCAATATGTCAAATTTGTCTTAATTTTATGTTCAAATCATAGAAATTCAGCCAAAAATACATAATAAATACATCATGGACCTAGTATTATAGTGTAAATATTAGAAAAAGCATCAAAAGCAAAACCCTTTGAAATCGGCCAAATCTGATAGGTCCGCGCTCATGAGAATTTTCAATTTTTGCAATATGTCAAATTTGTCTTAATTTTATGTTCCAATCATAGAAATTCAGCCACAAATACATAATAAATACATCATGCCACTTGTATGATAGTGTAAATATTAGAAAAAGCATCAAAAGCAAAACCCTTTGAAATCGGCCAAATCTGATAGGTCCGCGCTCATGAGAATTTTCAATTTTTGCAATATGTCAAATTTGTCTTAATTTTATATTCAAATCATAGAAATTCAGCCAAAAATACATAATAAATACATCATGGACCTAGTATTATAGTGTAAATATTAGAAAAAGTATCAAAAGCATAACCCTTTAAAATCGGCCAAATCTGATAGGTCCGCGCTCATGAGAATTTTCAATTTTTGCAATACGTCAAATTTGTCTTAATTTTATGTACAAATCATAGAAATTCAGCCAAAAATACATAATAAATACATCATGGCACTTGTATGATAGTGTAAATATTAGAAAAAGCATCAAAAGCAAAACCCTTTGAAATCGGCCAAATCTGATAGGTCCGCACTCATGAGAATTTTCAATTTTTGCAATATGTCAAATTTGTCTTAATTTTATGTTCAAATCATAGAAATTCAGCCAAAAATACATAATAAATACATCATGGACCTAGTATTATAGTGTAAATATTAGAAAAAGTATCAAAAGCATAACACTTAAAAATCGGCCAAATCTGATAGGTCCGCGCTCATGAGAATTTTCAATTTTTGCAATACGTCAAATTTGTCTTAATTTTATGTACAAATCATAGAAATTCAGCCAAAAATACATAATAAATACATCATGGCACTTGTATGATAGTGTAAATATTAGAAAAAGCATCAAAAGCAAAACCCTTTGAAATCGGCCAAATCTGATAGGTCCGCGCTCATGAGAATTTTCAATTTTTGCAATATGTCAAATTTGTCTTAATTTTATGTTCCAATCATAGAAATTCAGCCAAAAATACATAATAAATACATCATTGCACTTGTATGATAGTGTAAATATTAGAAAAAGCATCAAAAGCAAAACCCTTTGAAATCGGCCAAATCTGATAGGTCCGCGCTCATGAGAATTTTCAATTTTTGCAATATGTCAAATTTGTCTTAATTTTATATTTAAATCATAGAAATTCAGCCAAAAATACATAATAAATACATCATGGACCTAGTATTATAGTGTAAATATTAGAAAAAGTATAAAAAGCATAACCCTTTTAAATCGGCCGAATCTGATAGGTCCGCGCTCATGAGAATTTTCAATTTTTGCAATACGTCAAATTTGTCTTAATTTTATGTTCAAATCATAGAAATTAAGCCAAAAATACATAATAAATACATCATGGAACTAGTATTATAGTGTAAATATTAGAAAAAGCATCAAAAGCATAACACTTTAAATCGGCCAAATCTGATAGATCCGCGCTCATGAGAATTTTCAATTTTTGCAATATGTCAAATTTGTCTTAATTTTATGTTCAAATCATAGAAATTCTGCCAAAAATACATAATAAATACATCATGGAACTAGTATTATAGTGTAAATATTAGAAAAAGTATCAAAAGCATAACACTTTAAAATCGGCCAAATCTGATAGGTCCGCGCTCATGAGAATTTTCAATTTTTGCAATATGTCAAATTTGTCTTAATTGTGTGTTCAAATCATAGAAATTCAGCCAAAAATACATAATAAATACATCATGGACCTAGTATTATAGTGTAAATATTAGAAACAGTATCAAAAGCATAACCCTTTAAAATCGGCCAAATCTGATAGGTCCGCGCTCATGAGAATTTTCAATTTTTGCAATATGTCAAATTTGTCTTAATTTTATGTTCAAATCATAGAAATTCAGCCAAAAATACATAATAAATACATCATTGCACTTGTATGATAGTGTAAATATTAGAAAAAGCATCAAAAGCAAAACCCTTTGAAATCGGCCAAATCTGATAGGTCCGCGCTCATGAGAATGTTCAATTTTTGCAATATGTCAAATTTGTCTTAATTTTAGGTTCAAATCATAGAAATTCAGCCAAAAATACATAATAAATACATCATGACACTTGTATGATAGTGTAAATATTAGAAAAAGCATCAAAAGCAAAACCCTTTGAAATCGGCCAAATCTGATAGGTCCGCGCTCATGAGAATTTTCAATTTTTGCAATATGTCAAATTTGTCTTAATTTTATGTTCAAATCATAGAAATTCAGCCAAAAATACATAATAAATACATCATGGACCTAGTATTATAGTGTAAATATTAGAAAAAGCATCAAAAGCAAAACCCTTTGAAATCGGCCAAATCTGATAGGTCCGCGCTCATGAGAATTTTCAATTTTTGCAATATGTCAAATTTGTCTTAATTTTATGTTCCAATCATAGACATCAGCCAAAAATACATAATAAATACATCATGGCACTTGTATGATAGTGTAAATATTAGAAAAAGCATCAAAAGCAAAACCCTTTGAAATCGGCCAAATCTGATAGGTCCGCGCTCATGAGAATTTTCAATTTTGGCAATATGTCGAATTTGTCTTAATTTTATATTCAAATCATAGAAATTCAGCCAAAAATACATAATAAATACATCATGGACCTAGTATTATAGTGTAAATATAAGAAAAAGTATCAAAAGCATAACCCTTTTAAATCGGCCGAATCTGATAGGTCCGCGCTCATGAGAATTTTCAATTTTTGCAATACGTCAAATTTGTCCTTATTTTATGTTCAAATCATAGAAATTAAGCCAAAAATACATAATAAATACATCATGGAACTAGTATTATAGTGTAAATATTAGAAAAAGTATCAAAAGCATAACACTTTAAATCGGCCAAATCTGATAGGTCCGCGCTCATGAGAATTTTCAATTTTTGCAATATGTCAAATTTGTCTTAATTTTATGTTCCAATCATAGAAATTCAGCCAAAAATACATAATAAATACATCATGGCACTTGTATGATAGTGTAAATATTAGAAAAAGCATCAAAAGCAAAACCCTTTGAAATCGGCCAAATCTGATAGGTCCGCGCTCATGAGAATTTTCAATTTTTGCAATATGTCAAATTTGTCTTAATTTTATATTCAAATCATAGAAATTCAGCCAAAAATACATAATAAATACATCATGGACCTAGTATTATAGTGTAAATATTAGAAAAAGAATCAAAAGCATAACCCTTTTAAATTTGCCGAATCTGATAGGTCCGCGCTCATGAGAATTTTCAATTTTTGCAATACGTCAAATTTGTCTTAATTTTATGTTCAAATCATAGAAATTAAGCCAAAAATACATAATAAATACATCATGGAACTAGTATTATAGTGTAAATATTAGAAAAAGTATCAAAAGCATAACACTTTAAATCGGCCAAATCTGATAGGTCCGCGCTCATGAGAATTTTCAATTTTTGCAATATGTCAAATTTGTCTTAATTTTATGTTCAAATCATAGAAATTCAGCCAAAAATACATAATAAATACATCATGGAACTAGTATTATAGTGTAAATATTAGAAAAAGTATCAAAAGCATAACACTTTAAAATCGGCCAAATCTGATAGGTCCGCGCTCATGAGAATTTTCAATTTTTGCAATATGTCAAATTTGTCTTAATTGTGTGTTCAAATCATAGAAATTCAGCCAAAAATACATAATAAATACATCATGGACCTAGTATTATAGTGTAAATATTAGAAAAAGTATCAAAAGCATAACCCTTTAAAATCGGCCAAATCTGCTAGGTCCGCACTCATGAGAATTTTCAATTTTTGCAATATGTCAAATTTGTCTTAATTTTGTGTTCAAATCATAGAAATTCAGCCAAAATTACATAATAAATACATCATGGCACTTGTATGATAGTGTAAATATTAGAAAAAGCATCAAAAGCAAAACCCTTTAAAATCGGCCAAATCTGATAGGTCCGCGCTCATGAGAATTTTCAATTTTTGCAATATGTCAAATTTGTCTTAATTTTATGTTCAAATCATAGAAATTAAGCCAAAAATACATAATAAATACATCATTGCACTTGTATGATAGTGTAAATATTAGAAAAAGCATCAAAAGCAAAACGCTTTGAAATCGGCCAAATCTGATAGGTCCGCGCTCATGAGAATGTTCAATTTTTGCAATATGTCAAATTTGTCTAAATTTTATGTTCAAATCATAGAAATTCAACCAAAAATACATAATAAATACATCATGGCACTTGTATGATAGTGTAAATATTAGAAAAAGCATCAAAAGCAAAACCCTTTGAAATCGGCCAAATCTGATAGGTCCGCGCTCATGAGAATTTTCAATTTTTGCAATATGTCAAATTTGTCTTAATTTTGTGTTCAAATCATAGAAATTCAGCCAAAAATACATAATAAATACATCATTGACCTAGTATTATAGTGTAAAAATTAGACAAAGAATCAAAAGCAAAACCCTTTGAAATCGGCCAAATCTGATAGGTCCGCGGTCATGAGAATGTTCAATTTTTGCAATATGTCAAATTTGTCTTAATTTTATGTTCCAATCATAGAAATTCAGCCAAAAATACATAATAAATACATCATGGCACTTGTATGATAGTGTAAATATTAGAAAAAGCATCAAAAGCAAAACCCTTTGAAATCGGCCAAATCTGATAGGTCCGCGCTCATGAGAATTTTCAATTTTTGCAATATGTCAAATTTGTCTTAATTTTATATTCAAATCATAGAAATTCAGCCAAAAATACATAATAAATACATCATGGACCTAGTATTATAGTGTAAATATTAGAAAAAGTATCAAAAGCATAACCCTTTAAAATCGGCCAAATCTGATAGGTCCGCGCTCATGAGAATTTTCAATTTTTGCAATATGTCAAATTTGTCTTAATTTTATGTTCAAATCATAGAAATTCAGCCAAAAATACATAATGAATACATCATGGAACTAGTATTATAGTGTAAATATTAGAAAAAGTATCAAAAGCATAACACTTTAAATCGGCCAAATCTGATAGGTCCGCACTCATGAGAATTTTCAATTTTTGCAATATGTCAAATTTGTCTTAATTTTATGTTCAAATCATAGAAATTCAGCCAAAAATACATAATAAATACATCATGGCACTTGTATGATAGTGTAAATATTAGAAAAAGCATCAAAAGCAAAACCCTTTGAAATCGGCCAAATCTGATAGGTCCGCGCTCATGAGAATTTTCAATTTTTGCAATATGTCAAATTTGTCTTAATTTTATGTTCCAATCATAGAAATTCAGCCAAAAATACATAATAAATACATCATTGCACTTGTATGATAGTGTAAATATTAGAAAAAGCATCAAAAGCAAAACACTTTGAAATCGGCCAAATCTGATAGGTCCGCGCTCATGAGAATTTTCAATTTTTGCAATATGTCAAATTTGTCTTAATTTTATATTCAAATCATGAAATTCAGCCAAAAATACATAATAAATACATCATGGACCTAGTATTATAGTGTAAATATTAGAAAATCTATCAAAAGCATAACCCTTTAAAATCGGCCAAATCTGATAGGTCCGCGCTCATGAGAATTTTCAATTTTTGCAATACGTCAAATTTGTCTTAATTTTATGTTCAAATCATAGAAATTCAGCCAAAAATACATAATAAATACATCATGGCACTTGTATGATAGTGTAAATATTAGAAAAAGCATCAAAAGCAAAACGCTTTGAAATCGGCCAAATCTGATAGGTCCGCGCTCATGAGAATTTTCAATTTTTGCAATATGTCAAATTTGTCTTAATTTTATGTTCAAATCATAGAAATTCAGCCAAAAATACATAATAAATACATCATGGACCTAGTATTATAGTGTAAATATTAGAAAAAGCATCAAAAGCAAAACCCTTTGAAATCGGCCAAATCTGATAGGTCCGCGCTCATGAGAATTTTCAATTTTTGCAATATGTCAAATTTGTCTTAATTTTATGTTCCAATCATAGAAATTCAGCCAAAAATACATAATAAATACATCATGGCACTTGCATGATAGTGTAAATATTAGAAAAAGCATCAAAAGCAAAACCCTTTAAAATCGGCCAAATCTGATAGGTCCGCGCTCATGAGAATTTTCAATTTTTGCAATATGTCAAATTTGTCTTAATTTTATGTTCCAATCATAGAAATTCAGCCAAAAATACATAATAAATACATCATTGCACTTGTATGATAGTGTAAATATTAGAAAAAGCATCAAAAGCAAAACCCTTTGAAATCGGCCAAATCTGATAGGTCCGCGCTCATGAGAATTTTCAATTTTTGCAATACGTCAAATTTGTCTTAATTTTATGTTCAAATCATAGAAATTCAGCAAAAAATACATAATAAATACATCATGGAACTAGTATTATAGTGTAAATATTAGAAAAAGTATCAAAAGCATAACACTTTAAATCGGCCAAATCTGATAGGTCCGCGCTCATGAGAATTTTCAATTTTTGCAATATGTCAAATTTGTCTTAATTTTATGTTCAAATCATAGAAATTCAGCCAAAAATACATAATAAATACATCATTGCACTTGTATGATAGTGTAAATATTAGAAAAAGCATCAAAAGCAAAACCCTTTGAAATCGGCAAAATCTGATAGGTCCGCGCTCATGAGAATTTTCAATTTTTGCAATACGTCAAATTTGTCTTAATTTTATGTACAAATCATAGAAATTCAGCCAAAAATACATAATAAATACATCATGGAACTAGTATTATAGTGTAAATATTAGAAAAAGTATCAAAAGCATAACACTTTAAATCGGCCAAATCTGATAGGTCCGCGCTCATGAGAATTTTCAATTTTTGCAATATGTCAAATTTGTCTTAATTTTATGTTCAAATCATAGAAATTCAGCCAAAAATACATAATAAATACATCATGGACCTAGTATTATAGTGTAAATATTAGAAAATCTATCAAAAGCATAACCCTTTAAAATCGGCCAAATCTGATAGGTCCGCGCTCATGAGAATTTTCAATTTTTGCAATACGTCAAATTTGTCTTAATTTTATGTTCAAATCATAGAAATTCAGCCAAAAATACATAATAAATACATCATGGCACTTGTATGATAGTGTAAATATTAGAAAAAGCATCAAAAGCAAAACGCTTTGAAATCGGCCAAATCTGATAGGTCCGCGCTCATGAGAATTTTCAATTTTTGCAATATGTCAAATTTGTCTTAATTTTATGTTCAAATCATAGAAATTCAGCCAAAAATACATAATAAATACATCATGGACCTAGTATTATAGTGTAAATATTAGAAAAAGCATCAAAAGCAAAACCCTTTGAAATCGGCCAAATCTGATAGGTCCGCGCTCATGAGAATTTTCAATTTTTGCAATATGTCAAATTTGTCTTAATTTTATGTTCCAATCATAGAAATTCAGCCAAAAATACATAATAAATACATCATGGCACTTGTATGATAGTGTAAATATTAGAAAAAGCATCAAAAGCAAAACCCTTTGAAATCGGCCAAATCTGATAGGTCCGCGCTCATGAGAATTTTCAATTTTTGCAATATGTCAAATTTGTCTTAATTTTATATTCAAATCATAGAAATTCAGCCAAAAATACATAATAAATACATCATGGACCTAGTATTATAGTGTAAATATTAGAAAAAGTATCAAAAGCATAACCCTTTAAAATCGGCCAAATCTGATAGGTCCGCGCTCATGAGAATTTTCAATTTTTGCAATACGTCAAATTTGTCTTAATTTTATGTACAAATCATAGAAATTCAGCCAAAAATACATAATAAATACATCATGGCACTTGTATGATAGTGTAAATATTAGAAAAAGCATCAAAAGCAAAACCCTTTAAAATCGGCCAAATCTGATAGGTCCGCGCTCATGAGAATTTTCAATTTTTGCAATATGTCAAATTTGTCTTAATTTTATGTTCCAATCATAGAAATTCAGCCAAAAATACATAATAAATACATCATTGCACTTGTATGATAGTGTAAATATTAGAAACAGCATCAAAAGCAAAACCCTTTGAAATCGGATAAATCTGATAGGTCCGCGGTCATGAGAATGTTCAATTTTTGCAATATGTCAAATTTGTCTTAATTTTATGTTCAAATCATAGAAATTCAGCCAAAAATACATAATAAATACATCATGGACCTAGTATTATAGTGGAAATATTAGAAAAAGTATCAAAAGCATAACCCTTTAAAATCGGCCAAATCTGATAGGTCCGCGCTCATGAGAATTTTCAATTTTTGCAATACGTCAAATTTGTCTTAATTTTATGTACAAATCATAGAAATTCAGCCAAAAATACATAATAAATACATCATGGAACTAGTATTATAGTGTAAATATTAGAAAAAGTATCAAAAGCATAACACTTAAAATCGGCCAAATCTGATAGGTCCGCGCTCATGAGAATTTTCAATTTTTGCAATATGTCAAATTTGTCTTAATTTTATGTTCAAATCATAGAAATTCAGCCAAAAATACATAATAAATACATCATGGAACTAGTATTATAGTGTAAATATTAGAAAAAGTATCAAAAGCATAACCCTTTAAAATCGGCCAAATCTGATAGGTCCGCACTCATGAGAATTTTCAATTTTTGCAATATGTCAAATTTGTCTTAATTTTGTGTTCAAATCATAGAAATTCAGCCAAAATTACATAATAAATACATCATTGCACTTGTATGATAGTGTAAATATTAGAAAAAGCATCAAAAGCAAAACCCTTTAAAATCGGCCAAATCTGATAGGTCCGCGCTCATGAGAATTTTCAATTTTTGCAATATGTCAAATTTGTCTTAATTTTATGTTCAAATCATAGAAATTAAGCCAAAAATACATAATAAATACATCATTGCACTTGTATGATAGTGTAAATATTAGAAAAAGCATCAAAAGCAAAACGCTTTTAAATCGGCCAAATCTGATAGGTCCGCGCTCATGAGAATGTTCAATTTTTGCAATATGTCAAATTTGTCTTAATTTTATGTTCAAATCATAGAAATTCAGCCAAAAATACATAATAAATACATCATGGAACTTGTATGATAGTGTAAATATTAGAAAAAGCATCAAAAGCAAAACCCTTTGAAATCGGCCAAATCTGATAGGTCCGCGCTCATGAGAATTTTCAATTTTTGCAATATGTAAAATTTGTCTTAATTTTGTGTTCAAATCATAGAAATTCAGCCAAAAATACATAATAAATACATCATGGACCTAGTATTATAGTGTAAATATTAGAAAAAGCATCAAAAGCAAAACCCTTTGAAATCGGCCAAATCTGATAGGTCCGCGGTCATGAGAATGTTCAATTTTTGCAATATGTCAAATTTGTCTTAATTTTATGTTCCAATCATAGAAATTCAGCCAAAAATACATAATAAATACATCATGGCACTTGTATGATAGTGTAAATATTAGAAAAAGCATCAAAAGCAAAACCCTTTGAAATCGGCCAAATCTGATAGGTCCGCGCTCATGAGAATTTTCAATTTTTGCAATATGTCAAATTTGTCTTAATTTTATATTCAAATCATAGAAATTCAGCCAAAAATACATAATAAATACATCATGGACCTAGTATTATAGTGTAAATATTAGAAAAAGTATCAAAAGCATAACCCTTTAAAATCGGCCAAATCTGATAGGTCAGCGCTCATGAGAATTTTCAATTTTTGCAATATGTCAAATTTGTCTTAATTTTATGTTCAAATCATAGAAATTCAGCCAAAAATACATAATAAATACATCATGGAACTAGTATTATAGTGTAAATATTAGAAAAAGTATCAAAAGCATAACACTTTAAATCGGCCAAATCTGATAGGTCCGCACTCATGAGAATTTTCAATTTTTGCAATATGTCAAATTTGTCTTAATTTTATGTTCAAATCATAGAAATTCAGCCAAAAATACATAATAAATACATCATGGCACTTGTATGATAGTGTAAATATTAGAAAAAGTATCAAAAGCATAACCCTTTAAAATCGGCCAAATCTGATAGGTCCGCGCTCATGAGAATTTTCAATTTTTGCAATACGTCAAATTTGTCTTAATTTTATGTTCAAATCATAGAAATTCAGCCAAAAATACATAATAAATACATCATGGCACTTGTATGATAGTGTAAATATTAGAAAAAGCATCAAAAGCAAAACCCTTTGAAATCGGCCAAATCTGATAGGTCCGCGCTCATGAGAATGTTCAATTTTTGCAATATGTCAAATTTGTCTTAATTTTATATTCAAATCATAGAAATTCAGCCAAAAATACATAATAAATACATCATGGACCTAGTATTATAGTGTAAATATTAGAAAATCTATCAAAAGCATAACCCTTTAAAATCGGCCAAATCTGATAGGTCCGCGCTCATGAGAATTTTCAATTTTTGCAATACGTCAAATTTGTCTTAATTTTATGTTCAAATCATAGAAATTCAGCCAAAAATACATAATAAATACATCATGGCACTTGTATGATAGTGTAAATATTAGAAAAAGCATCAAAAGCAAAACGCTTTGAAATCGGCCAAATCTGATAGGTCCGCGCTCATGAGAATTTTCAATTTTTGCAATATGTCAAATTTGTCTTAATTTTATGTTCAAATCATAGAAATTCAGCCAAAAATACATAATAAATACATCATGGACCTAGTATTATAGTGTAAATATTAGAAAAAGCATCAAAAGCAAAACCCTTTGAAATCGGCCAAATCTGATAGGTCCGCGCTCATGAGAATTTTCAATTTTTGCAATATGTCAAATTTGTCTTAATTTTATGTTCCAATCATAGAAATTCAGCCAAAAATACATAATAAATACATCATGGCACTTGTATGATAGTGTAAATATTAGAAAAAGCATCAAAAGCAAAACCCTTTGAAATCGGCCAAATCTGATAGGTCCGCGCTCATGAGAATTTTCAATTTTTGCAATATGTCAAATTTGTCTTAATTTTATATTCAAATCATAGAAATTCAGCCAAAAATACATAATAAATACATCATGGACCTAGTATTATAGTGTAAATATTAGAAAAAGTATCAAAAGCATAACCCTTTAAAATCGGCCAAATCTGATAGGTCCGCGCTCATGAGAATTTTCAATTTTTGCAATACGTCAAATTTGTCTTAATTTTATGTACAAATCATAGAAATTCAGCCAAAAATACATAATAAATACATCATGGCACTTGTATGATAGTGTAAATATTAGAAAAAGCATCAAAAGCAAAACCCTTTAAAATCGGCCAAATCTGATAGGTCCGCGCTCATGAGAATTTTCAATTTTTGCAATATGTCAAATTTGTCTTAATTTTATGTTCCAATCATAGAAATTCAGCCAAAAATACATAATAAATACATCATTGCACTTGTATGATAGTGTAAATATTAGAAACAGCATCAAAAGCAAAACCCTTTGAAATCGGATAAATCTGATAGGTCCGCGGTCATGAGAATGTTCAATTTTTGCAATATGTCAAATTTGTCTTAATTTTATGTTCAAATCATAGAAATTCAGCCAAAAATACATAATAAATACATCATGGACCTAGTATTATAGTGGAAATATTAGAAAAAGTATCAAAAGCATAACCCTTTAAAATCGGCCAAATCTGATAGGTCCGCGCTCATGAGAATTTTCAATTTTTGCAATACGTCAAATTTGTCTTAATTTTATGTACAAATCATAGAAATTCAGCCAAAAATACATAATAAATACATCATGGAACTAGTATTATAGTGTAAATATTAGAAAAAGTATCAAAAGCATAACACTTAAAATCGGCCAAATCTGATAGGTCCGCGCTCATGAGAATTTTCAATTTTTGCAATATGTCAAATTTGTCTTAATTTTATGTTCAAATCATAGAAATTCAGCCAAAAATACATAATAAATACATCATGGAACTAGTATTATAGTGTAAATATTAGAAAAAGTATCAAAAGCATAACCCTTTAAAATCGGCCAAATCTGATAGGTCCGCACTCATGAGAATTTTCAATTTTTGCAATATGTCAAATTTGTCTTAATTTTGTGTTCAAATCATAGAAATTCAGCCAAAATTACATAATAAATACATCATTGCACTTGTATGATAGTGTAAATATTAGAAAAAGCATCAAAAGCAAAACCCTTTAAAATCGGCCAAATCTGATAGGTCCGCGCTCATGAGAATTTTCAATTTTTGCAATATGTCAAATTTGTCTTAATTTTATGTTCAAATCATAGAAATTAAGCCAAAAATACATAATAAATACATCATTGCACTTGTATGATAGTGTAAATATTAGAAAAAGCATCAAAAGCAAAACGCTTTGAAATCGGCCAAATCTGATAGGTCCGCGCTCATGAGAATGTTCAATTTTTGCAATATGTCAAATTTGTCTTAATTTTATGTTCAAATCATAGAAATTCAGCCAAAAATACATAATAAATACATCATGGAACTTGTATGATAGTGTAAATATTAGAAAAAGCATCAAAAGCAAAACCCTTTGAAATCGGCCAAATCTGATAGGTCCGCGCTCATGAGAATTTTCAATTTTTGCAATATGTAAAATTTGTCTTAATTTTGTGTTCAAATCATAGAAATTCAGCCAAAAATACATAATAAATACATCATGGACCTAGTATTATAGTGTAAATATTAGAAAAAGCATCAAAAGCAAAACCCTTTGAAATCGGCCAAATCTGATAGGTCCGCGGTCATGAGAATGTTCAATTTTTGCAATATGTCAAATTTGTCTTAATTTTATGTTCCAATCATAGAAATTCAGCCAAAAATACATAATAAATACATCATGGCACTTGTATGATAGTGTAAATATTAGAAAAAGCATCAAAAGCAAAACCCTTTGAAATCGGCCAAATCTGATAGGTCCGCGCTCATGAGAATTTTCAATTTTTGCAATATGTCAAATTTGTCTTAATTTTATATTCAAATCATAGAAATTCAGCCAAAAATACATAATAAATACATCATGGACCTAGTATTATAGTGTAAATATTAGAAAAAGTATCAAAAGCATAACCCTTTAAAATCGGCCAAATCTGATAGGTCAGCGCTCATGAGAATTTTCAATTTTTGCAATATGTCAAATTTGTCTTAATTTTATGTTCAAATCATAGAAATTCAGCCAAAAATACATAATAAATACATCATGGAACTAGTATTATAGTGTAAATATTAGAAAAAGTATCAAAAGCATAACACTTTAAATCGGCCAAATCTGATAGGTCCGCACTCATGAGAATTTTCAATTTTTGCAATATGTCAAATTTGTCTTAATTTTATGTTCAAATCATAGAAATTCAGCCAAAAATACATAATAAATACATCATGGCACTTGTATGATAGTGTAAATATTAGAAAAAGTATCAAAAGCATAACCCTTTAAAATCGGCCAAATCTGATAGGTCCGCGCTCATGAGAATTTTCAATTTTTGCAATACGTCAAATTTGTCTTAATTTTATGTTCAAATCATAGAAATTCAGCCAAAAATACATAATAAATACATCATGGCACTTGTATGATAGTGTAAATATTAGAAAAAGCATCAAAAGCAAAACGCTTTGAAATCGGCCAAATCTGATAGGTCCGCGCTCATGAGAATTTTCAATTTTTGCAATATGTCAAATTTGTCTTAATTTTATGTTCAAATCATAGAAATTCAGCCAAAAATACATAATAAATACATCATGGACCTAGTATTATAGTGTAAATATTAGAAAAAGCATCAAAAGCAAAACCCTTTAAAATCGGCCAAATCTGATAGGTCCGCGCTCATGAGAATTTTCAATTTTTGCAATATGTCAAATTTGTCTTAATTTTATGTTCAAATCATAGAAATTAAGCCAAAAATACATAATAAATACATCATTGCACTTGTATGATAGTGTAAATATTAGAAAAAGCATCAAAAGCAAAACGCTTTGAAATCGGCCAAATCTGATAGGTCCGCGCTCATGAGAATGTTCAATTTTTGCAATATGTCAAATTTGTCTTAATTTTGTGTTCAAATCATAGAAATTCAGCCAAAATTACATAATAAATACATCATGGAACTTGTATGATAGTGTAAATATTAGAAAAAGCATCAAAAGCAAAACCCTTTAAAATCGGCCAAATCTGATAGGTCCGCGCTCATGAGAATTTTCAATTTTTGCAATATGTCAAATTTGTCTTAATTTTATGTTCAAATCATAGAAATTAAGCCAAAAATACATAATAAATACATCATTGCACTTGTATGATAGTGTAAATATTAGAAAAAGCATCAAAAGCAAAACGCTTTGAAATCGGCCAAATCTGATAGGTCCGCGCTCATGAGAATGTTCAATTTTTGCAATATGTCAAATTTGTCTTAATTTTATGTTCAAATCATAGAAATTCAGCCAAAAATACATAATAAATACATCATGGAACTTGTATGATAGTGTAAATATTAGAAAAAGCATCAAAAGCAAAACCCTTTGAAATCGGCCAAATCTGATAGGTCCGCGCTCATGAGAATTTTCAATTTTTGCAATATGTAAAATTTGTCTTAATTTTGTGTTCAAATCATAGAAATTCAGCCAAAAATACATAATAAATACATCATGGACCTAGTATTATAGTGTAAATATTAGAAAAAGCATCAAAAGCAAAACCCTTTGAAATCGGCCAAATCTGATAGGTCCGCGGTCATGAGAATGTTCAATTTTTGCAATATGTCAAATTTGTCTTAATTTTATGTTCCAATCATAGAAATTCAGCCAAAAATACATAATAAATACATCATGGCACTTGTATGATAGTGTAAATATTAGAAAAAGCATCAAAAGCAAAACCCTTTGAAATCGGCCAAATCTGATAGGTCCGCGCTCATGAGAATTTTCAATTTTTGCAATATGTCAAATTTGTCTTAATTTTATATTCAAATCATAGAAATTCAGCCAAAAATACATAATAAATACATCATGGACCTAGTATTATAGTGTAAATATTAGAAAAAGTATCAAAAGCATAACCCTTTAAAATCGGCCAAATCTGATAGGTCAGCGCTCATGAGAATTTTCAATTTTTGCAATATGTCAAATTTGTCTTAATTTTATGTTCAAATCATAGAAATTCAGCCAAAAATACATAATAAATACATCATGGAACTAGTATTATAGTGTAAATATTAGAAAAAGTATCAAAAGCATAACACTTTAAATCGGCCAAATCTGATAGGTCCGCACTCATGAGAATTTTCAATTTTTGCAATATGTCAAATTTGTCTTAATTTTATGTTCAAATCATAGAAATTCAGCCAAAAATACATAATAAATACATCATGGCACTTGTATGATAGTGTAAATATTAGAAAAAGTATCAAAAGCATAACCCTTTAAAATCGGCCAAATCTGATAGGTCCGCGCTCATGAGAATTTTCAATTTTTGCAATACGTCAAATTTGTCTTAATTTTATGTTCAAATCATAGAAATTCAGCCAAAAATACATAATAAATACATCATGGCACTTGTATGATAGTGTAAATATTAGAAAAAGCATCAAAAGCAAAACGCTTTGAAATCGGCCAAATCTGATAGGTCCGCGCTCATGAGAATTTTCAATTTTTGCAATATGTCAAATTTGTCTTAATTTTATGTTCAAATCATAGAAATTCAGCCAAAAATACATAATAAATACATCATGGACCTAGTATTATAGTGTAAATATTAGAAAAAGCATCAAAAGCAAAACCCTTTAAAATCGGCCAAATCTGATAGGTCCGCGCTCATGAGAATTTTCAATTTTTGCAATATGTCAAATTTGTCTTAATTTTATGTTCAAATCATAGAAATTAAGCCAAAAATACATAATAAATACATCATTGCACTTGTATGATAGTGTAAATATTAGAAAAAGCATCAAAAGCAAAACGCTTTGAAATCGGCCAAATCTGATAGGTCCGCGCTCATGAGAATGTTCAATTTTTGCAATATGTCAAATTTGTCTTAATTTTATGTTCAAATCATAGAAATTCAGCCAAAAATACATAATAAATACATCATGGAACTTGTATGATAGTGTAAATATTAGAAAAAGCATCAAAAGCAAAACCCTTTGAAATCGGCCAAATCTGATAGGTCCGCGCTCATGAGAATTTTCAATTTTTGCAATATGTAAAATTTGTCTTAATTTTGTGTTCAAATCATAGAAATTCAGCCAAAAATACATAATAAATACATCATGGACCTAGTATTATAGTGTAAATATTAGAAAAAGCATCAAAAGCAAAACCCTTTGAAATCGGCCAAATCTGATAGGTCCGCGGTCATGAGAATGTTCAATTTTTGCAATATGTCAAATTTGTCTTAATTTTATGTTCCAATCATAGAAATTCAGCCAAAAATACATAATAAATACATCATGGCACTTGTATGATAGTGTAAATATTAGAAAAAGCATCAAAAGCAAAACCCTTTGAAATCGGCCAAATCTGATAGGTCCGCGCTCATGAGAATTTTCAATTTTTGCAATATGTCAAATTTGTCTTAATTTTATATTCAAATCATAGAAATTCAGCCAAAAATACATAATAAATACATCATGGACCTAGTATTATAGTGTAAATATTAGAAAAAGTATCAAAAGCATAACCCTTTAAAATCGGCCAAATCTGATAGGTCAGCGCTCATGAGAATTTTCAATTTTTGCAATATGTCAAATTTGTCTTAATTTTATGTTCAAATCATAGAAATTCAGCCAAAAATACATAATAAATACATCATGGAACTAGTATTATAGTGTAAATATTAGAAAAAGTATCAAAAGCATAACACTTTAAATCGGCCAAATCTGATAGGTCCGCACTCATGAGAATTTTCAATTTTTGCAATATGTCAAATTTGTCTTAATTTTATGTTCAAATCATAGAAATTCAGCCAAAAATACATAATAAATACATCATGGCACTTGTATGATAGTGTAAATATTAGAAAAAGTATCAAAAGCATAACCCTTTAAAATCGGCCAAATCTGATAGGTCCGCGCTCATGAGAATTTTCAATTTTTGCAATACGTCAAATTTGTCTTAATTTTATGTTCAAATCATAGAAATTCAGCCAAAAATACATAATAAATACATCATGGCACTTGTATGATAGTGTAAATATTAGAAAAAGCATCAAAAGCAAAACCCTTTGAAATCGGCCAAATCTGATAGGTCCGCGCTCATGAGAATTTTCAATTTTTGCAATATGTCAAATTTGTCTTAATTTTATGTTCAAATCATAGAAATTCAGCCAAAAATACATAATAAATACATCATGGCACTTGTATGATAGTGTAAATATTAGAAAAAGCATCAAAAGCAAAACCCTTTGAAATCGGCCAAATCTGATAGGTCCGCGCTCATGAGAATTTTCAATTTTTGCAATATGTCAAATTTGTCTTAATTTTATATTCAAATCATAGAAATTCAGCCAAAAATACATAATAAATACATCATGGACCTAGTATTATAGTGTAAATATTAGAAAAAGTATCAAAAGCATAACCCTTTAAAATCGGCCAAATCTGCTAGGTCCGCACTCATGAGAATTTTCAATTTTTGCAATATGTCAAATTTGTCTTAATTTTGTGTTCAAATCATAGAAATTCAGCCAAAATTACATAATAAATACATCATGGCACTTGTATGATAGTGTAAATATTAGAAAAAGCATCAAAAGCAAAACCCTTTAAAATCGGCCAAATCTGATAGGTCCGCGCTCATGAGAATTTTCAATTTTTGCAATATGTCAAATTTGTCTTAATTTTATGTTCCAATCATAGAAATTCAGCCAAAAATACATAATAAATACATCATTGCACTTGTATGATAGTGTAAATATTAGAAACAGCATCAAAAGCAAAACCCTTTGAAATCGGATAAATCTGATAGGTCCGCGGTCATGAGAATGTTCAATTTTTGCAATATGTCAAATTTGTCTTAATTTTATGTTCAAATCATAGAAATTCAGCCAAAAATACATAATAAATACATCATGGACCTAGTATTATAGTGGAAATATTAGAAAAAGTATCAAAAGCATAACCCTTTAAAATCGGCCAAATCTGATAGGTCCGCGCTCATGAGAATTTTCAATTTTTGCAATACGTCAAATTTGTCTTAATTTTATGTACAAATCATAGAAATTCAGCCAAAAATACATAATAAATACATCATGGAACTAGTATTATAGTGTAAATATTAGAAAAAGTATCAAAAGCATAACACTTAAAATCGGCCAAATCTGATAGGTCCGCGCTCATGAGAATTTTCAATTTTTGCAATATGTCAAATTTGTCTTAATTTTATGTTCAAATCATAGAAATTCAGCCAAAAATACATAATAAATACATCATGGAACTAGTATTATAGTGTAAATATTAGAAAAAGTATCAAAAGCATAACCCTTTAAAATCGGCCAAATCTGATAGGTCCGCACTCATGAGAATTTTCAATTTTTGCAATATGTCAAATTTGTCTTAATTTTGTGTTCAAATCATAGAAATTCAGCCAAAATTACATAATAAATACATCATTGCACTTGTATGATAGTGTAAATATTAGAAAAAGCATCAAAAGCAAAACCCTTTAAAATCGGCCAAATCTGATAGGTCCGCGCTCATGAGAATTTTCAATTTTTGCAATATGTCAAATTTGTCTTAATTTTATGTTCAAATCATAGAAATTAAGCCAAAAATACATAATAAATACATCATTGCACTTGTATGATAGTGTAAATATTAGAAAAAGCATCAAAAGCAAAACGCTTTGAAATCGGCCAAATCTGATAGGTCCGCGCTCATGAGAATGTTCAATTTTTGCAATATGTCAAATTTGTCTTAATTTTATGTTCAAATCATAGAAATTCAGCCAAAAATACATAATAAATACATCATGGAACTTGTATGATAGTGTAAATATTAGAAAAAGCATCAAAAGCAAAACCCTTTGAAATCGGCCAAATCTGATAGGTCCGCGCTCATGAGAATTTTCAATTTTTGCAATATGTAAAATTTGTCTTAATTTTGTGTTCAAATCATAGAAATTCAGCCAAAAATACATAATAAATACATCATGGACCTAGTATTATAGTGTAAATATTAGAAAAAGCATCAAAAGCAAAACCCTTTGAAATCGGCCAAATCTGATAGGTCCGCGGTCATGAGAATGTTCAATTTTTGCAATATGTCAAATTTGTCTTAATTTTATGTTCCAATCATAGAAATTCAGCCAAAAATACATAATAAATACATCATGGCACTTGTATGATAGTGTAAATATTAGAAAAAGCATCAAAAGCAAAACCCTTTGAAATCGGCCAAATCTGATAGGTCCGCGCTCATGAGAATTTTCAATTTTTGCAATATGTCAAATTTGTCTTAATTTTATGTTCAAATCATAGAAATTAAGCCAAAAATACATAATAAATACATCATTGCACTTGTATGATAGTGTAAATATTAGAAAAAGCATCAAAAGCAAAACGCTTTGAAATCGGCCAAATCTGATAGGTCCGCGCTCATGAGAATGTTCAATTTTTGCAATATGTCAAATTTGTCTTAATTTTATGTTCAAATCATAGAAATTCAGCCAAAAATACATAATAAATACATCATGGAACTTGTATGATAGTGTAAATATTAGAAAAAGCATCAAAAGCAAAACCCTTTGAAATCGGCCAAATCTGATAGGTCCGCGCTCATGAGAATTTTCAATTTTTGCAATATGTAAAATTTGTCTTAATTTTGTGTTCAAATCATAGAAATTCAGCCAAAAATACATAATAAATACATCATGGACCTAGTATTATAGTGTAAATATTAGAAAAAGCATCAAAAGCAAAACCCTTTGAAATCGGCCAAATCTGATAGGTCCGCGGTCATGAGAATGTTCAATTTTTGCAATATGTCAAATTTGTCTTAATTTTATGTTCCAATCATAGAAATTCAGCCAAAAATACATAATAAATACATCATGGCACTTGTATGATAGTGTAAATATTAGAAAAAGCATCAAAAGCAAAACCCTTTGAAATCGGCCAAATCTGATAGGTCCGCGCTCATGAGAATTTTCAATTTTTGCAATATGTCAAATTTGTCTTAATTTTATATTCAAATCATAGAAATTCAGCCAAAAATACATAATAAATACATCATGGACCTAGTATTATAGTGTAAATATTAGAAAAAGTATCAAAAGCATAACCCTTTAAAATCGGCCAAATCTGATAGGTCAGCGCTCATGAGAATTTTCAATTTTTGCAATATGTCAAATTTGTCTTAATTTTATGTTCAAATCATAGAAATTCAGCCAAAAATACATAATAAATACATCATGGAACTAGTATTATAGTGTAAATATTAGAAAAAGTATCAAAAGCATAACACTTTAAATCGGCCAAATCTGATAGGTCCGCACTCATGAGAATTTTCAATTTTTGCAATATGTCAAATTTGTCTTAATTTTATGTTCAAATCATAGAAATTCAGCCAAAAATACATAATAAATACATCATGGCACTTGTATGATAGTGTAAATATTAGAAAAAGTATCAAAAGCATAACCCTTTAAAATCGGCCAAATCTGATAGGTCCGCGCTCATGAGAATTTTCAATTTTTGCAATACGTCAAATTTGTCTTAATTTTATGTTCAAATCATAGAAATTCAGCCAAAAATACATAATAAATACATCATGGCACTTGTATGATAGTGTAAATATTAGAAAAAGCATCAAAAGCAAAACCCTTTGAAATCGGCCAAATCTGATAGGTCCGCGCTCATGAGAATTTTCAATTTTTGCAATATGTCAAATTTGTCTTAATTTTATGTTCCAATCATAGAAATTCAGCCAAAAATACATAATAAATACATCATGGCACTTGTATGATAGTGTAAATATTAGAAAAAGCATCAAAAGCAAAACCCTTTGAAATCGGCCAAATCTGATAGGTCCGCGCTCATGAGAATTTTCAATTTTTGCAATATGTCAAATTTGTCTTAATTTTATATTCAAATCATAGAAATTCAGCCAAAAATACATAATAAATACATCATGGACCTAGTATTATAGTGTAAATATTAGAAAAAGTATCAAAAGCATAACCCTTTAAAATCGGCCAAATCTGCTAGGTCCGCACTCATGAGAATTTTCAATTTTTGCAATATGTCAAATTTGTCTTAATTTTGTGTTCAAATCATAGAAATTCAGCCAAAATTACATAATAAATACATCATTGCACTTGTATGATAGTGTAAATATTAGAAAAAGCATCAAAAGCAAAACGCTTTGAAATCGGCAAAATCTGATAGGTCCGCGCTCATGAGAATGTTCAATTTTTGCAATATGTCAAATTTGTCTAAATTTTATGTTCAAATCATAGAAATTCAGCCAAAAATACATAATAAATACATCATGGCACTTGTATGATAGTGTAAATATTAGAAAAAGCATCAAAAGCAAAACCCTTTGAAATCGGCCAAATCTGATAGGTCCGCGCTCATGAGAATTTTCAATTTTTGCAATATGTCAAATTTGTCTTAATTTTGTGTTCAAATCATAGAAATTCAGCCAAAAATACATAATAAATACATCATGGACCTAGTATTATAGTGTAAAAATTAGAAAAAGAATCAAAAGCAAAACCCTTTGAAATCGGCCAAATCTGATAGGTCCGCGGTCATGAGAATGTTCAATTTTTGCAATATGTCAAATTTGTCTTAATTTTATGTTCCAATCATAGAAATTCAGCCAAAAATACATAATAAATACATCATGGCACTTGTATGATAGTGTAAATATTAGAAAAAGCATCAAAAGCAAAACCCTTTGAAATCGGCCAAATCTGATAGGTCCGCGCTCATGAGAATTTTCAATTTTTGCAATATGTCAAATTTGTCTTAATTTTATGTTCAAATCATAGAAATTAAGCCAAAAATACATAATAAATACATCATTGCACTTGTATGATAGTGTAAATATTAGAAAAAGCATCAAAAGCAAAACGCTTTGAAATCGGCCAAATCTGATAGGTCCGCGCTCATGAGAATGTTCAATTTTTGCAATATGTCAAATTTGTCTTAATTTTATGTTCAAATCATAGAAATTCAGCCAAAAATACATAATAAATACATCATGGAACTTGTATGATAGTGTAAATATTAGAAAAAGCATCAAAAGCAAAACCCTTTGAAATCGGCCAAATCTGATAGGTCCGCGCTCATGAGAATTTTCAATTTTTGCAATATGTAAAATTTGTCTTAATTTTGTGTTCAAATCATAGAAATTCAGCCAAAAATACATAATAAATACATCATGGACCTAGTATTATAGTGTAAATATTAGAAAAAGCATCAAAAGCAAAACCCTTTGAAATCGGCCAAATCTGATAGGTCCGCGGTCATGAGAATGTTCAATTTTTGCAATATGTCAAATTTGTCTTAATTTTATGTTCCAATCATAGAAATTCAGCCAAAAATACATAATAAATACATCATGGCACTTGTATGATAGTGTAAATATTAGAAAAAGCATCAAAAGCAAAACCCTTTGAAATCGGCCAAATCTGATAGGTCCGCGCTCATGAGAATTTTCAATTTTTGCAATATGTCAAATTTGTCTTAATTTTATATTCAAATCATAGAAATTCAGCCAAAAATACATAATAAATACATCATGGACCTAGTATTATAGTGTAAATATTAGAAAAAGTATCAAAAGCATAACCCTTTAAAATCGGCCAAATCTGATAGGTCAGCGCTCATGAGAATTTTCAATTTTTGCAATATGTCAAATTTGTCTTAATTTTATGTTCAAATCATAGAAATTCAGCCAAAAATACATAATAAATACATCATGGAACTAGTATTATAGTGTAAATATTAGAAAAAGTATCAAAAGCATAACACTTTAAATCGGCCAAATCTGATAGGTCCGCACTCATGAGAATTTTCAATTTTTGCAATATGTCAAATTTGTCTTAATTTTATGTTCAAATCATAGAAATTCAGCCAAAAATACATAATAAATACATCATGGCACTTGTATGATAGTGTAAATATTAGAAAAAGTATCAAAAGCATAACCCTTTAAAATCGGCCAAATCTGATAGGTCCGCGCTCATGAGAATTTTCAATTTTTGCAATACGTCAAATTTGTCTTAATTTTATGTTCAAATCATAGAAATTCAGCCAAAAATACATAATAAATACATCATGGCACTTGTATGATAGTGTAAATATTAGAAAAAGCATCAAAAGCAAAACCCTTTGAAATCGGCCAAATCTGATAGGTCCGCGCTCATGAGAATTTTCAATTTTTGCAATATGTCAAATTTGTCTTAATTTTATGTTCCAATCATAGAAATTCAGCCAAAAATACATAATAAATACATCATGGCACTTGTATGATAGTGTAAATATTAGAAAAAGCATCAAAAGCAAAACCCTTTGAAATCGGCCAAATCTGATAGGTCCGCGCTCATGAGAATTTTCAATTTTTGCAATATGTCAAATTTGTCTTAATTTTATATTCAAATCATAGAAATTCAGCCAAAAATACATAATAAATACATCATGGACCTAGTATTATAGTGTAAATATTAGAAAAAGTATCAAAAGCATAACCCTTTAAAATCGGCCAAATCTGCTAGGTCCGCACTCATGAGAATTTTCAATTTTTGCAATATGTCAAATTTGTCTTAATTTTGTGTTCAAATCATAGAAATTCAGCCAAAATTACATAATAAATACATCATTGCACTTGTATGATAGTGTAAATATTAGAAAAAGCATCAAAAGCAAAACGCTTTGAAATCGGCAAAATCTGATAGGTCCGCGCTCATGAGAATGTTCAATTTTTGCAATATGTCAAATTTGTCTAAATTTTATGTTCAAATCATAGAAATTCAGCCAAAAATACATAATAAATACATCATGGCACTTGTATGATAGTGTAAATATTAGAAAAAGCATCAAAAGCAAAACCCTTTGAAATCGGCCAAATCTGATAGGTCCGCGCTCATGAGAATTTTCAATTTTTGCAATATGTAAAATTTGTCTTAATTTTGTGTTCAAATCATAGAAATTCAGCCAAAAATACATAATAAATACATCATGGACCTAGTATTATAGTGTAAAAATTAGAAAAAGAATCAAAAGCAAAACCCTTTGAAATCGGCCAAATCTGATAGGTCCGCGGTCATGAGAATGTTCAATTTTTGCAATATGTCAAATTTGTCTTAATTTTATGTTCCAATCATAGAAATTCAGCCAAAAATACATAATAAATACATCATGGCACTTGTATGATAGTGTAAATATTAGAAAAAGCATCAAAAGCAAAACCCTTTGAAATCGGCCAAATCTGATAGGTCTGCGCTCATGAGAATTTTCAATTTTTGCAATATGTCAAATTTGTCTTAATTTTATATTCAAATCATAGAAATTCAGCCAAAAATACATAATAAATACATCATGGACCTAGTATTATAGTGTAAAAATTAGAAAAAGAATCAAAAGCAAAACCCTTTGAAATCGGCCAAATCTGATAGGTCCGCGGTCATGAGAATGTTCAATTTTTGCAATATGTCAAATTTGTCTTAATTTTATGTTCCAATCATAGAAATTCAGCCAAAAATACATAATAAATACATCATGGCACTTGTATGATAGTGTAAATATTAGAAAAAGCATCAAAAGCAAAACCCTTTGAAATCGGCCAAATCTGATAGGTCTGCGCTCATGAGAATTTTCAATTTTTGCAATATGTCAAATTTGTCTTAATTTTATATTCAAATCATAGAAATTCAGCCAAAAATACATAATAAATACATCATGGACCTAGTATTATAGTGTAAATATTAGAAAAAGTATCAAAAGCATAACCCTTTAAAATCGGCCAAATCTGATAGGTCCGCGCTCATGAGAATTTTCAATTTTTGCAATATGTCAAATTTGTCTTAATTTTATGTTCAAATCATAGAAATTCAGCCAAAAATACATAATAAATACATCATGGAACTAGTATTATAGTGTAAATATTAGAAAAAGTATCACAAGCATAACACTTTAAATCGGCCAAATCTGATAGGTCCGCACTCATGAGAATTTTCAATTTTTGCAATATGTCAAATTTGTCTTAATTTTATGTTCAAATCATAGAAATTCAGCCAAAAATACATAATAAATACATCATGGCACTTGTATGATAGTGTAAATATTAGAAAAAGCATCAAAAGCAAAACCCTTTGAAATCGGCCAAATCTGATAGGTCCGCGCTCATGAGAATTTTCAATTTTTGCAATATGTCAAATTTGTCTTAATTTTATGTTCCAATCATAGAAATTCAGCCAAAAATACATAATAAATACATCATTGCACTTGTATGATAGTGTAAATATTAGAAAAAGCATCAAAAGCAAAACCCTTTGAAATCGGCCAAATCTGATAGGTCCGCGCTCATGAGAATTTTCAATTTTTGCAATATGTCAAATTTGTCTTAATTTTATGTTCAAATCATAGAAATTCAGCCAAAAATACATAATAAATACATCATGGACCTAGTATTATAGTGTAAATATTAGAAAAAGCATCAAAAGCAAAACCCTTTGAAATCGGCCAAATCTGATAGGTCCGCGGTCATGAGAATGTTCAATTTTTGCAATATGTCAAATTTGTCTTAATTTTATGTTCCAATCATAGAAATTCAGCCAAAAATACATAATAAATACATCATGGCACTTGTATGATAGTGTAAATATTAGAAAAAGCATCAAAAGCAAAACCCTTTGAAATCGGCCAAATCTGATAGGTCCGCGCTCATGAGAATTTTCAATTTTTGCAATATGTCAAATTTGTCTTAATTTTATATTCAAATCATAGAAATTCAGCCAAAAATACATAATAAATACATCATGGACCTAGTATTATAGTGTAAATATTAGAAAATCTATCAAAAGCATAACCCTTTAAAATCGGCCAAATCTGATAGGTCCGCGCTCATGAGAATTTTCAATTTTTGCAATACGTCAAATTTGTCTTAATTTTATGTTCAAATCATAGAAATTCAGCCAAAAATACATAATAAATACATCATGGCACTTGTATGATAGTGTAAATATTAGAAAAAGCATCAAAAGCAAAACGCTTTGAAATCGGCCAAATCTGATAGGTCCGCGCTCATGAGAATTTTCAATTTTTGCAATATGTCAAATTTGTCTTAATTTTATGTTCAAATCATAGAAATTCAGCCAAAAATACATAATAAATACATCATGGACCTAGTATTATAATGTAAATATTAGAAAAAGCATCAAAAGCAAAACCCTTTGAAATCGGCCAAATCTGATAGGTCCGCGCTCATGAGAATTTTCAATTTTTGCAATATGTCAAATTTGTCTTAATTTTATGTTCCAATCATAGAAATTCAGCCAAAAATACATAATAAATACATCATGGCACTTGTATGATAGTGTAAATATTAGAAAAAGCATCAAAAGCAAAACCCTTTGAAATCGGCCAAATCTGATAGGTCCGCGCTCATGAGAATTTTCAATTTTTGCAATACGTCAAATTTGTCTTAATTTTATGTACAAATCATAGAAATTCAGCTAAAATACATAATAAATACATCATGGCACTTGTATGATAGTGTAAATATTAGAAAAAGCATCAAAAGCAAAACCCTTTAAAATCGGCCAAATCTGATAGGTCCGCGCTCATGAGAATTTTCAATTTTTGCAATATGTCAAATTTGTCTTAATTTTATGTTCCAATCATAGAAATTCAGCCAAAAATACATAATAAATACATCATTGCACTTGTATGATAGTGTAAATATTAGAAACAGAATCAAAAGCAAAACCCTTTGAAATCGGATAAATCTGATAGGTCCGCGGTCATGAGAATGTTCAATTTTTGCAATATGTCAAATTTGTCTTAATTTTATGTTCAAATCATAGAAATTCAGCCAAAAATACATAATAAATACATCATGGACCTAGTATTATAGTGGAAATATTAGAAAAAGTATCAAAAGCATAACCCTTTAAAATCGGCCAAATCTGATAGGTCCGCGCTCATGAGAATTTTCAATTTTTGCAATACGTCAAATTTGTCTTAATTTTATGTACAAATCATAGAAATTCAGCCAAAAATACATAATAAATACATCATGGAACTAGTATTATAGTGTAAATATTAGAAAATCTATCAAAAGCATAACACTTTAAATCGGCCAAATCTGATAGGTCCGCGCTCATGAGAATTTTCAATTTTTGCAATATGTCAAATTTGTCTTAATTTTATGTTCAAATCATAGAAATTCAGCCAAAAATACATAATAAATACATCATGGAACTAGTATTATAGTGTAAATATTAGAAAAAGTATCAAAAGCATAACCCTTTAAAATCGGCCAAATCTGATAGGTCCGCGCTCATGAGAATTTTCAATTTTTGCAATATGTCAAATTTGTCTTAATTTTGTGTTCAAATCATAGAAATTCAGCCAAAATTACATAATAAATACATCATTGCACTTGTATGATAGTGTAAATATTAGAAAAAGCATCAAAAGCAAAACCCTTTAAAATCGGCCAAATCTGATAGGTCCGCGCTCATGAGAATTTTCAATTTTTGCAATATGTCAAATTTGTCTTAATTTTATGTTCAAATCATAGAAATTAAGCCAAAAATACATAATAAATACATCATTGCACTTGTATGATAGTGTAAATATTAGAAAAAGCATCAAAAGCAAAACGCTTTGAAATCGGCCAAATCTGATAGGTCCGCGCTCATGAGAATGTTCAATTTTTGCAATATGTCAAATTTGTCTTAATTTTATGTTCAAATCATAGAAATTCAGCCAAAAATACATAATAAATACATCATGGCACTTGTATGATAGTGTAAATATTAGAAAAAGCATCAAAAGCAAAACCCTTTGAAATCGGCCAAATCTGATAGGTCCGCGCTCATGAGAATTTTCAATTTTTGCAATATGTAAAATTTGTCTTAATTTTGTGTTCAAATCATAGAAATTCAGCCAAAAATACATAATAAATACATCATGGACCTAGTATTATAGTGTAAATATTAGAAAAAGCATCAAAAGCAAAACCCTTTGAAATCGGCCAAATCTGATAGGTCCGCGCTCATGAGAATTTTCAATTTTTGCAATATGTCAAATTTGTCTTAATTTTATGTTCCAATCATAGAAATTCAGCCAAAAATACATAATAAATACATCATGGCACTTGTATGATAGTGTAAATATTAGAAAAAGCATCAAAAGCAAAACCCTTTGAAATCGGCCAAATCTGATAGGTCCGCGCTCATGAGAATTTTCAATTTTTGCAATATGTAAAATTTGTCTTAATTTTGTGTTCAAATCATAGAAATTCAGCCAAAAATACATAATAAATACATCATGGAACTAATATTATAGTGTAAATATTAGAAAAAGTATCAAAAGCATAACACTTTAAATCGGCCAAATCTGATAGGTCCGCACTCATGAGAATTTTCAATTTTTGCAATATGTCAAATTTGTCTTAATTTTATGTTCAAATCATAGAAATTCAGCCAAAAATACATAATAAATACATCATGGCACTTGTATGATAGTGTAAATATTAGAAAAAGCATCAAAAGCAAAACCCTTTGAAATCGGCCAAATCTGATAGGTCCGCGCTCATGAGAATTTTCAATTTTTGCAATATGTCAAATTTGTCTTAATTTTATATTCAAATCATAGAAATTCAGCCAAAAATACATAATAAATACATCATGGACCTAGTATTATAGTGTAAATATTAGAAAATCTATCAAAAGCATAACCCTTTAAAATCGGCCAAATCTGATAGGTCCGCGCTCATGAGAATTTTCAATTTTTGCAATACGTCAAATTTGTCTTAATTTTATGTTCAAATCATAGAAATTCAGCCAAAAATACATAATAAATACATCATGGCACTTGTATGATAGTGTAAATATTAGAAAAAGCATCAAAAGCAAAACGCTTTGAAATCGGCCAAATCTGATAGGTCCGCGCTCATGAGAATTTTCAATTTTTGCAATATGTCAAATTTGTCTTAATTTTATGTTCAAATCATAGAAATTCAGCCAAAAATACATAATAAATACATCATGGACCTAGTATTATAATGTAAATATTAGAAAAAGCATCAAAAGCAAAACCCTTTGAAATCGGCCAAATCTGATAGGTCCGCGCTCATGAGAATTTTCAATTTTTGCAATATGTCAAATTTGTCTTAATTTTATGTTCCAATCATAGAAATTCAGCCAAAAATACATAATAAATACATCATGGCACTTGTATGATAGTGTAAATATTAGAAAAAGCATCAAAAGCAAAACCCTTTGAAATCGGCCAAATCTGATAGGTCCGCGCTCATGAGAATTTTCAATTTTTGCAATACGTCAAATTTGTCTTAATTTTATGTACAAATCATAGAAATTCAGCTAAAATACATAATAAATACATCATGGCACTTGTATGATAGTGTAAATATTAGAAAAAGCATCAAAAGCAAAACCCTTTAAAATCGGCCAAATCTGATAGGTCCGCGCTCATGAGAATTTTCAATTTTTGCAATATGTCAAATTTGTCTTAATTTTATGTTCCAATCATAGAAATTCAGCCAAAAATACATAATAAATACATCATTGCACTTGTATGATAGTGTAAATATTAGAAACAGAATCAAAAGCAAAACCCTTTGAAATCGGATAAATCTGATAGGTCCGCGGTCATGAGAATGTTCAATTTTTGCAATATGTCAAATTTGTCTTAATTTTATGTTCAAATCATAGAAATTCAGCCAAAAATACATAATAAATACATCATGGACCTAGTATTATAGTGGAAATATTAGAAAAAGTATCAAAAGCATAACCCTTTAAAATCGGCCAAATCTGATAGGTCCGCGCTCATGAGAATTTTCAATTTTTGCAATACGTCAAATTTGTCTTAATTTTATGTACAAATCATAGAAATTCAGCCAAAAATACATAATAAATACATCATGGAACTAGTATTATAGTGTAAATATTAGAAAATCTATCAAAAGCATAACACTTTAAATCGGCCAAATCTGATAGGTCCGCGCTCATGAGAATTTTCAATTTTTGCAATATGTCAAATTTGTCTTAATTTTATGTTCAAATCATAGAAATTCAGCCAAAAATACATAATAAATACATCATGGAACTAGTATTATAGTGTAAATATTAGAAAAAGTATCAAAAGCATAACCCTTTAAAATCGGCCAAATCTGATAGGTCCGCGCTCATGAGAATTTTCAATTTTTGCAATATGTCAAATTTGTCTTAATTTTGTGTTCAAATCATAGAAATTCAGCCAAAATTACATAATAAATACATCATTGCACTTGTATGATAGTGTAAATATTAGAAAAAGCATCAAAAGCAAAACCCTTTAAAATCGGCCAAATCTGATAGGTCCGCGCTCATGAGAATTTTCAATTTTTGCAATATGTCAAATTTGTCTTAATTTTATGTTCAAATCATAGAAATTAAGCCAAAAATACATAATAAATACATCATTGCACTTGTATGATAGTGTAAATATTAGAAAAAGCATCAAAAGCAAAACGCTTTGAAATCGGCCAAATCTGATAGGTCCGCGCTCATGAGAATGTTCAATTTTTGCAATATGTCAAATTTGTCTTAATTTTATGTTCAAATCATAGAAATTCAGCCAAAAATACATAATAAATACATCATGGCACTTGTATGATAGTGTAAATATTAGAAAAAGCATCAAAAGCAAAACCCTTTGAAATCGGCCAAATCTGATAGGTCCGCGCTCATGAGAATTTTCAATTTTTGCAATATGTAAAATTTGTCTTAATTTTGTGTTCAAATCATAGAAATTCAGCCAAAAATACATAATAAATACATCATGGACCTAGTATTATAGTGTAAATATTAGAAAAAGCATCAAAAGCAAAACCCTTTGAAATCGGCCAAATCTGATAGGTCCGCGCTCATGAGAATTTTCAATTTTTGCAATATGTCAAATTTGTCTTAATTTTATGTTCCAATCATAGAAATTCAGCCAAAAATACATAATAAATACATCATGGCACTTGTATGATAGTGTAAATATTAGAAAAAGCATCAAAAGCAAAACCCTTTGAAATCGGCCAAATCTGATAGGTCCGCGCTCATGAGAATTTTCAATTTTTGCAATATGTAAAATTTGTCTTAATTTTGTGTTCAAATCATAGAAATTCAGCCAAAAATACATAATAAATACATCATGGAACTAATATTATAGTGTAAATATTAGAAAAAGTATCAAAAGCATAACACTTTAAATCGGCCAAATCTGATAGGTCCGCACTCATGAGAATTTTCAATTTTTGCAATATGTCAAATTTGTCTTAATTTTATGTTCAAATCATAGAAATTCAGCCAAAAATACATAATAAATACATCATGGCACTTGTATGATAGTGTAAATATTAGAAAAAGCATCAAAAGCAAAACCCTTTGAAATCGGCCAAATCTGATAGGTCCGCGCTCATGAGAATTTTCAATTTTTGCAATATGTCAAATTTGTCTTAATTTTATGTTCCAATCATAGAAATTCAGCCAAAAATACATAATAAATACATCATTGCACTTGTATGATAGTGTAAATATTAGAAAAAGCATCAAAAGCAAAACCCTTTGAAATCGGCCAAATCTGATAGGTCCGCGCTCATGAGAATTTTCAATTTTTGCAATATGTCAAATTTGTCTTAATTTTATATTCAAATCATAGAAATTCAGCACAAAAATACATAATAAATACATCATGGACCTAGTATTATAGTGTAAATATTAGAAAAAGTATCAAAAGCATAACCCTTTAAAATCGGCCAAATCTGATAGGTCCGCGCTCATGAGAATTTTCAATTTTTGCAATACGTCAAATTTGTCTTAATTTTATGTTCAAATCATAGAAATGCAGCCAAAAATACATAATAAATACATCATGGCACTTGTATGATAGTGTAAATATTAGAAAAAGCATCAAAAGCAAAACCCTTTGAAATCGGCCAAATCTGATAGGTCCGCGCTCATGAGAATTTTCAATTTTTGCAATATGACAAATTTGTCTTAATTTTATGTTCAAATCATAGAAATTAAGCCAAAAATACATAATAAATACATCATGGAACTAGTATTATAGTGTAAATATTAGAAAAAGTATCAAAAGCATAACACTTTAAATCGGCCAAATCTGATAGGTCCGCGCTCATGAGAATTTTCAATTTTTGCAATATGTCAAATTTATCTTAATTTTATGTTCAAATCATAGAAATTCAGCCAAAAATACATAATAAATACATCATGGAACTAGTATTATAGTGTAAATATTAGAAAAAGTATCAAAAGCATAACACTTTAAAATCGGCCAAATCTGATAGGTCCGCGCTCATGAGAATTTTCAATTTTTGCAATATGTCAAATTTGTCTTAATTGTGTGTTCAAATCATAGAAATTCAGCAAAAATTACATAATAAATACATCATGGACCTAGTATTATAGTGTAAATATTAGAAAAAGCATCAAAAGCAAAACCCTTTAAAATCGGCCAAATCTGATAGGTCCGCGCTCATGAGAATTTTCAATTTTTGCAATATGTCAAATTTGTCTTAATTTTATGTTCAAATCATAGAAATTAAGCCAAAAATACATAATAAATACATCATTGCACTTGTATGATAGTGTAAATATTAGAAAAAGCATCAAAAGCAAAACGCTTTGAAATCGGCCAAATCTGATAGGTCCGCGCTCATGAGAATGTTCAATTTTTGCAATATGTCAAATTTGTCTTAATTTTATGTTCAAATCATAGAAATTCAGCCAAAAATACATAATAAATACATCATGGCACTTGTATGATAGTGTAAATATTAGAAAAAGCATCAAAAGCAAAACCCTTTGAAATCGGCCAAATCTGATAGGTCCGCGCTCATGAGAATTTTCAATTTTTGCAATATGTAAAATTTGTCTTAATTTTGTGTTCAAATCATAGAAATTCAGCCAAAAATACATAATAAATACATCATGGACCTAGTATTATAGTGTAAATATTAGAAAAAGCATCAAAAGCAAAACCCTTTGAAATCGGCCAAATCTGATAGGTCCGCGGTCATGAGAATGTTCAATTTTTGCAATATGTCAAATTTGTCTTAATTTTATGTTCCAATCATAGAAATTCAGCCAAAAATACATAATAAATACATCATGGCACTTGTATGATAGTGTAAATATTAGAAAAAGCATCAAAAGCAAAACCCTTTGAAATCGGCCAAATCTGATAGGTCCGCGCTCATGAGAATTTTCAATTTTTGCAATATGTCAAATTTGTCTTAATTTTATATTCAAATCATAGAAATTCAGCCAAAAATACATAATAAATACATCATGGACCTAGTATTATAGTGTAAATATTAGAAAAAGTATCAAAAGCATAACCCTTTAAAATCGGCCAAATCTGATAGGTCCGCGCTCATGAGAATTTTCAATTTTTGCAATATGTCAAATTTGTCTTAATTTTATGTTCAAATCATAGAAATTCAGCCAAAAATACATAATAAATACATCATGGAACTAGTATTATAGTGTAAATATTAGAAAAAGTATCAAAAGCATAACACTTTAAATCGGCCAAATCTGATAGGTCCGCATTCATGAGAATTTTCAATTTTTGCAATATGTCAAATTTGTCTTAATTTTATGTTCAAATCATAGAAATTCAGCCAAAAATACATAATAAATACATCATGGCACTTGTATGATAGTGTAAATATTAGAAAAAGCATCAAAAGCAAAACCCTTTGAAATCGGCCAAATCTGATAGGTCCGCGCTCATGAGAATTTTCAATTTTTGCAATATGTCAAATTTGTCTTAATTTTATGTTCCAATCATAGAAATTCAGCCAAAAATACATAATAAATACATCATTGCACTTGTATGATAGTGTAAATATTAGAAAAAGCATCAAAAGCAAAACCCTTTTAAATCGGCCAAATCTGATAGGTCCGCGCTCATGAGAATTTTCAATTTTTGCAATATGTCAAATTTGTCTTAATTTTATATTCAAATCATAGAAATTCAGCACAAAAATACATAATAAATACATCATGGACCTAGTATTATAGTGTAAATATTAGAAAAAGTATCAAAAGCATAACCCTTTAAAATCGGCCAAATCTGATAGGTCCGCGCTCATGAGAATTTTCAATTTTTGCAATACGTCAAATTTGTCTTAATTTTATGTTCAAATCATAGAAATTCAGCCAAAAATACATAATAAATACATCATGGCACTTGTATGATAGTGTAAATATTAGAAAAAGCATCAAAAGCAAAACCCTTTGAAATCGGCCAAATCTGATAGGTCCGCGCTCATGAGAATTTTCAATTTTTGCAATATGTCAAATTTGTCTTAATTTTATGTTCAAATCATAGAAATTAAGCCAAAAATACATAATAAATACATCATGGAACTAGTATTATAGTGTAAATATTAGAAAAAGTATCAAAAGCATAACACTTTAAATCGGCCAAATCTGATAGGTCCGCGCTCATGAGAATTTTCAATTTTTGCAATATGTCAAATTTGTCTTAATTTTATGTTCAAATCATAGAAATTCAGCCAAAAATACATAATAAATACATCATGGAACTAGTATTATAGTGTAAATATTAGAAAAAGTATCAAAAGCATAACACTTTAAAATCGGCCAAATCTGATAGGTCCGCGCTCATGAGAATTTTCAATTTTTGCAATATGTCAAATTTGTCTTAATTGTGTGTTCAAATCATAGAAATTCAGCAAAAATTACATAATAAATACATCATGGACCTAGTATTATAGTGTAAATATTAGAAAAAGCATCAAAAGTAAAACCCTTTGAAATCGGCCAAATCTGATAGGTCCGCGCTCATGAGATTTTTCAATTGTTGCAATATGTCAAATTTGTCTTAATTTTATGTTCAAATCATAGAATATCAGCCAAAAATACATAATAAATACATCATGGAACTTGTATGATAGTGTAAATATTAGAAAAAGTATCAAAAGCATAACCCTGTAAAATCGGCCAAATCTGATAGGTCCGCGCTCATGAGAATTTTCAATTTTTGCAATATGTCAAATTTGTCTTAATTTTGTGTTCAAATCATAGAAATTCAGCAAAAAATACATAATAAATACATCATGGCACTTGTATGATAGTGTAAATATTAGAAAAAGCATCAAAAGCAAAACCCTTTAAAATCGGCCAAATCTGATAGGTCCGCGCTCATGAGAATTTTCAATTTTTGCAATATGTCAAATTTGTCTTAATTTTATGTTCCAATCATAGAAATTCAGCCAAAAATACATAATAAATACATCATTGCACTTGTATGATAGTGTAAATATTAGAAAAAGCATCAAAAGCAAAACCCTTTGAAATCGGCCAAATCTGATAGGTCCGCGGTCATGAGAATGTTCAATTTTTGCAATATGTAAAATTTGTCTTAGTTTTATGTTCAAATCATAGAAATTCAGCCAAAAATACATAATAAATACATCATGGCACTTGTATGATAGTGTAAATATTAGAAAAAGCATCAAAAGCAAAACCCTTTGAAATCGGCCAAATCTGATAGGTCCGCGCTCATGAGAATTTTCAATTTTTGCAATATGTCACATTTGTCTTAATTTTATTTTCAAATCATAGAAATTCAGCCAAAAATACATAATAAATACATCATGGACCTAGTATTATAGTGTAAATATTAGAAAAAGTATCAAAAGCATAACCCTTTAAAATCGGCCAAATCTGATAGGTCCGCGCTCATGAGAATTTTCAATTTTTGCAATACGTCAAATTTGTCTTAATTTTATGTTCAAATCATAGAAATTCAGCCAAAAATACATAATAAATACATCATGGACCTAGTATTATAGTGTAAATATTAGAAAAAGCATCAAAAGTAAAACCCTTTGAAATCGGCCAAATCTGATAGGTCCGCGCTCATGAGATTTTTCAATTGTTGCAATATGTCAAATTTGTCTTAATTTTATGTTCAAATCATAGAATATCAGCCAAAAATACATAATAAATACATCATTGCACTTGTATGATAGTGTAAATATTAGAAGAAGTATCAAAAGCATAACCCTTTAAAATCGGCCAAATCTGATAGGTCCGCGCTCATGAGAATTTTCAATTTTTGCAATATGTCAAATTTGTCTTAATTTTGTGTTCAAATCATAGAAATTCAGCCAAAAATACATAATAAATACATCATGGCACTTGTATGATAGTGTAAATATTAAAAAAAGCATCAAAAGAAAACCCTTTAAAAATCGGCCAAATCTGATAGGTCCGCGCTCATGAGAATTTTCAATTTTTGCAATATGTCAAATTTGTATTAATTTCTATGATTTGAACATAAAATTAAGCCAAAAATACATAAGAAATACATCATGGAACTAGTATTATAGTGTAAATATTAGAAAAAGTATCAAAAGCATAACACTTTAAAATCGGCCAAATCTGATAGGTCCGCGCTCATGAGAATTTTCAATTTTTGCAATATGTCAAATTTGTCTTAATTGTGTGTTCAAATCATAGAAATTCAGCCAAAAATACATAATAAATTACATCATGGACCTAGTATTATAGTGTAAATATTAGAAAAAGCATCAAAAGTAAAACCCTTTGAAATCGGCCAAATCTGATAGGTCCGCGCTCATGAGAATTTTCAATTTTTGCAATATGTCAAATTTGTCTTAATTTTATGTTCAAATCATAGAAATTCAGCCAAAAATACATAATAAATACATCATTGAACTAGTATTATAGTGTAAATATTAGAAAAAGTATCAAAAGCATACCACTTTAAAATCGGCCAAATCTGATAGGTCCGCGCTCATGAGAATTTTCAATTTTTGCAATATGTCAAATTTGTCTTAATTGTGTGTTCAAATCATAGAAATTCAGCCAAAATACATAAGAAATACATCATTGAACTAGTATTATAGTGTAAATATTAGAAAAAGTATCAAAAGCATAACACTTTAAATCGGCCAAATCTGATAGGTCCGCGCTCATGAGAATTTTCAATTTTTGCAATATGTCAAATTTGTCTTAATTTTATGTTCAAATCATAGAAATTCAGCCAAAAATACATAATAAATACATCATGGAACTAGTATTATAGTGTAAATATTAGAAAAAGTATCAAAAGCATAACACTTTAAAATCGGCCAAATCTGATAGGTCCGCGCTCATGAGAATTTTCAATTTTTGCAATATGTCAAATTTGTCTTAATTGTGTGTTCAAATCATAGAAATTCAGCATAAAATACGTAATAAATACATCATGGACCTAGTATTATAGTGTAAATATTAGAAAAAGCATCAAAAGTAAAACCCTTTGAAATCGGCCAAATCTGATAGGTCCGCCCTCATGAGATTTTTCAATTTTTGCAATATGTCAAATTTGTCTTAATTTTATGTTCAAATCATAGAATATCAGCCAAAAATACATAATAAATACATCATGGCACTTGTATGATAGTGTAAATATTAGAAAAAGTATCAAAAGCATAACCCTTTAAAATCGGCCAAATCTGATAGGTCCGCGCTCATGAGAATTTTCAATTTTTGCAATATGTCAAATTTGTCTTAATTTTGTGTTCAAATCATAGAAATTCAGCCAAAATACATAATAAATACATCATGGCACTTGTATGATAGTGTAAATATTAAAAACAGCATCAAAAGCAGAACCCTTTAAAATCGGCCAAATCTGATAGGTCCGCGCTCATGAGAATTTTCAATTTTTGCAATATGTCAAATTTGTCTTAATTTCTATGATTTGAACATAAAATTAAGCCAAAAATACATAAGAAATACATCATGGAACTAGTATTATAGTGTAAATATTAGAAAAAGTATCAAAAGCATAACACTTTAAAATCGGCCAAATCTGATAGGTCCGCGCTCATGAGAATTTTCAATTTTTGCAATATGTCAAATTTGTCTTAATTGTGTGTTCAAATCATAGAAATTCAGCCAAAAATACATAATAAATACATCATGGACCTAGTATTATAGTGTAAATATTAGAAAAAGCATCAAAAGTAAAACCCTTTGAAATCGGCCAAATCTGATAGGTCCGCCCTCATGAGATTTTTCAATTTTTGCAATATGTCAAATTTGTCTTAATTTTATGTTCAAATCATAGAAATTCAGCCAAAAATACATAATAAATACATCATTGAACTAGTATTATAGTGTAAATATTAGAAAAAGTATCAAAAGCATACCACTTTAAAATCGGCCAAATCTGATAGGTCCGCGCTCATGAGAATTTTCAATTTTTGCAATATGTCAAATTTGTCTTAATTGTGTGTTCAAATCATAGAAATTCAGCCAAAAATACATAATAAATACATCATGGACCTAGTATTATAGTGTAAATATTAGAAAAAGCATCAAAAGTAAACCCCTTTGAAATCGGCCAAATCTGATAGGTCCGCGCTCATGAGATTTTTCAATTGTTGCAATATGTCAAATTTGTCTTAATTTTATGTTCAAATCATAGAATATCAGCCAAAAATACATAATAAATACATCATGGCACTTGTATGATAGTGTAAATATTAGAAAAAGTATCAAAAGCATAACCCTTTAAAATCGGCCAAATCTGATAGGTCCGCGCTCATGAGAATTTTCAATTTTTGCAATATGTCAAATTTGTCTTAATTTTGTGTTCAAATCATAGAAATTCAGCCAAAAATACATAATAAATACATCATGGCACTTGTATGATAGTGTAAATATTAAAAAAAGCATCAAAAGCAAAACCCTTTAAAATCGGCCAAATCTGATAGGTCCGCGCTCATGAGAATGTTCAATTTTTGCAATATGTCAAATTTGTCTTAATTTTATGTTCAAATCATAGAAATTCAGCCAAAAATACATAATAAATACATCATTGCACTTGTATGATAGTGTAAATATAAGAAAAAGCATCAAAAGCAAAACCCTTTGAAATCGGCCAAATCTGATAGGTCCGCGCTCATGAGAATGTTCAATTTTTGCAATATGTCAAATTTGTCTTAATTTTATGTTCGAATCATAGAAATTCAGCCAAAAATACATAAATAAATACATCATGGCACTTGTATGATAGTGTAAATATTAGAAAAAGCATCAAAAGCAAAACCCTTTGAAATCGGCCAAATCTGATAGGTCCGCGCTCATGAGAATTTTCAATTTTTGCAATATGTCAAATTTGTCTTAATTTTGTGTTCAAATCATAGAAATTCAGCCAAAAATACATAATAAATACATCATGGAACTAGTATTATAGTGTAAATATTAGAAAAAGTATCAAAAGCATAACACTTTAAATCGGCCAAATCTGATAGGTCCGCGCTCATGAGAATTTTCAATTTTTGCAATATGTCAAATTTGTCTTAATTTTATGTTCAAATCATAGAATATCAGCCAAAAATACATAATAAATACATCATTGAACTAGTATTATAGTGTAAATATTAGAAAAAGTATCAAAAGCATACCACTTTAAAATCGGCCAAATCTGATAGGTCCGCGCTCATGAGAATTTTCAATTTTTGCAATATGTCAAATTTGTCTTAATTGTGTGTTCAAATCATAGAAATTCAGCCAAAAATACATAATAAATACATCATGGACCTAGTATTATAGTGTAAATATTAGAAAAAGCATCAAAAGTAAAACCCTTTGAAATCGGCCAAATCTGATAGGTCCGCGCTCATGAGATTTTTCAATTGTTGCAATATGTCAAATTTGTCTTAATTTTATGTTCAAATCATAGAATATCAGCCAAAAATACATAATAAATACATCATTGCACTTGTATGATAGTGTAAATATTAGAAGAAGTATCAAAAGCATAACCCTTTAAAATCGGCCAAATCTGATAGGTCCGCGCTCATGAGAATTTTCAATTTTTGCAATATGTCAAATTTGTCTTAATTTTGTGTTCAAATCATAGAAATTCAGCCAAAAATACATAATAAATACATCATGGCACTTGTATGATAGTGTAAATATTAAAAAAAGCATCAAAAGCAAAACCCTTTAAAATCGGCCAAATCTGATAGGTCCGCGCTCATGAGAATTTTCAATTTTTGCAATATGTCAAATTTGTCTTAATTTTATGTTCAAATCATAGAAATTCAGCCAAAAATACATAATAAATACATCATTGCACTTGTATGATAGTGTAAATATTAGAAAAAGCATCAAAAGCAAAACCCTTTGAAATCGGCCAAATCTGATAGGTCCGCGGTCATGAGAATGTTCAATTTTTGCAATATGTCAAATTTGTCTTAATTTTATGTTCAAATCATAGAAATTCAGCCAAAAATACATAATAAATACATCATGGACCTAGTATTATAGTGTAAATATTAGAAAAAGCATCAAAAGCAAAACCCTTTGAAATCGGCCAAATCTGATAGGTCCGCGCTCATGAGAATGTTCAATTTTTGCAATATGTCAAATTTGTCTTAATTTTATGTTCAAATCATAGAAATTCAGCCAAAAAAACATAATAAATACATCATGGCACTTGTATGATAGTGTAAATATTAGAAAAAGCATCAAAAGCAAAACCCTTTGAAATCGGCAAAATCTGATAGGTCCGCGCTCATGAGAATTTTCAATTTTTGCAATATGTCAAATTTGTCTTAATTTTATATTCAAATCATAGAAATTCAGCCAAAAATACATAATAAATACATCATGGACCTAGTATTATAGTGTAAATATTAGAAATGTATCAAAAGCATAACCCTTTAAAATCGGCCAAATCTGATAGGTCCGCGCTCATGAGAATTTTCAATTTTTGCAATATGTCAAATTTGTCTTAATTTTATGTTCAAATCATAGAAATTCAGCCAAAAATACATAATAAATACATCATGGAACTAGTATTATAGTGTAAATATTAGAAAAAGTATCAAAAGCATAACACTTTAAAATCGGCCAAATCTGATAGGTCCGCGCTCATGAGAATTTTCAATTTTTGCAATATGTCAAATTTGTCTTAATTGTGTGTTCAAATCATAGAAATTCAGCCAAAAATACATAATAAATACATCATGGACCTAGTATTATAGTGTAAATATTAGAAAAAGCATCAAAAGTAAAACCCTTTGAAATCGGCCAAATCTGATAGGTCCGCTCTCATGAGATTTTTCAATTTTTGCAATATGTCAAATTTGTCTTAATTTTATGTTCAAATCATAGAATATCAGCCAAAAATACATAATAAATACATCATGGCACTTGTATGATAGTGTAAATATTAGAAAAAGTATCAAAAGCATAACCCTTTTAAATCGGCCAAATCTGATAGGTCCGCGCTCATGAGAATTTTCAATTTTTGCAATATGTCAAATTTGTATAATTTTGTGTTCAAATCATAGAAATTCAGCTAAAATACATAATAAATACATCATGGCACTTGTATGATAGTGTAAATATTAAAAACAGCATCAAAAGCAGAACCCTTTAAAATCGGCCAAATCTGATAGGTCCGCGCTCATGAGAATTTTCAATTTTTGCAATATGTCAAATTTGTCTTAATTTCTATGATTTGAACATAAAATTAAGCCAAAAATACATAAGAAATACATCATGGAACTAGTATTATAGTGTAAATATTAGAAAAAGTATCAAAAGCATAACACTTTTAAATCGGCCAAATCTGATAGGTCCGCGCTCATGAGAATTTTCAATTTTTGCAATATGTCAAATTTGTCTTAATTGTGTGTTCAAATCATAGAAATTCAGCCAAAAATACATAATAAATACATCATGGACCTAGTATTATAGTGTAAATATTAGAAAAAGCATAAAAAGTAAAACCCTTTGAAATCGGCCAAATCTGATAGGTCCGCCCTCATGAGATTTTTCAATTTTTGCAATATGTCAAATTTGTCTTAATTTTATGTTCAAATCATAGAAATTCAGCCAAAAATACATAATAAATACATCATTGAACTAGTATTATAGTGTAAATATTAGAAAAAGTATCAAAAGCATACCACTTTAAAATCGGCCAAATCTGATAGGTCCGCGCTCATGAGAATTTTCAATTTTTGCAACATGTCAAATTTGTCTTAATTGTGTGTTCAAATCATAGAAATTCAGCCAAAAATACATAATAAATACATCATGGACCTAGTATTAGAGTGTAAATATTAGAAAAAGCATCAAAAGTAAACCCCTTTGAAATCGGCCAAATCTGATAGGTCCGCGCTCATGAGATTTTTCAATTGTTGCAATATGTCAAATTTGTCTTAATTTTATGTTCAAATCATAGAATATCAGCCAAAAATACATAATAAATACATCATGGCACTTGTATGATAGTGTAAATATTAGAAAAAGTATCAAAAGCATAACCCTTTAAAATCGGCGAAATCTGATAGGTCCGCGCTCATGAGAATTTTCAATTTTTGCAATATGTCAAATTTGTCTTAATTTTGTGTTCAAATCATAGAAATTCAGCCAAAAATACATAATAAATACATCATGGCACTTGTATGATAGTGTAAATATTAAAAAAAGCATCAAAAGCAAAACCCTTTAAAATCGGCCAAATCTGATAGGTCCGCGCTCATGAGAATTTTCAATTTTTGCAATATGTCAAATTTGTCTTAATTTTATGTTCAAATCAGAGAAATTCAGCCAAAAATACATAATAAATACATCATTGCACTTGTATGATAGTGTAAATATAAGAAAAAGCATCAAAAGCAAAACCCTTTGAAATCGGCCAAATCTGATAGGTCCGCGCTCATGAGAATTTTCAATTTTTGCAATATGTCAAATTTGTCTTAATTTGTATTCAAATCATAGAAATTCAGCCAAAAATACATAATAAATACATCATGGACCTAGTATTATAGTGTAAATAAAAGAAAAAGTATCAAAAGCATAACCCTTTAAAATCGGCTAAATCTGATAGGTCCGCGCTCATGAGAATTTTCAATTTTTGCAATACGTCAAATTTGTCTTAATTTTAAGTTCAAATCATAGAAATTCAGCCAAAAATACATAATAAATACATCATGGCACTTGTATGATAGTGTACATATTAGAAAAAGCATCAAAAGCAAAACCCTTTGAAATCGGCCAAATCTGATAGGTCCGCGCTCATGAGAATTTTCAATTTTTGCAATATGTCAAATTTGTCTTAATTTTATGTTCAAATCATAGAAATTAAGCCAAAAATACATAATAAATACATCATGGAACTAGTATTATAGTGTAAATATTAGAAAAAGTATCAAAAGCATAACACTTTAAATCGGCCAAATCTGATAGGTCCGCGCTCATGAGAATTTTCAATTTTTGCAATATGTCAAATTTGTCTTAATTTTATGTTCAAATCATAGAAATTCAGCCAAAAATACATAATAAATACATCATTGAACTAGTATTATAGTGTAAATATTAGAAAAAGTATCAAAAGCATAACCCTTTAAAATCGGCCAAATCTGATAGGTCCGCGCTCATGAGAATTTTCAATTTTTGCAATATGTCAAATTTGTCTTAATTTTGTGTTCAAATCATAGAAATTCAGCCAAAAATACATAATAAATACATCATGGCACTTGTATGATAGTGTAAATATTAAAAACAGCATCAAAAGCAAAACCCTTTGAAATCGGCCAAATCTGATAGGTCCGCGCTCATGAGAATTTTCAATTTTTGAAATATGTCAAATTTGTCTTAATTTTTTGTTCAAATCATAGAAATTCAGCCAAAAATACATAATAAATACATCATTGCACTTGTATGATAGTGTAAATATTAGAAAAAGCATCAAAAGCAAAACCCTTTGAAATCGGCCAAATCTGATAGGTCCGCGGTCATGAGAATGTTCAATTTTTGCAATATGTCAAATTTGTCTTAATTTTATGTTCAAATCATAGAAATTCAGCCAAAAATACATAATAAATACATCATGGAACTTGTATGATAGTGTAAATATTAGAAAAAGCATCAAAAGCAAAACCCTTTGAAATCGGCCAAATCTGATAGGTCCGCGCTCATGAGAATTGTCAATTTTTGCAATATGTCAAATTTGTCTTAATTTTATGTTCAAATCATAGAAATTCAGCCAAAAATACATAATAAATACATCATGGACCTAATATTATAGTGTAAATATTAGAAACAGCATCAAAAGCAAAACCCTTTGAAATCGGCCAAATCTGATAGGTCCGCGCTCATGAGAATTTTCAATTTTTGCAATATGTCAAATTTGTCTTAATTTTATGTTCAAATCATAGAAATTCAGCCAAAAATACATAATAAATACATCATGGAACTAGTATTATAGTGTAAATATTAGAAAAAGTATCAAAAGCATAACACTTTAAATCGGCCAAATCTGATAGGTCCGCGCTCATGAGAATTTTCAATTTTTGCAATATGTCAAATTTGTCTTAATTTTATGTTCAAATCATAGAAATTCAGCCAAAAATACATAATAAATACATCATGGAACTAGTATTATAGTGTAAATATTAGAAAAAGTATCAAAAGCATAACACTTTTAAATCGGCCAAATCTGATAGGTCCGCGCTCATGAGAATTTTCAATTTTTGCAATATGTCAAATTTGTCTTAATTGTGTGTTCAAATCATAGAAATTCAGCCAAAAATACATAATAAATACATCATGGACCTAGTATTATAGTGTAAATATTAGAAAAAGCATCAAAAGCAAAACCCTTTGAAATCGGCCAAATCTGATAGGTCCGCGCTCATGAGAATTTTCAATTTTTGCAATATGTCAAATTTGTCTTAATTTTATGTTCAAATCATAGAAATTCAGCCAAAAATACATAATAAATACATCATGGACCTAGTATTATAGTGTAAATATTAGAAAAAGCATCAAAAGTAAAACCCTTTGAAATCGGCCAAATCTGATAGGTCCGCGCTCATGAGAATTTTCAATTTTTGCAATATGTCAAATTTGTCTTAATTTTATGTTCAAATCATAGAATATCAGCCAAAAATACATAATAAATACATCATGGCACTTGTATGATAGTGTAAATATTAGAAAAAGTATCAAAAGCATAACCCTTTAAAATCGGCTAAATCTGATAGCTCATGAGAATTTTCAATTTTTGCAATATGTCAAATTTGTCTTAATTTTGTGTTCAAATCATAGAAATTCAGCCAAAAATACATAATAAATACATCATGGCACTTGTATGATAGTGTAAATATTAAAAAAAGCATCAAAAGCATAACCCTTTAAAATCGGCCAAATCTGATAGGTCCGCGCTCATGAGAATTTTCAATTTTTGCAATATGTCAAATTTGTCTTAATTTTATGTTCAAATCATAGAAATTCAGCCAAAAATACATAATAAATACATCATGGAACTAGTATTATAGTGTAAATATTAGAAAAAGTATCAAAAGCATAACCCTTTAAAATCGGATAAATCTGATAGGTCCGCGCTCATGAGAATTTTCAATTTTTGCAATATGTCAAATTTGTCTTAATTTTGTGTTCAAATCATAGAAATTCAGCCAAAAATACATAATAAATACATCATGGCACTTGTATGATAGTGTAAATATTAAAAACAGCATCAAAAGCAAAACCCTTTAAAATCGGCCAAATCTGATAGGTCCGCGCTCATGAGAATTTTCAATTTTTGCAATATGTCAAATTTGTCTTAATTTTATGTTCAAATCATAGAAATTCAGCCAAAAATACATAATAAATACATCATTGCACTTGTATGATAGTGTAAATATTAGAAAAAGCATCAAAAGCAAAACCCTTTGAAATCGGCCAAATCTGATAGGTCCGCGGTCATGAGAATTTTAATTTTTGCAATATGTCAAATTTGTCTTAATTTTATGTTCAAATCATAGAAATTCAGCCAAAAATACATAATAAATACATCATGGCACTTGTATGATAGTGTAAATATTAAAAACAGCATCAAAAGCAAAACCCTTTGAAATCGGCCAAATCTGATAGGTCCGCGCTCATGAGAATTTTCAATTTTTGCAATATGTCAAATTTGTCTTAATTTTATGTTCAAATCATAGAAATTCAGCCAAAAATACATAATAAATACATCATGGAACTAGTATTATAGTGTAAATATTAGAAAAAGTATCAAAAGCATAACACTTTAAAATCGGCCAAATCTGATAGGTCCGCGCTCATGAGAATTTTCAATTTTTGCAATATGTCAAATTTGTCTTAATTGTGTGTTCAAATCATAGAAATTCAGCCAAAAATACATAATAAATACATCATGGACCTAGTATTATAGTGTAAATATTAGAAAAAGCATCAAAAGCAAAACCCTTTGAAATCGGCCAAATCTGATAGGTCCGCGCTCATGAGAATTTTCAATTTTTGCAATATGTCAAATTTGTCTTAATTTGTATTCAAATCATAGAAATTCAGCCAAAAATACATAATAAATACATCATGGACCTAGTATTATAGTGTAAATAAAAGAAAAAGTATCAAAAGCATAACCCTTTAAAATCGGCCAAATCTGATAGGTCCGCGCTCATGAGAATTTTCAATTTTTGCAATACGTCAAATTTGTCTTAATTTTAAGTTAAAATCATAGAAATTCAGCCAAAAATACATAATAAATACATCATGGCACTTGTATGATAGTGTACATATTAGAAAAAGCATCAAAAGCAAAACCCTTTGAAATCGGCCAAATCTGATAGGTCCGCGCTCATGAGAATTTTCAATTTTTGCAATATGTCAAATTTGTCTTAATTTTATGTTCAAATCATAGAAATTAAGCCAAAAATACATAATAAATACATCATGGAACTAGTATTATAGTGTAAATATTAGAAAAAGTATCAAAAGCATAACACTTTAAATCGGCCAAATCTGATAGGTCCGCGCTCATGAGAATTTTCAATTTTTGCAATATGTCAAATTTGTCTTAATTTTATGTTCAAATCATAGAAATTCAGCCAAAAATACATAATAAATACATCATTAAACTAGTATTATAGTGTAAATATTAGAAAAAGTATCAAAAGCATAACCGTTTAAAATCGGCCAAATCTGATAGGTCCGCGCTCATGAGAATTTTCAATTTTTGCAATATGTCAAATTTGTCTTAATTTTGTGTTCAAATCATAGAAATTCAGCCAAAAATACATAATAAATACATCATGGCACTTGTATGATAGTGTAAATATTAAAAACAGCATCAAAAGCAAAACCCTTTAAAATCGGCCAAATCTGATAGGTCCGCGCTCATGAGAATTTTCAATTTTTTAAATATGTCAAATTTGTCTTAATTTTATGTTCAAATCATAGAAATTCAGCCAAAAATACATAATAAATACATCATTGCACTTGTATGATAGTGTAAATATTAGAAAAAGCATCAAAAGCAAAACCCTTTGAAATCGGCCAAATCTGATAGGTCCGCGGTCATGAGAATGTTCAATTTTTGCAATATGTCAAATTTGTCTTAATTTTATGTTCAAATCATAGAAATTCAGCCAAAAATACATAATAAATACATCATGGAACTTGTATGATAGTGTAAATATTAGAAAAAGCATCAAAAGCAAAACCCTTTGAAATCGGCCAAATCTGATAGGTCCGCGCTCATGAGAATTTTCAATTTTTGCAATATGTCAAATTTGTCTTAATTTTATGTTCAAATCATAGAAATTCAGCCAAAAATACATAATAAATACATCATGGACCTAATAATGTAGTGTAAATATTACAAACAGCATCAAAAGCAAAACCCTTTGAAATCGGCCAAATCTGATAGGTCCGCGCTCATGAGAATTTTCAATTTTGGCAATATGTCAAATTTGTCTTAATTTTATGTTCAAATCATAGAAATTAAGCCAAAAATACATAATAAATACATCATGGAACTAGTATTATAGTGTAAATATTAGAAAAAGCATCAAAAGCATAACACTTTAAATCGGCCAAATCTGATAGGTCTGCGCTCATGAGAATTTTCAATTTTTGCACTATGTCAAATTTGTCTTAATTTTATGTTCAAATCATAGAAATTCAGCCAAAAATACATAATAAATACATCATGGAACTAGTATTATAGTGTAAATATTAGAAAAAGTATCAAAAGCATAACACTTTTAAATCGGCCAAATCTGATAGGTCCGCGCTCATGAGAATTTTCAATTTTTGCAATATGTCAAATTTGTCTTAATTGTGTGTTCAAATCATAGAAATTCAGCCAAAAATACATAATAAATACATCATGGACCTAGTATTATAGTGTAAATATTAGAAAAAGCATCAAAAGCAAAACCCTTTGAAATCGGCCAAATCTGATAGGTCCGCGCTCATGAGAATTTTCAATTTTTGCAATATGTCAAATTTGTCTTAATTTTATGTTCAAATCATAGAAATTCAGCCAAAAATACATAATAAATACATCATGGACCTAGTATTATAGTGTAAATATTAGAAAAAGCATCAAAAGTAAAACCCTTTGAAATCGGCCAAATCTGATAGGTCCGCGCTCATGAGAATTTTCAATTTTTGCAATATGTCAAATTTGTCTTGATTTTATGTTCAAATCATAGAATATCAGCCAAAAATACATAATAAATACATCATGGCACTTGTATGATAGTGTAAATATTAGAAAAAGTATCAAAAGCATAACCCTTTAAAATCGGCTAAATCTGATAGCTCATGAGAATTTTCAATTTTTGCAATATGTCAAATTTGTCTTAATTTTGTGTTCAAATCATAGAAATTCAGCCAAAAATACATAATAAATACATCATGGCACTTGTATGATAGTGTAAATATTAAAAAAAGCATCAAAAGCATAACACTTTAAAATCGGCCAAATCTGATAGGTCCGCGCTCATGAGAATTTTCAATTTTTGCAATATGTCAAATTTGTCTTAATTTTATGTTCAAATCATAGAAATTCAGCCAAAAATACATAATAAATACATCATGGAACTAGTATTATAGTGTAAATATTAGAAAAAGTATCAAAAGCATAACACTTTAAAATCGGCCAAATCTGATAGCTCATGAGAATTTTCAATTTTGGCAATATGTCAAATTTGTCTTTATTGTGTGTTCAAATCATAGAAATTCAGCCAAAAATACATAATAAATACATCATGGACCTAGTATTATAGTGTAAATATTATAAAAAGCATCAAAAGCAAAACACTTTGAAATCGGCCAAATCTGATAGGTCCGCGCTCATGAGAATTTTCAATTTTTGCACTATGTCAAATTTGTCTTAATTTTATGTTCAAATCATATAAATAAAGCCAAAAATACATAATAAATACATCATGGAACTAGTATTATAGTGTAAATATTAGAAAAAGTATCAAAAGCATAACAGTTTAAATCGGCCAAATCTGATAGGTCCGCGCTCATGAGAATTTTCAATTTTTGCAATATGTCAAATTTGTCTTAATTTTATGTTCAAATCATAGAAATTCAGCCAAAAATACATAATAAATACATCATGGCACTTGTATGATAGTGTAAATATTAGAAAAAGCATCAAAAGTAAAACCCTTTTAAATCGGCCAAATCTGATAGGTCCGCGCTCATGAGAATTTTCAATTTTTGCAATATGTCAAATTTGTCTTAATTTTATGTTCAAATCATAGAATATCAGCCAAAAATACATAATAAATACATCATGGCACTTGTATGATAGTGTAAATATTAGAAAAAGTATCAAAAGCATACCACTTTAAAATCGGCCAAATCTGATAGCTCATGAGAATTTTCAATTTTTGCAATATGTCAAATTTGTCTTAATTTTGTGTTCAAATCATAGAAATTCAGCCAAAAATACATAATAAATACATCATGGCACTTGTATGATAGTGTAAATATTAAAAAAAGCATCAAAAGCAAAACCCTTTAAAATCGGCCAAATCTGATAGGTCCGCGCTCATGAGAATTGTCAATTTTTGCAATATGTCAAATTTGTCTTAATTTTATGTTCAAATCATAGAAATTCAGCCAAAAATACATAATAAATACATCATTGCACTTGTATGATAGAGTAAATATTAGAAAAAGCATCAAAAGCAAAACCCTTTGAAATCGGCCAAATCTGATAGGTCCGCGCTCATGAGAATTTTCAATTTTTGCAATATGTCAAATTTGTCTTAATTTTATGTTCAAATCATAGAAATTCAGCCAAAAATACATAATAAATACATCATGGCACTTGTATGATAGTGTAAATATTAGAAAAAGCATCAAAAGCAAAACCCTTTGAAATCGGCCAAATCTGATAGGTCCGCGCTCAATAGAATTTTCAATTTTTGCAATATGTCAAATTTGTCTTAATTTTGTGTTCAAATCATAGAAATTCAGCCAAAAATACATAATAAATACATCATGGACCTAGTATTATAGTGTAAATATTAGAAAAAGCATCAAAAGCAAAACCCTTTGAAATCGGCCAAATCTGATAGGTCCGCGCTCATGAGAATTTTCAATTTTTGCAATATGTCAAATTTGTCTTAATTTTATGTTCAAATCATAGAAATTAAGCCAAAAATACATAATAAATACATCATGAAACTAGTATTATAGTGTAAATATTAGAAAAAGTATCAAAAGCATAACACTTTAAATCGGCCAAATCTGATAGGTCCGCGCTCATGAGAATTTTCAATTTTTGCAATATGTCAAATTTGTCTTAATTTTATGTTCAAATCATAGAAATTCAGCCAAAAATACATAATAAATACATCATGGACCTAGTATTATAGTGTAAATATTAGAAAAAGCATCAAAAGCATAACACTTTAAAATCGGCTAAATCTGATAGGTCCGCGCTCATGAGAATTTTCAATTTTTGCAATATGTCAAATTTGTCTTAATTTTATGTTCAAATCATAGAAATTCAGCCAAAAATACATAATAAATACATCATGGAACTAGTAATATAGTGTAAATATTAGAAAAAGTATCAAAAGCATTACACTTTTAATCGGCCAAATCTGATAGGTCCGCGCTCATGAGATTTTTCAATTGTTGCAATATGTCAAATTTGTCTTAATTTTGTGTTCAAATCATAGAAATTCAGCCAAAAATACATAATAAATACATCATGGCACTTGTATGATAGTGTAAATATTAAAAAAAGCATCAAAAGCATAACACTTTAAAATCGGCCAAATCTGATAGGTCCGCGCTCATGAGAATTTTCAATTTTTGCAATATGTCAAATTTGTCTTAATTTTATGTTCAAATCATAGAAATTCAGCCAAAAATACATAATAAATACATCATGGAACTAGTATTATAGTGTAAATATTAGAAAAAGTATCAAAAGCATAACACTTTAAAATCGGCCAAATCTGATAGCTCATGAGAATTTTCAATTTTTGCAATATGTCAAATTTGTCTTTATTGTGTGTTCAAATCATAGAAATTCAGCCAAAAATACATAATAAATACATCATGGACCTAGTATTATAGTGTAAATATTATAAAAAGCATCAAATGCAAAACACTTTGAAATCGGCCAAATCTGATAGGTCCGCGCTCATGAGAATTTTCAATTTTTGCACTATGTCAAATTTGTCTTAATTTTATGTTCAAATCATAGAAATAAAGCCAAAAATACATAATAAATACATCATGGAACTAGTATTATAGTGTAAATATTAGAAAAAGTATCAAAAGCATAACAGTTTAAATCGGCCAAATCTGATAGGTCCGCGCTCATGAGAATTTTCAATTTTTGCAATATGTCAAATTTGTCTTAATTTTATGTTCAAATCATAGAAATTCAGCCAAAAATACATAATAAATACATCATGGCACTTGTATGATAGTGTAAATATTAGAAAAAGCATCAAAAGTAAAACCCTTTGAAATCGGCCAAATCTGATAGGTCCGCGCTCATGAGAATTTTCAATTTTTGCAATATGTCAAATTTGTCTTAATTTTGTGTTCAAATCATAGAAATTCAGCCAAAAATACATAATAAATACATCATGGCACTTGTATGATAGTGTAAATATTAAAAAAAGCATCAAAAGCAAAACCTTTTAAAATCGGCCAAATCTGATAGGTCCGCGCTCATGAGAATTGTCAATTTTTGCAATATGTCAAATTTGTCTTAATTTTATGTTCAAATCATAGAAATTCAGCCAAAAATACATAATAAATACATCATTGCACTTGTATGATAGTGTAAATATTAGAAAAAGCATCAAAAGCAAAACCCTTTTAAATCGGCCAAATCTGATAGGTCCGCGCTCATGAGAATTTTCAATTTTTGCAATATGTCAAATTTGTCTTAATTTTGTGTTCAAATCATAGAAATTCAGCCAAAAATACATAATAAATACATCATGGACCTAGTATTATAGTGTAAATATTAGAAAAAGCATCAAAAGCAAAACCCTTTGAAATCGGCCAAATCTGATAGGTCCGCGCTCATGAGAATTTGCAATTTTTGCAATATGTCAAATTTGTCTTAATTTTATGTTCAAATCATAGAAATTAAGCCAAAAATACATAATAAATACATCATGAAACTAGTATTATAGTGTAAATATTAGAAAAAGTATCAAAAGCATAACACTTTAAATCGGCCAAATCTGATAGGTCCGCGCTCATGAGAATTTTCAATTTTTGCAATATGTCAAATTTGTCTTAATTTTATGTTCAAATCATAGAAATTCAGCCAAAAATACATAATAAATACATCATGGAACTAGTATTATAGTGTAAATATTAGAAAAAGTATCAAAAGCATAACACTTTAAAATCGGCCAAATCTGATAGGTCCGCGCTCATGAGAATTTTCAATTTTTGCAATATGTCAAATTTGTCTTAATTGTGTGTTCAAATCATAGAAATTCAGCCAAAAATACATAATAAATACATCATGGACCTAGTATTATAGTGTAAATATTAGAAAAAGCATCAAAAGCAAAACCCTTTGAAATCGGCTAAATCTGATAGGTCCGCGCTCATGAGAATTTTCAATTTTTGCAATATGTCAAATTTGTCTTAATTTTATGTTCAAATCATAGAAATTCAGCCAAAAATACATAATAAATACATCATGAAACTAGTATTATAGTGTAAATATTAGAAAAAGTATCAAAAGCATAACACTTTAAATCGGCCAAATCTGATAGGTCCGCGCTCATGAGATTTTTCAATTGTTGCAATATGTCAAATTTGTCTTAATTTTATGTTCAAATCATAGAATATCAGCCAAAAATACAAAAAAAAATTCATCATGGCACTTGTATGATAGCGTAAATATTAGAAAAAGTATCAAAAGCATAACCCTTTAAAATCGGCCAAATCTGATAGCTCATGAGAATTTTCAATTTTTGCAATATGTCAAATTTGTCTTAATTTTGTGTTCAAATCATAGAAATTCAGCCAAAAATACATAATAAATACATCATGGACCTAGTATTATAGTGTAAATATTAGAAAAAGCATCAAAAGCAAAACCCTTTGAAATCGGCCAAATCTGATAGGTCCGCGCTCATGAGAATTTTCAATTTTTGCAATATGTCAAATTTGTCTTAATTTTATGTTCAAATCATAGAAATTAAGCCAAAAATACATAATAAATACATCATGAAACTAGTATTATAGTGTAAATATTAGAAAAAGTATCAAAAGCATAACACTTTAAATCGGCCAAATCTGATAGGTCCGCGCTCATGAGAATTTTCAATTTTTGCAATATGTCAAATTTGTCTTAATTTTATGTTCAAATCATAGAAATTCAGCCAAAAATACATAATAAATACATCATGGACCTAGTATTATAGTGTAAATATTAGAAAAAGCATCAAAAGCATAACACTTTAAAATCGGCTAAATCTGATAGGTCCGCGCTCATGAGAATTTTCAATTTTTGCAATATGTCAAATTTGTCTTAATTTTATGTTCAAATCATAGAAATTCAGCCAAAAATACATAATAAATACATCATGGAACTAGTAATATAGTGTAAATATTAGAAAAAGTATCAAAAGCATTACACTTTTAATCGGCCAAATCTGATAGGTCCGCGCTCATGAGATTTTTCAATTGTTGCAATATGTCAAATTTGTCTTAATTTTGTGTTCAAATCATAGAAATTCAGCCAAAAATACATAATAAATACATCATGGCACTTGTATGATAGTGTAAATATTAAAAAAAGCATCAAAAGCATAACACTTTAAAATCGGCCAAATCTGATAGGTCCGCGCTCATGAGAATTTTCAATTTTTGCAATATGTCAAATTTGTCTTAATTTTATGTTCAAATCATAGAAATTCAGCCAAAAATACATAATAAATACATCATGGAACTAGTATTATAGTGTAAATATTAGAAAAAGTATCAAAAGCATAACACTTTAAAATCGGCCAAATCTGATAGCTCATGAGAATTTTCAATTTTTGCAATATGTCAAATTTGTCTTTATTGTGTGTTCAAATCATAGAAATTCAGCCAAAAATACATAATAAATACATCATGGACCTAGTATTATAGTGTAAATATTATAAAAAGCATCAAATGCAAAACACTTTGAAATCGGCCAAATCTGATAGGTCCGCGCTCATGAGAATTTTCAATTTTTGCACTATGTCAAATTTGTCTTAATTTTATGTTCAAATCATAGAAATAAAGCCAAAAATACATAATAAATACATCATGGAACTAGTATTATAGTGTAAATATTAGAAAAAGTATCAAAAGCATAACAGTTTAAATCGGCCAAATCTGATAGGTCCGCGCTCATGAGAATTTTCAATTTTTGCAATATGTCAAATTTGTCTTAATTTTATGTTCAAATCATAGAAATTCAGCCAAAAATACATAATAAATACATCATGGCACTTGTATGATAGTGTAAATATTAGAAAAAGCATCAAAAGTAAAACCCTTTGAAATCGGCCAAATCTGATAGGTCCGCGCTCATGAGAATTTTCAATTTTTGCAATATGTCAAATTTGTCTTAATTTTGTGTTCAAATCATAGAAATTCAGCCAAAAATACATAATAAATACATCATGGCACTTGTATGATAGTGTAAATATTAAAAAAAGCATCAAAAGCAAAACCTTTTAAAATCGGCCAAATCTGATAGGTCCGCGCTCATGAGAATTGTCAATTTTTGCAATATGTCAAATTTGTCTTAATTTTATGTTCAAATCATAGAAATTCAGCCAAAAATACATAATAAATACATCATTGCACTTGTATGATAGTGTAAATATTAGAAAAAGCATCAAAAGCAAAACCCTTTTAAATCGGCCAAATCTGATAGGTCCGCGCTCATGAGAATTTTCAATTTTTGCAATATGTCAAATTTGTCTTAATTTTGTGTTCAAATCATAGAAATTCAGCCAAAAATACATAATAAATACATCATGGACCTAGTATTATAGTGTAAATATTAGAAAAAGCATCAAAAGCAAAACCCTTTGAAATCGGCCAAATCTGATAGGTCCGCGCTCATGAGAATTTGCAATTTTTGCAATATGTCAAATTTGTCTTAATTTTATGTTCAAATCATAGAAATTAAGCCAAAAATACATAATAAATACATCATGAAACTAGTATTATAGTGTAAATATTAGAAAAAGTATCAAAAGCATAACACTTTAAATCGGCCAAATCTGATAGGTCCGCGCTCATGAGAATTTTCAATTTTTGCAATATGTCAAATTTGTCTTAATTTTATGTTCAAATCATAGAAATTCAGCCAAAAATACATAATAAATACATCATGGAACTAGTATTATAGTGTAAATATTAGAAAAAGTATCAAAAGCATAACACTTTAAAATCGGCCAAATCTGATAGGTCCGCGCTCATGAGAATTTTCAATTTTTGCAATATGTCAAATTTGTCTTAATTGTGTGTTCAAATCATAGAAATTCAGCCAAAAATACATAATAAATACATCATGGACCTAGTATTATAGTGTAAATATTAGAAAAAGCATCAAAAGCAAAACCCTTTGAAATCGGCTAAATCTGATAGGTCCGCGCTCATGAGAATTTTCAATTTTTGCAATATGTCAAATTTGTCTTAATTTTATGTTCAAATCATAGAAATTCAGCCAAAAATACATAATAAATACATCATGAAACTAGTATTATAGTGTAAATATTAGAAAAAGTATCAAAAGCATAACACTTTAAATCGGCCAAATCTGATAGGTCCGCGCTCATGAGATTTTTCAATTGTTGCAATATGTCAAATTTGTCTTAATTTTATGTTCAAATCATAGAATATCAGCCAAAAATACAAAAAAAAATTCATCATGGCACTTGTATGATAGCGTAAATATTAGAAAAAGTATCAAAAGCATAACCCTTTAAAATCGGCCAAATCTGATAGCTCATGAGAATTTTCAATTTTTGCAATATGTCAAATTTGTCTTCATTTTGTGTTCAAATCATAGAAATTCAGCCAAAAATACATAATAAATACATCATGGCACTTGTATGATAGTGTAAATATTAAAAAAAGCATCAAAAGCAAAACCCTTTAAAATCGGCCAAATCTGATAGGTCCGCGCTCATGAGAATTTTCAATTTTTGCAATATGTCAAATTTGTCTTAATTTTTTGTTCAAATCATAGAAATTCAGCCAAAAATACATAATAAATACATCATTGCACTTGTATGATAGTGTAAATATTAGAAAAAGCATCAAAAGCATAACACTTAAAATCGGCCAAATCTGATAGGTCCGCGGTCATGAGAATGGTCAATTTTTGCAATATGTCAAATTTGTCTTAATTTTATGTTCAAATCATAGAAATTCAGCCAAAAATACATAATAAATACATCATGGACCTAGTATTATAGTGTAAATATTAGAAAAAGCATCAAAAGCAAAACCCTTTGAAATCGGCCAAATCTGATAGGTCCGCGCTCATGAGAATTTTCAATTTTTGCAATATGTCAAATTTGTCTTAATTTTATGTTCCAATCATAGAAATTCAGCCAAAAATACATAATAAATACATCATGGCACTTGTATGATAGTGTAAATATTAGAAAAAGCATCAAAAGCAAAACCCTTTGAAATCGGCCAAATCTGATAGGTCCGCGCTCATGAGAATTTTCAATTTTTGCAATATGTCAAATTTGTCTTAATTTTATATTCAAATCATAGAAATTCAGCCAAAAATACATAATAAATACATCATGGACCTAATATTATAGTGTAAATATTAGAAAAAGTATCAAAAGCATAACCCTTTAAAATCGGCCAAATCTGATAGGTCCGCGCTCATGAGAATTTTCAATTTTTGCAATATGTCAAATTTGTCTTAATTGTGTGTTCAAATCATAGAAATTCAGCCAAAAATACATAATAAATACATCATGGACCTAGTATTATAGTGTAAATATTAGAAAAAGCATCAAAAGCAAAACCCTTTGAAATCGGCCAAATCTGATAGGTCCGCGTTCATGAGAATTTTCAATTTTTGCAATATGTAAAATTTGTCTTAATTTTATGTTCAAATCATAGAAATTCAGCCAAAAATACATAATAAATACATCATGGAACTAGTATTATAGTGTAAATATTAGAAAAAGTATCAAAAGCATAACACTTTAAAATCGGCCAAATCTGATAGGTCCGCGCTCATGAGAATTTTCAATTTTTGCAATATGTCAAATTTGTCTTCATTTTGTGTTCAAATCATAGAAATTCAGCCAAAAATACATAATAAATAAATCATGGACCTAGTATTATAGTGTAAATATTAGAAAAAGCATCAAAAGCAAAACCCTTTGAAATCGGCCAAATCTGATAGGTCCGCGCTCATGAGAATTTTCAATTTTTGCAATATGTCAAATTTGTCTTAATTGTGTGTTCGAATCATAGAAATTCAGCCAAAAATACATAATAAATACATCATGGACCTAGTATTATAGTGTAAATATTAGAAAAAGCATCAAAAGCAAAACCCTTTGAAATCGGCCAAATCTGATAGGTCCGCGCTCATGAGAATTTTCAATTTTTGCAATATGTCAAATTTGTCTTAATTTTATGTTCAAATCATAGAAATTCAGCCAAAAATACGTAATAAATACATCATGGAACTAGTATTATAGTGTAAATATTAGAAAAAGTATCAAAAGCATAACACTTTAAATCGGCCAAATCTGATAGGTCCGCGCTCATGAGAATTTTCAATTTTTGCAATATGTCAAATTTGTCTTAATTTTATGTTCAAATCATAGAAATTAAGCCAAAAATACATAATAAATACATCATGGAACTAGTATTATTGTGTAAATATTAGAAAAAGTATCAAAAGCATAACACTTTAAATCGGCCAAATCTGATAGGTCCGCGCTCATGAGATTTTTCAATTGTTGCAATATGTCAAATTTGTCTTAATTTTATGTTCAAATCATAGAATATCAGCCAAAAATACATAATAAATACATCATGGCACTTGTATGATAGCGTAAATATTAGAAAAAGTATCAAAAGCATAACCCTTTAAAATCGGCCAAATCTGATAGCTCATGAGAATTTTCAATTTTTGCAATATGTCAAATTTGTCTTCATTTTGTGTTCAAATCATAGAAATTCAGCCAAAAATACATAATAAATACATCATGGCACTTGTATGATAGTGTAAATATTAAAAAAGCATCAAAAGCAAAACCCTTTAAAATCGGCCAAATCTGATAGGTCCGCGCTCATGAGAATTTTCAATTTTTGCAATATGTCAAATTTGTCTTAATTTTTTGTTCAAATCATAGAAATTCAGCCAAAAATACATAATAAATACATCATTGCACTTGTATGATAGTGTAAATATTAGAAAAAGCATCAAAAGCAAAACCCTTTAAAATCGGCCAAATCTGATAGGTCCGCGGTCATGAGAATGTTCAATTTTTGCAATATGTCAAATTTGTCTTAATTTTATGTTCAAATCATAGAAATTCAGCCAAAAATACATAATAAATACATCATGGACCTAGTATTATAGTGTAAATATTAGAAAAAGCATCAAAAGCAAAACCCTTTGAAATCGGCCAAATCTGATAGGTCCGCGCTCATGAGAATTTTCAATTTTTGCAATCTGTCAAATTTGTCTTAATTTTATGTTCCAATCATAGAAATTCAGCCAAAAATACATAATAAATACATCATGGCACTTGTATGATAGTGTAAATATTAGAAAAAGCATCAAAAGCAAAACCCTTTGAAATCGGCCAAATCTGATAGGTCCGCGCTCATGAGAATTTTCAATTTTTGCAATATGTCAAATTTGTCTTAATTTTATATTCAAATCATAGAAATTCAGCCAAAAATACATAATAAATACATCATGGACCTAGTATTATAGTGTAAATATTAGAAAAAGTATCAAAAGCATAACCCTTTAAAATCGGCCAAATCTGATAGGTCCGCGCTCATGAGAATTTTCAATTTTTGCAATATGTCAAATTTGTCTTAATTGTGTGTTCAAATCATAGAAATTCAGCCAAAAATACATAATAAATACATCATGGACCTAGTATTATAGTGTAAATATTAGAAAAAGCATCAAAAGCAAAACCCTTTGAAATCGGCCAAATCTGATAGGTCCGCGCTCATGAGAATTTTCAATTTTTGCAATATGTAAAATTTGTCTTAATTTTATGTTCAAATCATAGAAATTCAGCCAAAAATACATAATAAATACATCATGGAACTAGTATTATAGTGTAAATATTAGAAAAAGTATCAAAAGCATAACACTTTAAAATCGGCCAAATCTGATAGGTCCGCGCTCATGAGAATTTTCAATTTTTGCAATATGTCAAATTTGTCTTCATTTTGTGTTCAAATCATAGAAATTCAGCCAAAAATACATAATAAATAAATCATGGACCTAGTATTATAGTGTAAATATTAGAAAAAGCATCAAAAGCAAAACCCTTTGAAATCGGCCAAATCTGATAGGTCCGCGCTCATGAGAATTTTCAATTTTTGCAATATGTCAAATTTGTCTTAATTGTGTGTTCAAATCATAGAAATTCAGCCAAAAATACATAATAAATACATCATGGACCTAGTATTATAGTGTAAATATTAGAAAAAGCATCAAAAGCAAAACCCTTTGAAATCGGCCAAATCTGATAGGTCCGCGCTCATGAGAATTTTCAATTTTTGCAATATGTCAAATTTGTCTTAATTTTATGTTCAAATCATAGAAATTCAGCCAAAAATACATAATAAATACATCATGGAACTAGTATTATAGTGTAAATATTAGAAAAAGTATCAAAAGCATAACACTTTAAAATCGGCCAAATCTGATAGGTCCGCGCTCATGAGAATTTTCAATTTTTGCAATATGTCAAATTTGTCTTAATTTTGTGTTCAAATCATAGAAATTCAGCCAAAAATACATAATAAATACATCATGGACCTAGTATTATAGTGTAAATATTAGAAAAAGCATCAAAAGCAAAACCCTTTGAAATCGGCCAAATCTGATTGGTCCGCGCTCATGAGAATTTTCAATTTTTGCAATATGTCAAATTTGTCTTAATTTTATGTTCAAATCATAGAAATTCAGCCAAAAATACATAATAAATACATCATGGCACTTGTATGATAGTGTAAATATTAGAAAAAGCATCAAAAGCAAAACCCTTTGAAATCGGCCAAATCTGATAGGTCCGCGCTCATGAGAATTTTCAATTGTTGCAATATGTCAAATTTGTCTTAATTTTATGTTCAAATCATAGAAATTCAGCCAAAAATACATAATAAATACATCATGGAACTAGTATTATAGTGTAAATATTAGAAAAAGTATCAAAAGCATAACACTTTAAATCAGCCAAATCTGATAGGTCCGCGCTCATGAGAATTTTCAATTTTTGCAATATGTAAAATTTGTCTTTATTTTATGTTCAAATCAGAGAAATTAAGCCAAAAATACATAATAAATACATCATGGCACTTGTATGATAGTGTAAATATTAGAAAAAGTATCAAAAGCATAACCCTTTAAAATCGGCCAAATCTGACAGCTCATGAGAATTTTCAATTTTTGCAATATGTCAAATTTGTCTTAATTTTGTGTTCAAATCATAGAAATCAGCCAAAAATACATAATAAATACATCATGGCACTTGTATGATAGTGTAAATATTAGAAAAAGCATCAAAAGCAAAACCCTTTGAAATCGGCCAAATCTGATAGGTCCGCGCTCATGAGAATTTTCAATTTTTGCAATATGTCAAATTTGTCTTAATGTTATGTTCAAATCATAGAAATTCAGCCAAAAATACATAATAAATACATCATGGACCTAGTATTATAGTGTAAATATGAGAAAAAGCATCAAAAGCAAAACCCTTTGAAATCGGCCAAATCTGATAGGTCCGCGCTCATAAGAATTTTCAATTTTTGCAATATGTCAAATTTGTCTTAATTTTATGTTCCAATCATAGAAATTCAGCCAAAAATACATAATAAATACATAATCGCACTTGTATGATAGTGTAAATATTAGAAAAAGCATCAAAAGCAAAACCCTTTGAAATCGGCCAAATCTGATAGGTCCGCGCTCATGAGAATTTTCAATTTTTGCAATATGTCAAATTTGTCTTAATTTTATGTTCAAATCATAGAAATTCAGCCAATAATACATAATAAATACATCATGGCACTTGTATGATAGTGTAAATATTAGAAAAAGCATCAAAAGCAAAACCCTTTGAAATCGGCTAAATCTGATAGGTCCGCGCTCATGAGAATTTTCAATTTTTGCAATATGTCAAATTTGTCTTAATTGTGTGTTCAAATCATAGAAATTCAGCCAAAAATACATAATAAATACATCATGGACCTAGTATTATAGTGTAAATATTAGAAAAAGCATCAAAAGTAAAACCCTTTGAAATCGGCCGAATCTGATAGGTCCGCGCTCATGAGAATTTTCAATTGTTGCAATATGTTAAATTTGTCTTAATTTTATGTTCAAATCATAGAATATCAGCCAAAAATACATAATAAATACATCATGGCACTTGTATTATAGTGTAAATATTAGAAAAAGTATCAAAAGCATAACCCTTTAAAATCGGCCAAATCTGATAGCTCATGAGAATTTTCAATTTTTGCAATATGTCAAATTTGTCTTAATTGTGTGTTCAAATCATAGAAATTCAGCCAAAAATACATAATAAATACATCATGGACCTAGTATTATAGTGTAAATATTAGAAAAAGCATCAAAAGTAAAACCCTTTGAAATCGGCCGAATCTGATAGGTCCGCGCTCATGAGAATTTTCAATTGTTGCAATATGTCAAATTTGTCTTAATTTTATGTTCAAATCATAGAATATCAGCCAAAAATACATAATAAATACATCATGGCACTTGTATGATAGTGTAAATATTAGACAAAACCTTCAAAAGCAAAACCCTTTAAAATCGGCCAAATCTGATAGGTCCGCGCTCATGAGAATTTACAATTTTTGCAATATGTCAAATTTGTCTTAATTTTATGTTCAAATCATAGAAATTCAGCCAAAAATACATAATAAATACATCATGGCACTTGTATGATAGTGTAAATATTAGAAAAAGCATCAAAAGCAAAACCCTTTGAAATCGGCCAAATCTGATAGGTCCGCGCTCATGAGAATGTTCAATTTTTGCAATATGTCAAATTTGTCTTAATTTTATGTTCAAATCATAGAAATTCAGCCAAAAATACATAATAAATACATCATGGCACTTGTATGATAGTGTGAATATTAGAAAAAGCATCAAAAGCAAAACCCTTTGAAATCGGCCAAATCTGATAGGTCCGCGCTCATGAGAATTTTCAATTTTTGCAATATGTCAAATTTGTCTTAATTTTGTGTTCAAATCATAGAAATTCAGCCAAAAATACATAATAAATACATCATGGCACTTGTATGATAGTGTAAATATTAGAAAAAGCATCAAAAGCAAAACCCTTTGAAATCGGCCAAATCTGATAGGTCCGCGCTCAATAGAATTTTCAATTTTTGCAATATGTCAAATTTGTCTTAATTTTGTGTTCAAATCATAGAAATTCAGCCAAAAATACATAATAAATACATCATGGACCTAGTATTATAGTGTAAATATTAGAAAAAGCATCAAAAGCAAAACCCTTTGAAATCGGCCAAATCTGATAGGTCCGCGCTCATGAGAATTTTCAATTTTTGCAATATGTCAAATTTGTCTTAATTTTATGTTCAAATCATAGAAATTAAGCCAAAAATACATAATAAATACATCATGAAACTAGTATTATAGTGTAAATATTAGAAAAAGTATCAAAAGCATAACACTTTAAATCGGCCAAATCTGATAGGTCCGCGCTCATGAGAATTTTCAATTTTTGCAATATGTCAAATTTGTCTTAATTGTGTGTTCAAATCATAGAAATTCAGCCAAAAATACATAATAAATACATCATGGACCTAGTATTATAGTGTAAATATTAGAAAAAGCATCAAAAGCAAAACCCTTTGAAATCGGCCAAATCTGATAGGTCCGCGCTCATGAGAATTTTCAATTTTTGCAATATGTCAAATTTGTCTTAATTTTATGTTCAAATCATAGAAATTCAGCCAAAAATACATAATAAATACATCATGGAACTAGTATTATAGTGTAAATATTAGAAAAAGTATCAAAAGCATAACACTTTAATATCGGCCAAATCTGATAGGTCCGCGCTCATGAGAATTTTCAATTTTTGCAATATGTCAAATTTGTCTTAATTTTGTGTTCAAATCATAGAAATTCAGCCAAAAATACATAATAAATACATCATGGACCTAGTATTATAGTGTAAATATTAGAAAAAGCATCAAAAGCAAAACCCTTTGAAATCGGCCAAATCTGATAGGTCCGCGCTCATGAGAATTTTCAATTTTTGCAATATGTCAAATTTGTCTTAATTTTATGTTCAAATCATAGAAATTCAGCCAATAATACATAATAAATACATCATGGCACTTGTATGATAGTGTAAATATTAGAAAAAGCATCAAAAGCAAAACCCTTTGAAATCGGCTAAATCTGATAGGTCCGCGCTCATGAGAATTTTCAATTTTTGCAATATGTCAAATTTGTCTTAATTGTGTGTTCAAATCATAGAAATTCAGCCAAAAATACATAATAAATACATCATGGACCTAGTATTATAGTGTAAATATTAGAAAAAGCATCAAAAGTAAAACCCTTTGAAATCGGCCGAATCTGATAGGTCCGCGCTCATGAGAATTTTCAATTGTTGCAATATGTTAAATTTGTCTTAATTTTATGTTCAAATCATAGAATATCAGCCAAAAATACATAATAAATACATCATGGCACTTGTATTATAGTGTAAATATTAGAAAAAGTATCAAAAGCATAACCCTTTAAAATCGGCCAAATCTGATAGCTCATGAGAATTTTCAATTTTTGCAATATGTCAAATTTGTCTTAATTGTGTGTTCAAATCATAGAAATTCAGCCAAAAATACATAATAAATACATCATGGACCTAGTATTATAGTGTAAATATTAGAAAAAGCATCAAAAGTAAAACCCTTTGAAATCGGCCGAATCTGATAGGTCCGCGCTCATGAGAATTTTCAATTGTTGCAATATGTTAAATTTGTCTTAATTTTATGTTCAAATCATAGAATATCAGCCAAAAATACATAATAAATACATCATGGCACTTGTATGATAGTGTAAATATTAGACAAAACCTTCAAAAGCAAAACCCTTTAAAATCGGCCAAATCTGATAGGTCCGCGCTCATGAGAATTTACAATTTTTGCAATATGTCAAATTTGTCTTAATTTTATGTTCAAATCATAGAAATTCAGCCAAAAATACATAATAAATACATCATGGCACTTGTATGATAGTGTAAATATTAGAAAAAGCATCAAAAAAAAAACCCTTTGAAATCGGCCAAATCTGATAGGTCCGCGCTCATGAGAATGTTCAATTTTTGCAATATGTCAAATTTGTCTTAATTTTATGTTCAAATCATAGAAATTCAGCCAAAAATACATAATAAATACATCATGGCACTTGTATGATAGTGTGAATATTAGAAAAAGCATCAAAAGCAAAACCCTTTGAAATCGGCCAAATCTGATAGGTCCGCGCTCATGAGAATTTTCAATTTTTGCAATATGTCAAATTTGTCTTAATTTTATGTTCAAATCATAGAAATTCAGCCAAAAATACATAATAAATACATCATGGCACTTGTATGATAGTGTAAATATTAGAAAAAGCATCAAAAGCAAAACCCTTTGAAATCGGCCAAATCTGATAGGTCCGCGCTCAATAGAATTTTCAATTTTTGCAATATGTCAAATTTGTCTTAATTTTGTGTTCAAATCATAGAAATTCAGCCAAAAATACATAATAAATACATCATGGACCTAGTATTATAGTGTAAATATTAGAAAAAGCATCAAAAGCAAAACCCTTTGAAATCGGCCAAATCTGATAGGTCCGCGCTCATGAGAATTTTCAATTTTTGCAATATGTCAAATTTGTCTTAATTTTATGTTCAAATCATAGAAATTAAGCCAAAAATACATAATAAATACATCATGAAACTAGTATTATAGTGTAAATATTAGAAAAAGTATCAAAAGCATAACACTTTAAATCGGCCAAATCTGATAGGTCCGCGCTCATGAGAATTTTCAATTTTTGCAATATGTCAAATTTGTCTTAATTGTGTGTTCAAATCATAGAAATTCAGCCAAAAATACATAATAAATACATCATGGACCTAGTATTATAGTGTAAATATTAGAAAAAGCATCAAAAGCAAAACCCTTTGAAATCGGCCAAATCTGATAGGTCCGCGCTCATGAGAATTTTCAATTTTTGCAATATGTCAAATTTGTCTTAATTTTATGTTCAAATCATAGAAATTCAGCCAAAAATACATAATAAATACATCATGGAACTAGTATTATAGTGTAAATATTAGAAAAAGTATCAAAAGCATAACACTTTAAAATCGGCCAAATCTGATAGGTCCGCGCTCATGAGAATTTTCAATTTTTGCAATATGTCAAATTTGTCTTAATTTTGTGTTCAAATCATAGAAATTCAGCCAAAAATACATAATAAATACATCATGGACCTAGTATTATAGTGTAAATATTAGAAAAAGCATCAAAAGCAAAACCCTTTGAAATCGGCCAAATCTGATTGGTCCGCGCTCATGAGAATTTTCAATTTTTGCAATATGTCAAATTTGTCTTAATTTTATGTTCAAATCATAGAAATTCAGCCAAAAATACATAATAAATACATCATGGCACTTGTATGATAGTGTAAATATTAAAAAAAGCATCAAAAGCAAAACCCTTTGAAATCGGCCAAATCTGATAGGTCCGCGCTCATGAGAATTTTCAATTTTTGCAATATGTCAAATTTGTCTTAATTTTATGTTCAAATCATAGAAATTCAGCCAAAAATACATAATAAATACATCATGGAACTAGTATTATAGTGTAAATATTAGAAAAAGTATCAAAA